>NC_053036.3:642092240-642400993 GCF_002575655.3 Aegilops tauschii subsp. strangulata | reverse complement strand
AGTTTTAAAAGTAAATTACATTTGGTATACAAACAATTACATTCATATTGATTCAATACGCAAAGTTGGCATAAGAAAACAAAAATATAGGTCATAAGACCAGCGGGGGCAAGGTGCTTTGGCGGGGTGAGCGGCATGCGCAAGCACCAGCGGCGAGGCCTGCTTGATGTGGTCGTGCCCACCAAGTGCATCGCGGGGCCAAGTGTTTGGTTGCAATAGATCGTAGAGCAGTCACAATGATGTTCTGGACGTTCTGTCGAGTCTTTGGTTCTTGCACACGTCGCGCTCCTTACCATGGCACCTTGCCGCCGGTGATTGGACGGCCCGAGAGGACCGGCCAATCACCGTCGGGGAGGTGTTGTGGCAAGGTGGGTGCACCCTGCGTGCTCTGGGCATCCCCGGACGCACCATGGGTGCTGTGGCCGTGCCCCCTGAGTGCGCTGAGGGCCAAGTCTTTGGTAGATTAGAGTTTGGAATCGTCACACCTGAACTCGTGTGCTTATCTGTTCTTGTTGTCTGTTTATTATTCGGAGTTGTTCTTGGCTAACCCAACTGTTATAGAAGAAGAACTCCCGTCAACCTTTATTGAACTAACCCAACTGTTGTTATCCTACGTGGCTGATAGCATCACTTGTGCAATGCCTAGGTGGATGTGCTCCATGTCTTTCCTCTTCTCTCTAAATATTGCACTTGAAACACGGAGAAGAGGACATTCAAGTACTTGGGAACATAGCATCTCTCAGTGAACTGTACATACAAGTGGAGAAACCAACACAGGGTGGAGACAAACGGTTGGTCCTTGACGATGCTTATCCATTTCGGTGTCTAAAGAGGTTTACTGTCAAGGGTGACACCATGGAGTTGAAGTTTGCACGGGTAGCCATGCAAAGTCTACATACCCTCCTGTTAGTTTTATATAATGTGCATGACACATTGCTTCAGTTTGGTGATCTTGTACTTGGTATAGAGAATCTCTCTTTGCTTGAACATATTGTTGTCGAGTTCCCCTTCAACAAAGAAGACACTGAGACTCAAAAGGTGAAATATGCTGTTCAGAAAGAGGTCAAGATGAATCAAAACAGGCCCATACTAACATTCACAAAAAAAGAAGGTGAAGTTGACGCAAGTACTTGTTCACACTTTCGAGCAACATGTATTACGTTTGTCTATATTTCTAAACCGTATATGCAATTAGTGGAAGTATACGTTTGCCTATATTATTTTTAACCTTATATAATTTATCGTATTATGATACTTATTTATGCATTTGAAACACTAGTAATACTATTCATCACCAAGGGTGCAGTTATTCTTCACCCGAGCTAATCTTACGATAGTTTCAAAAGTAAATTACATTTGGTATACAAACAATTACATTCATATTGATTCAATACGCAAATTTGGCATAAGAAAACAAAAATATAGGTCATAAGACCAGCGGGGGCGAGGTGCTTTGGCGACGTGAGTGGCATGCACGAGCACCAGCGGCGAGGCCTGCTTGCTGTGGTCGTGCCCACCAAGTGCGTCGCGGGGCCAAGTGTTTGGTTGCAATAGATCGTAGAGCAGTCACAATGATGTTCTGGACGTTCTGTCGAGTCTTTGGTTCTTGCGCACGTCGCGCTCCTTACCACGGCACCTTGCCGCTGGTGATTGGACGGCCCGAGAGGACCGGCCAATCACCATCGGGGAGGTGCTGTGGCAAGGCAGGTGCACCCTGCGTGCTCTGGACATCCCCGCACGCGCCATGGGTGTTGTGGCCGTGCCCCCATGAGTGCGCTGAGGGGCAAGTCTTTGGTAGATTAGAGTTTGTAATCGTCACACCTGAACTCGTGTACTTATCTGTTCTTGTTGTCTGTTTATTATTCGGAGTTGTTCTTGGCTATTCTTTGTTATGCATTGCAGCAGCACTAAAAACCCTCTTCTTATTTCGTTTTTTGCCCTGGCGACATCCCAGGACTTCATCCACTCCCTCCACAGCCAAGTCCAGAACATGGACATGGTCTCGTACACACAGAACTTTGTCTTAACGGAGATCTATAAAAATGGTTTGTGAGGTTGAGGAGCCACAATTTGAACATGTTTATACTAAACCTTTATGCTTATTTTAAACTCATTTTTATCATATCACATTCAGAGCTAATATAGTTTTAATAACTTATGACAACATGATGTGATAACTTTGTTAAATATTAATAACAAACTCATGTTACATTTGTAATGTTCGTCGTTTAAAATATGCATCCACTGTGCACAATCTAATCGTGTTTGTAATATAAGTGACATTAGATAGTTTTGACATATTACACCTTAAAGATTTAAATCCAATCCCATATATGAGAGAAAATAAGAACAAAAAATACAGTCTTGAATGTTTTCATGCATTCATTGGTGATACTTGCATAAATAGAGTTTATACATTTTTGGTATGAATTTATGGTCTCGGAAATATCCTGATAGTGATGTCTTGATTATGATTAGGCTTCTTGAATAGTAAATTGTAGAATAAGAATTTTTAATAAAATCAACAGGATTGTCCTTTCCTAGGTAATTTTTGCCATTATGGCACCCACCTATCAAAGGATAAATCCAATAATGGTTTGTGAGGTTGAGGAGCCACAATTTGAACATGTTTATACTAAACCTTTATGCTTATTTTTAACTCATTTTTATCATATCACATTCAGAGCTAATATAGTTTTAATAACTTATGATAACATGATGTGATAACGTTGTTAAATATTAATAACAAACTCATGTTACATTTGTAATGTTCGTCGTTTAAAATATGCATCCACTGTGCACAATCTAATCGTATTTGTAATATAAGTGACATTAGATAGTTTTGACACATTTCACCTTGAAGATTTAAATCCAATCCCATATATGAGAGAAAATAAGAACAAAAAATACAGTCCTGAATGTTTTCATGGATTCATTGGTGATACTTGCATAAATAGAGTTTATACATGTTTGGTATGAATTTATGTCCCGAAAATATCCTGATAGTGATGTCTAGATTGTGATTAGGCTTCGTGAATAGAAAAGAATCTTTAATAAAAACAACAGGACTGTCCTTTCCTCGGTAATTTTTGCCATTATGGCACCCACCCATCAAAGGATAAATCCAAAAATACAAATGAGAGGTAAAACTTCTTTTTTTAGGGATTTTATTAAAAAAAGGTTTATCCAACCGTTCCGACTTTGTATAAAATATATATAATCGATAGAATTAAAGTTGTCTTCTGGGCAAACAAGTTTCTTAGGGGTTCTGTCACTATTATTTCATAGACAATATGGTTAATTACATGACTGATACTTTGAGGAGCTTACGACTATAACGACATTCTGAGGGTACCTACAATTGCAGGATGCCTCCATTGACCAGTGGAGTACTATCATGTGAAAAAACCTGGAAGAAAAAACATCTTACTGCCATTACGGCCACCGCCTCACGAAAGCTTAAGACAGAACAAGAGACCTTATACACCGTACAATAAGGTTCACAGGACTAACACTAGTAGAAAACAGGGCTTTGGTTGGGGCCTGGCTAGCCCATTAGTCCCGGTTCAGTCACGAACCGGGACCCATGGGGGGCATACGTCCCGGTTCGTGCACCCAGGGGGCCGGCTGGGCCTCGCGGGGCATTTGTCCCGGTTCGTCTAGACCCTTCTGTCCCGGTTCGAGGGCCCGATGCCCAGAACTTTTTTGCGTGCACGCATTCCACCATGGCATGGAACATGGTTTCTTCACTACGACAATAGAGTTTGCAAATATTCCCTCCGCCCCAAAATAACTGTAGCTGACTTAGTACGACACATTAGGTAACTTCCACAAACTCGAAATTTCTAACTTGTGTAATGATGCACGGAGTAGTCTACAGAGTACTCTGCCTTCAACCTCGAATTGTGTTTAAAGAGACAAGCTTGTTGTAATATGGTATACTAGTATGGGCCACAGATCGGACCTTGGTTCCTGTAATATACTACAGCCGAGGCCCCAATCCCTCTCTCTCGCTCTCTCGCTTTCTAGAAAGTATGAAAACACTTCGTTTTCATAATTCCTGCTACATTTCTGATACCAAGACTATCTACTAGTTTTTTTTTAATATCTGACTTTGATCCAAAACTGCCTAATTCATATAGAAGTGGAGGTGATGTCGCATAATCACTCAGATGTTGATCTGTTTAGAATGAGAAATCTTGACACATCTAAAATGCCCCTTCTTTATCCATGTAAGTTTAATGGGTTATTTCCTGAATTAAATACCACTGCTCCAGTTGTGCCCATCTAACGCTAACAGCCAGTCAGCCACTGGCTTGCTTCACCCCATTTTGTCTTATAAGAACTTTATGGTTTATATCGACAGCATTTCGTTACAGATTAATTTCATCATATTAATTTTGTATTAAATCTCATCAATTGTCACACCTAATAATAATTAATAAAGTGGCTGTATGCATCGCTCAGATGCAGAGGCCGGGGGTCATCCTCCTTTTCTAAAAAAGAGACATGCAAATTAATTGTGTGTTACGATATACAATACAGTACTACAAGTCTGGTCGTTACCTTTTCTTCGTGTTTTCTTTGTGTGTTTATGTTTTCCATATATACTCACCTATTGTTGCACATTTGTTTACTCTGCCATTGGGTTTCAACAAAAAAATTACCTTGAAATTGTTTTGTGATAGTAATCAGGGTCTTTATTGCTCAATGTCCGGATTACACCTTTGATTGAATAACTTTAATCAGGAAAGAAATTCATGACTTACATCATAGCAAGAAGCAGAAACAATGCTAAGAGCTTCTTTGTTACTCACTGTAAAGTAATACAAGAGCGTTTAGATCATTATTTTAGTGATCTAAACGCTCTTATATTTCTTTACAGAGGGAGTACACAAGTGTGGAGCAAATTTTGCCTCACGGTTAATATGAAGAAGCTTGAAACCCTGAAAGGATCAGCTCAAAATTTTCAGTTCGTTCAGAATCTGGACCTTCCTTCTGATCGAGCACCCCTGCCCTGCTAGTATGCCACAGGAAGAGTAAGGAGGAGCAATCAGTTTGAACAATGGCTTGGTGAACATTTCTGTTGACAGCTGCTTCTATTTCCCTCTCTGGCAGTCAAGAGTTCGCTGATAAATGTATCCACCACTAGCAGCTGCCTGATACAGCCTTCCTCCATAAGACCCTGACACTTTCTCGCCAGACATAAACGGACCCAGCAGTTCGGTTTGCAATATCAAGAGAACTATCAGTGTTAATAATCGTCCAGGCTTGGGGAGAAGGCGTCCAGCGTGCCGGCCGGCCTACAGAACTTGATGCCGAAATAGGGAGCTCAAGATTGGACACCAGTTCATCCACAAGCAGTAAAGATCTGATATGTTCATAGTCCTCTCAATGCACAAATCTATTTCTTCTTAACAAATGCGCCAGAGTAGTGTGATCATATAAGCCTTACCATCTTTGGACACTGCATCGTCCATATATAGTAAAATCACTAGCCCAAGTGACTGGATGCAGCCTTGGCAACTTGAGCCCTCTCTCTGTTCCAGCACCGATGCCCAGATTTTTTTGGCATGCTCGCATTCCACCATGGAACATGGTTTCTTCACTATGACAATAGAGTTTGCAAATAGCAAACTCCATCACATGGATGGCACCCAACTAGTTAACTGTAACATGGCAGAAATCCTGTAAGTACTCTCCTCCAGAAAACTCGAAATTAATGATGCACGGAGTAGTCTACAGAGTACTCTGCCTTCAACCTCGAATTGTGTTCAAAGAGACAAGGTTGTTGTATTATATAGTACTAGTATGAGCCTCAGATCGGACCTTGGGTTCTCTAGTATACTACAGCCCAAGCCCCAATCTCTCTCTCGCGCGCGCGCGTGCACACACGCACACACACACACACACACTTTCTATAAAGCATGAAAACACTTCTTTTTAATAATGTCTGCTGTATTTTTCTGATACCAAGACTGTCTGCCACATTATTTCATCTCCAGTTTTGATGCAAAACTTCCTAACTCATACAAAATCGTAGGTGATGTGGCATAGTCACTCAGTTGTCAATCTATTTACCAATGTAAATATTAGAATATGAAATCATGGCACATCTAAGATCGGAAAATGCTCCTTTTGTATCTTAATTCTGTAAAACAGGAGAGACTCTCTTTCTATTATGATTTACTCGACCATTTTCGGGTAAAAATAGGGTTAGAATTTAAAAATATGTGAGCGCTTCAAACGAAGGCTAGGGGTATCCTTTTTATGAATGCGTAGACTGCACTTTGATAGCAGACACGTTAGAAACAGACAAGCCAGTAGGATTCCCGCATACTTTAACTCCTCGTATGAGGACGGCTGATTCAGATCTGAGCTTCATCTTGCTTTCACAGTGCTCATCTGTTGAGTCCGAGCTCACACGCAGGCTTCTGAGGATGCTCTAGGTAATCACCATCTCCCCCTTGAGAAAAAATTCTCCTGATACTGTAAATTGGGTGCTTTCGCATATGCTCTTCCCGCATGATCTGTAGCTTGTTAACTTAAGAAACTGCTGTTGCTGTTGCTTCTTAATCATGTTTAGGATGCTGTTAAGTTCCAGCATGATATGTAATTGTTGTTAGGCTGTCATGTGACGACTATCTTGGAATTACTGCTTTCTCAACCTATTCATTTACCACTCATATTTTTCTTTCTTTCAGATTGTTGTATATCTGCTCTGAAACTGAAGACCAAGCTCCATAATTTCCCCATCAGCTTTTCGAAAAGTTAATTTCCCCATCAGTACGCTCACTGCTTCACTCTCCAACTCTCTCTCTCAATTCAAGACATGTCTCCATCCCCACTTCTTTCTCCTTTCATTGAGGTCTGTCTGTTTGACTTCATTCTGAATTTCTACCGAAGTTTTTGACTTGATGCTCCTGACTAATCATGTTGCCGTTCTTTAGGCAATGTAGTGCAAGACGAAGTTCTTCATCAACGCAACAGATCGCCACCACCGTCTTCCCTCTGCTGCTTCCGCAAACACCAGCGGCCGGCTGAGAGGCTGAGCTATAGCGCAGGCCGGGCATGGCCCAGGCGGTGATTGGAGCGATGGGCACCCTCCTGCCCAAGCTGGCCGACCTAATCACCAAGGAGTACAATCTTCAGAGGGGTGTCAGGGGCGAGATCATGTTCCTCAAAGCCGAGATGGAGCCTTGTATGGAAAG
Organism: Aegilops tauschii subsp. strangulata; assembly: GCF_002575655.3. Lineage (NCBI taxonomy): Eukaryota > Viridiplantae > Streptophyta > Magnoliopsida > Poales > Poaceae > Aegilops > Aegilops tauschii. The sequence goes on along the minus strand of NC_053036.3, from coordinate 642,393,782 downwards.
GCCACGGAGCTCGTTAGCACTAACGAGAAGAGCGTTGAGGTAATCAAGATGCTGACGGAGGGAGATGAGGTTTCGGAGAAATGTCTAAAGGTGGTCTCTATTGTTGGATTTGGTGGATTGGGCAAGACAACCCTTGCCAATGCAGTGTATAAGAAGCTCAGAGTGCAAATCAGTATTCAAAAGCAAAAGTTGCAATTCGATTGTGCGGCCTTTGTTTCAGTGTCTCTTAATCCTAATATGAAGCAGATTTTCAAGAGCATGCTCCATCAACTTGACAAGTAGATGTACCAGAACATTAATGAAGCATCATAGGGCAAGCAACAACTCATCAGTGAGATAAGAATATTCCTTGAAAACAAGAGGTACGTTTGTGAATATGTGTTCCTCAATGTTCCGTATATCGATGCTAGAAGGAAATTACAATAGTGCAGACCTCTCAAGTTTTAATTTTCTTTGCCATTTAAGTTGGTAAGCTTTGGGAGTCAGCATAGCTCAAATGGTTGGGGGAGTGGATGTACAAACCCAACACCTGAGTTCAAATCCTCACGGAGGCGAATTTAGGTTCCTATTTGTTCTTGAGGACCATGCTTTCCTTATACTCATGTATTTATCCTAGAGGACTAGGCTTGGTGTGTAACCAAGATTTAAAAATCTTAGTACTCATGCTTAAAAGGCTGTATGCATCGTCCCTAGTTGGTGTAAAGGCCGGCGAAGTAAAATTATCCCCCAGTTTTAATTTGTCAAAGAAAAGTTGGTAAGCTTTATTACATAGCTCAATTTTGCCCAATTAAATGCGCCACTGGTCCATGAACTCAAACTGATTGCACATTTTAGGCCAACAACTCGAGAAGTGATCGGATTTAGTCCGCAAACTCGTTGATTTGATCAAATAAAGCCAAAACCGGCCTGACAGGGAAAAAACCGACCACGTGGATGCCATGTCATCATTCCTTTGACTGCTCGTGAAATCACTATTCTTTATGGGGGTTTATTTGCAAATTGGCCGGTTTTTCCTCATAAACCATGCTAACGTCGTTTGGAGTGACAAATGTATTAGAAAATTGTGTTGGCTAGGACACCTTGTCTGTTCAGAATATACACTGTCTCAATGACCACTGCAACAACACCAGGTTTGCACAGTGCTATGCATCCCAGTATATATATTTTCACATAGAATCAGGAGAGAAAAAAAAGGCATTCCCATCCGATCGTTTTTCAATCAGGTGATCTCTTTCCTTATGTTTCGCTTGACTGTTGCCTTACGAATGCTATTGACATTGAAGTTATGTTCTATATATTGTCTGAAGTATGAGTTATATATTGAATGTGACATTTTATATTGTCGACAAGATGTATATATATTACTTTTATATATTCTGTCTATTGGAACATAAATCAGTTCATAGTGTATATACATGTACAGCAAAAGGATGCTTATTGGAACATAAATCGCTTCATGGTGTATTGGTCTGGAAGCCAATTTCTAAACTAGACGGCCTGTCTTCAAAAACCCTCAGAACATGCGTTTTAATATTTATTTTTCTCCTGATTATACGTAAATATATATAGATATGTATATATACATACTAAGCAGCATATTAGTGTGGAAATGTGGTGTTCCAGTGGTCACTGAGGCATTGTCTAAGGTGAACGGCCAAGGTTCAAGTCCTGGGAAACACAAATTTTTAATAGTTTTTCACTCCAAATGAAGTTACCACGGTTTATGAGAAAAAAACCGTCCACTTTGCAAATAGACCCCTATAAAAATAATGAATTCACGGCAGTCAAAGGGTAGATGACATAGCATCCACGTAGCCGGATTTTTTCAGGTCGGGCCGGTTTTGGCCTTATTTGGTCAAATCAACGAGTTTGCGGACTAAATCCGATCACTTCTTGAGTTGTTGGCCTAAAGTGTGCAATCAATTTGAGTTCGCGGACTAGTGGCGCATTTCACTCCAACTCTTATGTAATATATGTATTTTGATATCAATTGAAGGTACTTGATAGTTATTGATGACATATGGGCACTAGTACAGAACCGGGCAATAGCACCGGTTCGTAAGGCCCTTTAGTACCGGTTCAGCACGAACCGATGCTAAAGGGCAACCACGTGGCACGAGCCAGCTCCGGGGGCCGGGAGCCCTTTAGTACCGGTTGGTAACACCAACCGGTACTAAATGTTTGTGGGTTTTTGTTTTATTTTTTATTTTTTATTTAAATTTGTGTTATCAATTTAATTTAGGATTGTTTTACGTTATAATTTAGGATCCATCCAGTTCAAACTAATTTGCGGTTTCTTTCATAAATGATATATATAATATTAATAACTCATCATCATCATCACATATTAATAAATAAATAAAGTCTAGCTAGCTAAAAATCATCGTAGTCGTCATTAATTACCACTATTTAATCATCATAGTCATTACTGCTATCTAATCATCACCAACACTAGCTAGCTTAAAGAAGAAACATTCACTTGTAACAGAAGCAAAGATATCATCGAGCTCAACATAATCATCACCAACATCGAAGTTCAGGACAATACGGACATGATCGAGAGAGGACAAGTACTAAGAGCATGAACTAGCTAAATCACTCCTGCTGCTCCCTCTCAGGTAGAATAGCATAGAACATGTATAGCTCTCCTGATTCATCATACTGGAGCATGCAGATGAATCTGTCTCCTAATTTTCGGTTGCGCTTCTCCTTGCTGCCCCCTAGTACTTCTCTGCGATCGTTAACAATTTTGCTCCAATCTTTCACTATTAAGCATTCTTCGCTTTCAGAAATCCTGAATGCACTCATGTGCAATGTAGTAAATCTTGGTCGTAAGCTAACCATTGACATGTGACCTTTTGTCTCGATCCACTAAGGCACAACTGTCATCGGAAGTCCCTGTTGAAGAACATCGTATAGTAATTAATATACTTAGCAATGAAAGTTTAGCTTCAAAAATAATGTATGCAAAAGATGCACTAAGGACAAATAGTAAAAATCTTACCATCTTTCGATTATAGATGTGACCGTAGTTCAATACGATCACCATTGGTCGCACGTTTTGAGTACTAACATTTCTAAGTTCAGGAAGAAAATGTGTCTTGACAGTATGAAGATCCTCAAGCCATGAAACATAATGACTTATCTCCTCGCAGTTTAGTTGAGCCCCAGGGCAGTAGTAGGTCCTGTCTACCAAGCGCCGGACATGTTTGCTTGAACCGAAATAAGCTGACAATACAAATTAGTTGTCAACTATTTTTGAATAAACTGTATCAAAGACATAAACAGATGCATGGTTGAGAAAAACTCACATAATGGTAGAACTGGAGGCGTTTGCACATCGACCCAGATGTCTATATTACCTTCAATATCATCTTCCGGACGAATATCAAAGGTGATAACCATATCAGGCTCAAATGCATAAGCCTTGCATAGTGCTTGCCAAGTTTTGCATTCAAAATGGGTGTATGTGTCTCCATTATATAATTTGACGTTGAAAGTATACCCATGCTCGGTCTTCAAGTAAACTCTCTTTACCTCCATATCATCTATAGCACTAAAACCTATCTTATCCAAGACAAAAATTCTTGCATGGCAGGGGATGCGCTAGTAGAATAGTGAAAATTTAAAATTATAAGTTGAAGCAAATGAAGCAAAAGTCATGCTTTAAAATTATAAGTTGAAGCAAATGAAGCATAAGTTTTGCATTCAAATAATAATTGCCGTTGTGACCTACTGTATCCACTTCGAATGTCTCATTCAGCTTGATGCTGAAGCGCCTACCATCAACAAAGAAATTTCTATCGCACAGGCCGCGCTGGTCTTCACAGTGTTCGCACATAATGAAATCTTTTTTGTCGTCAGATGACATTTCCTATGTTCATATAGGTGAAACATTAAACACTTATTACTATCTAACATTAATTAATATCTGGCCAATTCAAATATATATTCATCTAACATTTGACATTAATATATCTAACTATATTCATCTCTAACAATTGACATTACTATATATTTAACTTTTCTATCTAATTCATCTAACATTCGACATTAATCTAACATTTATATAAACTAAACAGAAAAACTCATTAACAAATAATATTTTAATTAGATCATCAAATCTCAGATACCTAAATTTTCGTACTAAAAATAAACTAGTTATATTAATTATTCAACTAGTTCAAATCTCATATACCTAGCTAATTAATATCTAGCTATTCATCTCTAACAATTGACATTTTTATATATTTAACTTTTCTATCTAGCTAATTCATCTAACATTCGACATTAATCTAACATTCGATCATCTAATTAACTTTTCTAAAAAACAGAAAACAGAAAATAAGTAAAAAAATGTGTGTGTGTGTGTGTGTATGTGTGTATGTGTGTATGTGTGTGTACGCCGCCCCGTACACCGCCGCCCCGTACGTACGAGCGGGGGCGCCGGCGTACGGGGCGGGGGTGGCGGCGTACGTACGGGGGCGGGCGGCGCGGGTGCGAGAGAGAGACGTCCGGCCGCGGCGACGACAACGGACGGCGGCGGCGTTCGGGGCGGCGGCGCGAGACGACGACGACGACGGGCGGCGGCGGGGACAGCGATGACGACGACGGGCGACGGGCGGCGACGACGGGATCGAGCGGCGCGCGCGGCGATATCTCGCGCGAGAGGTTGGAGACGAAGTGGGGAGATGAAACTGAAATTTTCGTAAGTGGTATATATATAGGATGGGCCTTTAGTACCGGTTGGTGGCTCCAACCGGTACTAAAGGCCTATTTTTGCCAGGCCAAGCGGCGGGAACCGTTGGCTTTTAGTACCGGTTGGGGCCACCAACCGATACTAAAGGCACGACCTTTAGTACCGGTTGGAGCCACCAACCAGTACTAAAGGCCTTGCGCTGCCACCCGCGGTGCACAAAGTTTAGTCCCACCTCGCCGGGCGAAGGGCAGCCGCACTGGTTTATAAACCCAGCCGCGGCTGCCTCTTTGAACTCCTCTATATAGCAAGCTTCTGGGCCTAACTTCTGCGCCATGCCCTCTGAGCCTGCAGGGCCTTTAGGGCCTGTAATTGCACGCCCGTGGCCTAGCAGGCCCACTGGGCAGCGCCACAATTTTTTTTGTATAGTTTTTCTTTTCTGCTTTATTTTCTTCTATTTATTTGTGCGTAGTTTTTTGTATACTTTTTTCTTTTCTGTTATATTTCTTTTCTTCTATTTATTTGTGAGTAGTTTTTTTATCTAGTTGGCCAAAATTCAACATTTTCAGAGTTCATTTTGTAGTGATTTTTAATTTCACGGTCATTTGGCTCTCTAAACAAATCAGTAAACGAATAAAAAATAGCAAATGATGTCAGAACGTGTTGGAAATTGATGACGTCGCTCTGAATGGTGCATACTAAACACAAAAAATGTCTAGAGTTCAAATAAGTTTAAAAAACATGAAGTGCCTGTATAACACATGAGTTCTCGTCCGAAGCCCTGATACTCCGAAAGCGATTGTCCAGTTTGTACACGAAATGCCTCAAGTTTTTGCCATAACCCTCTGTACTCTCTTGCACATGCTATGTACGGGTGAAATGATGATACCATGCCAAGTTTTAACATTTTCAAAGTTCATTTTGTAGTGATTTTCAATTTCACGGTCATTTGTACACGAAGTGCATCTAGTTTTTGCCATAACAGAAGAAGTCCGGAGTTGTAATAAGTTATTAAAAATAAAAAAGAGGTGCAATGCTCGTTAATTAGCTTCAAGCCTTTCGGAATAGTGTAAACTGCACTGCACATAGCTCTGTGCAGTCTACCATATTCCTCAAGGCTTGAAGCTAAGCAACGTGAGCATTGAGCCTCTTCTTCATCGTCTCTACACTCAGGGCTTATAAACCGCTCCTAGTCCCTCTCTCTTGGCGAGGTGGGACTAAAAAACAGCTTACTAAGAAACTGTAGTACTGGTCACCAACCGATACTAAAGGTTAGTGCCATTTAGCTCAAAACAAATCATTAAATGCATGAAAAATATCAAATGAAGGCATAAATGGTTGAAAGTTGATGGCGTCGCTTTGAATGGTGCATACTGAATGCACAAAAAGTCTGGAGTTGTAATAAGTTTAAAAAAATGAAATGCCTTTGTAACAGATGAGTTTAATTTCGTCAGAAACCCGAATACTTCGAAGGAGATTGTCCAGTTTGTAAACGAAGTGCATCCAGTTTTTGCCGTAACCCTCTCTACTTTTTTGAACATGATATGTGGGTGAAATGATGATAGCATGCCAAGTTTCAACTTTTTCAGAGTTCATTTGTAGTGCTTTTCAATTTTCAGGTCATTTAGTTCTCAAAACAAATCATTAAATGCATGAAAAATAGCAAATGAAGGCATAAATGGTTGAAAGTTGATGGCGTCGCTTTGAATGGTGCATACTGAACGCAAAAAATATAAGAGCATTTAGATCATGATCTTATATTTCTTTACAGTCTGAATTGTCAATATGATCTTATACATCAAAAATACTTTGATCATCAATGATCTTTTTGTGTACAATCTGAATTGTCAATATGAGTCCTCAACGATTTATAAACCGGTGAAGACTCATATAGCGGCTACAAATTCTACACATAGAGTTCAATGAAGACCAAGTGCTTGTGATAGTTTGAGAAGTAACATATTTAAGGTGGTAAAAGCCTTGTTAGGGGAGCGAGGTGGGACTAAAAACAGCTTGCCATAACCTCATTAGTACCGGTTCGTGGTACGAACCGGCACTAAATGGTGATGGTGGGGCCATAGCCTGACCGCAGGCTGACACATCCTCTTTAGTACCGGTTCGTGGCATGAACCGGTACTAAAGGTTCGCCACGAACCGGTACTATTGATCGTCGCCACGAACCGGCACTAATGTATACATTAGTGCCGGCTCAAATTCAAACCGGCACTAATGTGCTTCACGTTTGACCCTTTTTCCACTAGTGGGGATAAATCCGTCTGGGAAAATATCAAGTATGCATTGATTGAGAATGGATACGGAAGTAGAGTAATCACAACAACTCGGGTTCTTGATGTTTCCCTGCAAGCTGGTGGTGTATATCGGCTGAAACCTCTTTCTGTTGTCGACTCAAGAAAGTTGTTCTATCAAAGAATATATGAGATGGAGAACAAGTCACCACCTAATCAATTGGTTGAAGTATCTAAGAGAATTTTAAAAATATGTGGGGGAGTTCCGCTAGCTATCCTTGCGATAGGTAGCTTGCTGTCTAGTGAAAAGGGAAGAGCACATACACATGAGTATTGGTCCAAGGTGTACAAATCCATCAGTTCGGGGCTAGACAATAATCATGATGATGTGAAGAACATGAGGAGAATATTATCTGTAAGTTACTCTGGCCTACCTCTGCACCTAAAGACTTTCTAACAACGCCAGATTGTCAGCAGTTAGAGTATGAGGCACCCGTGGATATCTAGCTCCCGAATGGCTTGGCTCAAAAATCACCGAGAAGGCTGATATCTACAGCTTTGGCATTGTGGTCGTGGAAATCATTTGTGGCCGAGAGAATTTGGACGAATCGTTGCTGGAGGAAAGCATCCACCTGATAAGTCTGCTTGAAGAAAAAGCAAGATCTGGCCAGCTGCTCGATTTAGTGGACAGTGGCAGTAATGATATGTAATGTCATCTGGAGGAGGTCATGGAAGCGATGAAGCTTGCAATGTGGTGCTTACAGGTTGACAGCAGCAGAAGGCCCTTGATGTCAACGGTCGCAAAGGTGTTGGAACGCGCGACCAGCTTGGAGGCTGCACCCGACTACAGCTTTGTCCCTAGTTTTGTATCAAATTGTGCTAGTGGCGCAGGGACAACTTCTTCCTATGTGCCATCAGAATCGCATTTATGAGGGCCTAGATGAAAGCTTACTTCTACTTTCCATATCTTACTACGAGGATAGCTTTTGCTGTTTTGCATCCTTCCATTCTGCCAGAAATCTTTTGTAAACAATTTTGTGCATCACTATTCATGGCTCATAATTTTGTAGTGTGTATCTCAAATGAATATCTTGAGAAATTAAAGCACAAGACAGATGGCAAGATAGCCTATTCTTTACACATTCTCAGAATAATAAACGATATTCATATATCATATTTATGCCTTGCAAAAAGGAATAATGATGATTTGCATGTATCATTTCTATTGCTATTGCACTCAATTTGACATCAACGAGACCTATAATGTACTACTAGGCTTTGGTTGGAACTAATTATCTGACAAGTATCATATGTTTCTTCCATGTTAGTTTGTTTTAGTTTTCTCTGCATGCAATTTAGCAACTGGATATTGGATTTTTGGATCATGTGCATTGAGAAGGAAAAAATTCATCAAACACTCACAGACTAAAACAAGAGACGAAAGAATATGCTTGTGTGGGTGACTTCTTGTAATTTTGAATTGCATAGTTCACAAAAAAAGTCCATGCATGCTATCGATGCATCTTATTTTTCTTCTTCACAAAAGAGATGCTTCTCGAATTGAGCTTTGAGAATCCACACATATACGATATTGTGCAATTGTTGCAGTCCAGATGATCATTTTTCTATACTAGAAGGGTTGGGCGCTTTGCTGCCGGTTGGTGTTGTTGGGTTTTCATAATTTCTCTACTCTCTTTGTTTCAAAATATAAGTTGTATTAGTTTTTTTTAAAAGTCAAACCTCTTTAAGTTTAACCAAATTGGTGGACAAATATATCAATATATACAATATCAAATTGGTATCATTAAATCATCATGAAATGAATTTTCTTATTTTATTTATTTAGTATTGCGGATGTCGATGTTTGTGGCTTGGAACTTGGTCAAAGTTGAAGAAATTTGACTTTTTCAAAAAACTGATACAACTTTTATTTTGAAATATTTGGTTTGGCAAGTGGGGGAGATGATGGAGTGTGTTTTCGTTTTCTTTATAGTGTGGTGTTTTGGTGGCCTTTTGTGGTGTGATTCTGTGTTATCTGCTAATCAACTCATACATATGTGAGAAAAATTTATGTGTCAATTACTACATGTACTATATTCGTGTTATAGTATCTCACATTGGCATTTTTTATATAGGTGGTTAGAGGGTGAACCGGATTGATATTGTTGACCCGTTCAAATTGTGAACCCACGCTAAAATTGAATATATCAATCGAATGGGAGACCTCCAAAATTAGGGAGCATTGTGAATTAAAGGAATTGAACGAGAGATTTCCTTGATAGAATATCTTAGTCTAATGGGAGAGCCCCAAACTGAGGGAGTATAGTAAATGAAAAGAATTGAATGAGGGAGCTCCTTGAAAATTTATTTTATTTATCGATCAAAATTGGATGACCCAATTCTAAATTGGAGACCTCAATTGACTACGAGGCCTTGAAAATTAGGGAGCATACCAAATTGAATGAGAGAGCTCTTTGAGAAAAAAGATCGTTGAGCCAGTCCAAGTCAAGTGACTTCATTTCAAATTGAAGACCTCAATTGAGTGTGAGAGCTTTAAAGTTAAGGAACATACTGCATTTGTAGATAGATAGTTAGATATTACACCATGCAACTGGTGTAGTGCACACACCTTTTCTCTCAATTTAACAGTAAGTGTTATCACAGCTTAATGCTATAAGTTTTGTTGGTTTGTCAAATTACCTTAGAATCGGCCAGTTTGGTATGTATATCTTAAGTATCAGGCAAAAATGTTGTTTCATTATTATCATGTACTCGCTCTGCCTCAAAATATGTTAAAAAGCGTCTTATATTTTGAGACAGAGGGAGTACCACATAAACATTGCAAGGGCAAGAACAAAAGTGAGATGAGTGCAATTATTTGTCTGACAAGGATTTCCCAATTAAGTAACCAAATGTATGTGAAGTCTGGTCTCCTATTTGGTTTCCACTGGATCAAACAATCCTGGCGATGAATGTACACACTGTCATTAAACCTGGAAGAGGACGGCATTGCCACGTCTTCTTGTTGTCCATATCAAGAATACACGCCGCTCAAACTAAACCATAAAACCAGGAAACACCTAGGAACGAGCCATGTCGTCGCAGGAAACAAAAGAAGAAGAAAAACACAACTGAGACGAGAATCCATTAAGTTAGTGCCATTTGCTGGTGATCCAGATGAGCAGAGGCGCCCTGCTCTGTCCCCTCTGATTAGTACTGCTTAGCATCTGTTTTGTTGTTGGCTTTGCCTGGTTAATATTTTTAACCTTTCTTAAAAATTGCATTCAAACTGCAAGAAGATGATCAATATGATTTTCGATGTTTATTTTTATTTTTTGCTGGTTGTTTAATGTATTGTTGTCATTTCAAGGTTCTCGGTTCAGGTCCAGAAAACCAAAAGCTGACCGGCCGAAAAAAATCCTGGCCGGTATTTTCTATTTTGATTTTTTTGCTCAAATTTAACCCAATTTGATTGAATTTCAGAGATTGTTTGAACGCATTTTGGTCGAAAAACAACCGGAAACTTCAGAGATTTACCAGAAACCTGTAATTCCAGTCCCTATCAGTAAAAGACCAGAATAAATAAACCTTGTTATATTGGCTACTCCCTCCGTTCCAAAATAAGTGAGTACGAAGTTAGTGTAAAGTTGAGTCACTTAATTTAGGACGGAGAGAGTATTTTCCTTGATAATTATCAGATATAAGAGTAAAATGGATTTTTGGTGCATGGGGGGCAACGGAGCACGTTGCGCTAAAAAATATATGCAACTACACTGAATTGAACAACGAAAAAATAGCTAAACAGCGAGAGTCTTGTAGTGCCTAGCTAAGCTCCGCTCACCAGCGTAGTTAGCCGTTTAGAATAATGGCATGCATGCAGTCCGATGGGACGGAGTCATGCACATGCATATAGCTAGGACGTGAGGCGTGCTCTTTGCACGATCGCTTGTTTTCTGTTTTTCTGTTTGATGTAACCTCCCGGTCAGTATGGCGCTGGTGATGCGGTCGTGGGATGGCGCGACGTACGCGGATCCGGAGCAGCCGATCGGGAGTTAGTTAGCCTCTGTAATCGCTTTGAGTTAAGAGTAGGAATAACAGAAAACGCTGTCAGATAGACAGTACAGAATATACTGGTGTCTCCTCCCTCGCGTGCGTTCATCTCTCTCTCTCGCTCCTCTCGATCCCATCGGCAACGACAATTGGCATCAGAGCCCGGGTGTTTGATCCTTAGCGCGGCGGCGGTGTTTGATCCGCCGTGGTCATGTCCGGGGACGAGTCGGATGGGAAGAACAAGGGCGGCACGAGGTCGCCGTCGAAGACGCCCTCATCAAAGGCGCAACTCACGCGCCTCTCCGGCAGCAGCGGCGGCGAGTACCGTGTCGTGGAGCGCGTCGTGCGAGAGGAGTCGGGGTCGTCCATGATGCTCACGCGCACGAACTACCAGGAGTGGGCGCTGGTGATGCAAGTTAAGTTGCAGGTCGCCCGCGTCTGGACTGCTGTGACCGACGACGCCGCCGACGAGAACGACGACCGGCGCGCGCTGCAGATCATCCTCACCGGCGTCCCGCCGGAGATGCTGCGCGTGCTGGCCGCGAAGGACACGGCGAAGATGGCATGGGAGACAATCAAGACCATGCGGATGGGCAGCGAGCGCGCCCGCGAGGCCAAGGCGCAGGTGCGCCGGCAGGAGTTCGAGGATCTCCGCTTCAAAGACGGGGAGTCCGTCGAGGACTTCGGGCTGCGTCTCACCGCCCTCGTCGCCGATCTGGAGCTATACGGTGACCCCGTCACCGAGCACAACGCCGTTCAGAAGTTTCTCCGAGTGGTGCCGTGGAAGTACCGCCCGATGGCCATGGCGATCGAATCCCTGATCGATCTGAAAACCATGTCCATTGAGGAACTCGTCGGGCGTTTCTCTGCATGCGAGGACCACTACGACCTCGACGACGGCACGCAACCCACCAGGCGCCTTCTGCTCACTCATGAGGAGTGGCTGGCCCGTGAGAAGCTGGGCGGCGGCTCATCGTCCGGTGGCGGCGGCGTCGGCAAGAACAAGCAGCCGGCCAAGACCAAGTCTCCCGGCGGAGGCAAACCTGCGGCCGGCAACAGCGGCGCTGGTGGGTTGGGTGGAAAGAAGAAAGGAAAGTGTCACTTCTGTGGGAAGCCTGGTCATTGGAAGAAGGAGTGTTGGTCGTACCTTGACAAACAGGGACAGCAAGGGAAGCAGGAGTAAGCAAATCTTGTGCGTGCTGGGGATGAGCATGATCAGGGGCTTCTAATGGCCGTGGTCACCACCACTGCAGCGTTAGAGGCAGTGGCGCCGCAGGCAGTGTTTCTCAACGAAGAGAAGTTGATACCCGTTCCTTCGCCGGACGGGGTGTGGTACTTTGACACCGGCGCCAGCAGCCACATGACAGGCGAAAGGTGTTGCTTCTCCACACTGGATGAATCTGTGCACGGGACAGTCAAGTTTGGAGATGGGTCACATGTGGCAATCTGTGGGAGAGGTTCAGTGGTTTTCAGAATACAAGGGGGCGAGCAGCGCGCTCTGTCAGAAGTGTACTACATCCCGAACCTGAGAAGTAACATAATCTCACTTGGACAGCTCGACGAAGGGGGGTGTCAGGTTGATATTCAGAGTGGTGTGATGACCATACATGATCCGTCTCGACGCCTGCTGGCCCGTGTCCGGCGCACTAGCAGCCGGCTGTACACCGGGGTGCTGACCATTGACACGCCAGCGTGCCTGCTGACAAAGGTTGAGGACGAGACTTGGAAGTGGCACGCAAGGATGGGGCATTTGCATTTCAGAGCACTACGCGCCATGTCTGCAAAAGGAATGGTCAGAGGCATGCCGGAGATAGCTCACATCGAGCAGTACTGTGATGGGTGTGCACTTGGAAAGCAACATCGTGCCCCGTTTCCGCAGGCAACTTCTTATCGAGCAGAGCAGGCACTAGAGCTTGTGCACACAGATTTGTGTGGACCCATCACGCCACCAACTCCAAGAGGCAACAAATACTTCATTCTGGTTGTTGACGATTACAGCCGTTATATGTGGATCGAACTGCTCAGGTCCAAGGATGAGGCATACAGTGAGTTCAGAAAAATCAAGGTCATGGCAGAGGCTGAAGGTAGATGCAAACTTCGAGCTTTCAGATCCGATCGTGGTGGGGAGTTCAACTCAACTGAATTCAGAGAATATTGCAATGAACAAGGAGTGAAGCACTACACCACGGCGCCCTATTCTCCTCAACAGAATGGCGTGGTAGAGAGGCGAAATCAGTCAGTTGTAGAGATGGCCAGATGTCTGATGAAAAGCATGGCTGTACCTGCATATTTCTAGGGAGAGGCAGTAAAAACTGCAGTGTACCTTCTGAATAGAGCTCCCACCCGCAGCCTTGAGGGTGTCACACCGTACGAAGCGTGGCACAGTCGGAAGCCTGCAGTTCAGCACCTGCGTACCTTCGGGTACACCGCACACGTCAAGCTGCTCGGGCCGGGCATCACCAAGCTCTCCGACCGGTCCAAACCTATGATCTTTGTTGGATATGAAGAGGGTGCCAAATGTTATCGCGTCTATGACCCTGAAAGCAAGAGAGTTCAGGTGACCCGGGATGTGATCTTTGAGGAAGGGCGACCTTGGAGCTGGAACGCGGCGACCGCGCCCACGACGCCGGCCGCGCCGACCATGTTCTCTGTGGTGTACACGACGAATCCAGGGGTTGAGGAGCTGGACAGTGGAGCCGCTCATTGCGTCTCGCCCGCCTCGGTGGCGTCCCCAACATCATCACCCGGGACACCGCAGGCAGAGACGGAGACGACGATGCCGGGAACTCCAGTGCTGCACACGCCCACAACTGGTACCAGGACGCCACCGGGATCGCCAGCGATAAGATGGGCCACTCCGCCAACGCATGATGACGGGCGTGATGTGGACTTTGGACCGATCAGATACAGGCGCCTCTCCTGTGTTCTCGACGCCACTGAAGAAGATGCAGTGTACGAGGATTTCGAGCACTGTTTACTCAGTGCCGAGGAGCCACGGGACGTGGATGAGGCGCTCGAGAACATGTCCTGGAAGGCGGCGATGGATGAAGAAATCCGATGCATCGTCGAGAACAGGACCTGGGAGCTCGCTGACTTGCCGGCCGGACTCAAGCCCATCGGTTTGAAATGGGTCTACAAGGTGAAAAGGGATCCAGATGGCAGCATCACAAAGTACAAGGCTCGCTTGGTTGCCAAGGGATATGTGCAGCAGCAAGGAGTGGATTATGAAGAAGCGTTTGCTCCCGTGGCCAGACTGGAGACAGTTCGCGTTCTGCTCGCGCTCGCCGCGCACCACCGCTGGGAAGTGCACCATATGGATGTCAAGTCAGCATTCTTAAATGGTGATCTCAGTGAGGAGGTTTATGTGGTACAACCACCTGGATTTGCTGCTGTAGGAGAGGAGCACCGTGTACTGAAGTTGCACAAAGCTCTTTATGGACTGTGTCAAGCACCAAGAGCCTGGTATGCAAAATTACATGATTCACTAATATCCCTCGGTTTTGCTCGAAGCCCACTTGAACATGCAGTCTACAGGCGTGGTGATGAGTCCACTTTTCTGTTGGTGGGTGTATATGTGGATGATCTTGTCTTCACCGGTACAGATCAAGGGCTGATTAGTGAGTTCAAGGAACAAATGAAGACACTCTTCAAGATGAGTGATCTAGGGCTGCTCAGCTACTATCTCGGCATTGAGGTGTCGCAGAGAGCAGGGGAGATCACCCTTCATCAACGGAGCTACGCGGCAAAGATTCTGGATGCCGCGGGCATGGAAAACTGCAATAGCTGCAACACTCCGATGGAATGCCGGCTAAAGTTGAGGAAGGAGGACGGTGGTGACCTTTTTGATCCCACTCTGTATCGCAGCGTGATCGGGAGCCTTCGCTACCTTGTCAACTCCAGACCTGACATCGCCCATGCCGTCGGTATTGTGAGCAGATTCATGGAGCAACCAAGCACGCATCACTGGGCGGCCGTGAAGCAAGTTCTCAGATATGTACAAGGCAAACTGAACTATGGTTGTCGCTACGTGGCCGGTCGCGGCGAGGTGGAACTGGTCGGTTACAGCGACAGTGACCACGCCGGCAACATAGAAGACCGGAAGAGCACCTCCGGCAATGTCTTCTTCCTCGGCAACAATCTTGTTACATGGTGCTCGCAGAAGCAGAAGGTTGTGGCGCTCTCTTCATGTGAGGCCGAGTACATTGCAGCGGCAGCGGCAACTTGCCAAGGCGTGTGGCTGTCGCGTTTGGTCAGTGAGATGCTCGGGAAGCCGCCGGTCAAGTTCAAGCTCTTCGTTGACAATCAGGCTGCTATTGTTCTCAGCAAAAATCCAGTCCATCATGACCGAAGCAAGCACATCGACATCAAATATCACTATATCCGCGATTGTGTTGAGACGGGTCAGGTGGAGGTGGATCATATTCGCACTCGGGAGCAGCTAGCTGATACACTGACGAAGGCGCTGGGGCGTGTTACTTTTGTGGAGATGCGGCAGAAGCTTGGTATGGTCAAGGTTGGAGCTGGAGAGCAATGCTTAAGGGGGTGACCTGTAGTGTCTAGCTAAGCTCAGCTCACCAGCGTAGTTAGCCGTTTAGAATAATGGCATGCATGCAGTCCGATGGGACGGAGTCATGCACATGCATATAGCTAGGACGTGAGGCGTGCTCTTTGCACGATCGCTTGTTTTCTGTTTTTCTGTTTGATGTAACCTCCCGGTCAGTATGGCGCTGGTGATGCGGTCGTGGGATGGCGCGACGTACGCGGATCCGGAGCAGCCGATCGGGAGTTAGTTAGCCTCTGTAATCGCTTTGAGTTAAGAGTAGGAATAACAGAAAACGCTGTCAGATAGACGGCACAGAATATATTGGTGTCTTCTCCCTCGCGTGCGTTCATCTCTCTCTCGCTCCTCTCGATCCCATCGGCAACGACAAGTCTTTCCGTCTTTCGTGGTTCAGTGAAGAGTATATATGGTCATCTGGATGGTTATAATTTAGATGTTTTCTTTTTTTGCGGTTATAATTTAGATGCTTTCAAACTCTTGTTTAGTTGCAGGCCTCAGTTCTAGATCTTCATGTTTATCGAAGTAACGAAGTGATATCAACTCACAAAGATAATGGCGAATCGTGACCTGCTGAGATTTTGATTAACATTTGACAGTTTGTTTCCTCGCGGATTTGCACGGCAACTGGTAGTTTTGTCGAGTCATAGCTAAGCCTCTGATCTCCGACGATGAGGGCGAACCACTGGATGGTTTGTTTCCTCGCGGATTTGCACCGCAACTGGTAGTTTTGTCGAGTTATAGCTAAGCCTCTGATCTCCGATGATGAGGGCGAAGGCGAAGCCTTCGATGGCGCATTGGCGATTTGAGCCCAATACAGGAACGGAAAAGGCTCCGCCTCCTCCTCCCTCAACTGTACAGTAGATGATCTGATTATATATGCATATAAAATAACAACCCGTGCGACGACTGACGATCCTGGCAACTTTTTAGCTCTGCCATATGTCTTTCTCTTCCAGGCTACTGTTTCTTATATATTTTCAGCCTCTTCTATTTCCATGGAGTAATGATTAGTCTCTTGATGGAAAAATGCAGGACACTGTCATTTTTGTCCAGCCACTTTCATTTAAGAGTCCTGGCCCAGACACTCAACGCTATGTGGAAAGCATCGATAGTGCTAGATCGGAGTTGGACAGACTTGTGTGTCATGGGTCGCACAGTTGATTCGCACCCTCTAGCGTGCTCCACGCCGCGCAGTTAGTTGCTATTGGAACTAATCGAGAGAGAACAAATGATTCAACTGTATCCTTTATTGATCATATTTACAGTATATATATGACATGGGGAGACGCCTTCAGGCGTCGGTTTGGAGAGGCGCCGATTCGGGAGAGAACCGTCAAGAGGCAGTTGCTGCCTTGCGTAGGTTGCGGGATGCAACGGTGTGGCAGTTTGGATAAGGGGAGATTCCCTTAATTAATCATGTGATGATTAATCACAACACTCCCCCTAATCTACGCTTGTCCAAGTAGCATTATATATATTGTAAAGAGTCTTCTCTAAAAACCATGTGGGAAAAATGTGAGGAGTATAGTGTTTGATATGTTGCCAAAACTCCTGCAAACCCAGTGGGAAAATAAGGAGAAAATAATGCAACATATAATAGTTATTGTCTCGTTTAACTCAATATGATAGAACCATAGAGTTTGGAGAACAATAATATGTCGTGTATACTTTCCTAAAAACCCCAGTGGGGAAAACAGAAAGTATGACATATAATCTTGTGTTGATATTACCTCATTAAAAACCTTTATGAGAACCTGTATAGTAAACTCATAAAGGGAAAAAGAGTATAATATGATGCATTGGACGGGAACAATTCAGGAAGATACTCGCCCTGCTTCTTGCAAAATTAGAAGCCGTCACATACCAATTCCATGAACATATTTGTGGAGCGTAGAAGTTGGTAGGGACTTCGTGAGCAAATCAGTCACATGATTTGACTTGCAAGATATGCAATATAGTGATACTGCTTATTATGTAACCTGTTTGCATCCGGGCAACACAAGCAACATTATCTTTGAGATAATGGTTGGTGGATGTAGCCACGAGGTCTGTTTCGAAAACTCTCATGGGATGACTACCACACCTAACTGGAACACTAAACTTGTCTACGATCTGACATAGTGGGGATGATCGATGTATCCAATGATATTGGTATTCAGATTTCTCCGAAACTGAAAAACCAGGACAAGATATTTCATGCCTTGGAGATATCGAAAGATCTTCTTGAGTACCAACCAACTGTGTTTGGTGGATCCAATGGCATTATGGAACGTTGAGTCTCAATATCTTATTTCCATCATCTCTTGGTCTAAATAGATCTTTCTCTACATCTAGAGAATGAACTACCATGAGAGTTATAGATGGATAAGATTTGTCCATAATGAATTTCTCCAATATATTATGGATATAGACAACATAGTATACCTTAATGTATGAATGAAGGTGCTCAAGTTGTAGTAACGAGCGATATTTTGGTTTACACAAATCCTTCATTTAAACTCCGTCATTTAGATGATTACATGTGTCGTCATTGCAGAGACACAAACATGGATAATCATCACTGTAGGAGTAATCCTTGTGTATAAGGAACTCACTTCGTCGGTTGTACCATATGTACCGACAACAATAAGTCTTATGGTGACTTATTGATTTTACACAATGTATGTTGTGTATTGCATTTTGATTGAGAAGTGAGATTCCATCGGGAATCAATCATATGTGTCTGAATCTAGTGATCCACATGGATATGTAATCACTACATCTATCAATTGCAGAGATAGATGATTTTGTGCTGCCAATGATATAAGTTATCGGAGAGAGATTCCACCTCTGGAGAATAGTTGGGTATCTGCGTGAACCCTTGTGCTACAATACTTGCTCTTTGTTTCACCACCTCCTTGTTCTCAATTCTGTTTCCAGAATAGAACTGGTGTAGATATTGCTTATGAATACCTTCCCATTATTGAGCAAGATCATTTATACCTAGATTATACCCTTTGCTTGAGTTCAGTCCGAGTGTTGTTCACACTTTGCCATGGCCATGGTCTTTGGATCTAAATCATTTTAAAGGTTTTGCAATCTAGTTGAGAAATGTATGTCGGCAATTGTAGACTTCCGGTTATATGATTCTTCAGAATCTATATATCAATATATAATTGATGGAAATATCGTTACCCATGGTGACTCCTCGCGATTTCCCAATGCGATTGAGTCGGGTATTCCGATGTCCCGGTCATTATGTGCACTATGACCTGGGTTGGTGGAGGTTTCCCGTCCACTGGGTGTATACTATCCATTAGGTGTCTGCCAACTTGAAATTGACTTGCATTTACTGATTCACATGCCTTGATATCCTTACTTGCGAGAAGCTGATTCGTGATGTACTGCTGCCATACATCTCCCCTAGTTGCTTTTGTTAGAATTAATTAACATGTGTTAATAATGGGGAAATCTCCTCTTATCTTACCGCACGCAGTTGCCTGCTTGGCAACCGTCGCGTCGGTTATCTCCTTCCCCGAACAGGCACCTCTCGTGATCGGTCACGTCTGTTGCCATCTGTATAAATACCTTGATCATCTAATGAAAGGACAACTAGATTGATTACTATTCATTCATCTTTGTTTCACACGCTGAGTATTAACACGTTATCAGCACGCTCCCGCACGGCGACTCCAGCGGCGCCCTGCCTGCGACGGCTTTGGCGCACGTCCAGGCCGCATCCTGGCGGATGTGCGTGCAGAGCCCTTCCCGGGCGGTGGCGTTCGAGGCCACGACTCTCGTCCGGCCATCCGCAACTACTTCCTTCGAATGCGCGTGTGTGAGGAAACAGGCGCACGACTCTCCCGAGAGAGATGCCACGCGAGAAGAACGGGGCGAATAGCAGCGTCCCCGATGGAGAGCGGCAGCAAATCCGACGAACAAACTCCAAGATGGGAAGAACAAGAGAATCGGAGACTGGAGTCAAGCACCACGCAAATTGGAGTACCAACTTCATCTAATTGCTACAGAGAAACGAGGTGCTACTTTTCCAATTTTCTTCATGGCTACACAAATTTGCCTTACCATGAACAGAATCTTGCCATACGCTGGACGAAGGACGAAGGCATCCACGGCAAGAGACATCGCCTGGTTTCAGTCCCCGCTGGACCAAGACGCCGGCTCCAGCGGCTTCGTCTCCTGCCGCGCTGCCGGATCACACCTCCGCGTTGAGTCCTGCCGCCACCAACGGCGCTCTCCGGCGGCACGTCGCGGCAACACATAGCGAACGGGCGGCCTCCTGCACAGCCCGAAGCGGCCGCGTCTGAGCGTCTCAAGCCCGTGACGGCGCTTTCCAGCGCCTTGCGGCGGCGGCTTCCGGCACGGCAAGATCCTCCCTCTCCTTTCTCTGGCTAACCCTCGAGGCCGCTCGAGACGGCGGTAGAAAAATCCCCATCACGGAACCGCACAGGAGAGAGAGTAGAGGCAACCTTATCCTTTGCCATTTTTGCATGCGGGTCCCTGGTTTTGCGAAATTTGCAACATGGGTAAAACAGTGGTCCAGGCTAATTTTGAACAATAATAACAGTACTATTTACTAGTACTTGCCTGTCTTGGACCCTGTTAATTACTGTATTTTCTATTGAGTTTTAAAATTCCAGAAATATGTGTATGTTGATACTTGACATGCATTTTCTGTTGAGTTTTAAAATTCTAGAACAAGTTTTCCGCGATTGAGATTAAGTTTTCTCGCACAACAATATAGATTTGCGATTGAGAATTACCATTTTCTTGCAAAACAATCTCATTGCGATTGAGATCAATTTTCTCTCGCAAATTATTAATTAACCTCGCTGAATTATCTTGCAACTTGATACAAGATCATCTCATTTTAATTTGAGGTCTATACAATTCAAGTTTTTCACTTAAACATTGACCGGAGACTTCAAGCCATGAGCAAGTTTCTGGCGCTTGTTGAAACTTGAAAATCATGTCATAACTCCGTTGATAATTCAAGCACGTCGACCTCACAGCGACGGACAGATGGTGCCCCAACCACAGATTGTTCATCAAGTTTGCAACATCATTATTATTCACTACATTAGTAGAATTTTTCTGTTGAGTACCGAGATGTATTCCAGATCATAATTTGATGTAATAAATTTCCACGTTTATCACGTGTTGAGATTAATTATGTCCATTTGCAATGAAGATTTTGAATCTCTTGCAAATATAAATTCAATACCTCTGCAGTATTGTTTCTCCGTTGAGTACAAGGTATTCCGGAATATTTCTATGATGTATCTATTTCCATGTTAACCACATGTCGAGACTAATACGTCTATTTGCAATTAAGATTTTCAATTTCTTGCAAATATGGATGGAAAATTCAAGGTGGTTTCTTCAAATTGATGCTTGAAATCACAAGGTAGTCATATGGATCTACTGCCTAGGCAGATTATCGATGACTACTGATAAAGCCTATATTTTCTCATATTGGACATTATGATTGCACAATATTGTGCACTCCCATGCATTTTACTAAGTCATGACATAAGGCATTAGGAGTGAGTATCTGCTGATTTCATCAGATTATACTCCCTGATGATGCGAGATCTACTTCATTTTGGAGATTATCCTCAAGGTGTCATGCTTAGCAATTTGAGATTCACATTAATGGTTTCAAGATAACTTCTTGAAATATCCATTAATTTTGCAACATTACCATGATGGTCTTTAATTTACTAACCGTAAATTAATTATCTCTGGTAACCGATGGCTAGAGAATTTGAGGCATTCGCCCTCAATGGCCATCACTACCCTACCTAGGCATGGACATCATGATCACTCTTGTGTCACGTGGAATAGTATGTGCAATCCTAGACCACATGATTAACCTCTGGTCGGAATCACACCACTAACAGAAAAAAATGTCTTATACATCATAAGGCATTATATCGATTCAGATCTCTGCATCTGATTATTCTGTATGAGCAATTCTTAGGACACAACAGACCTCAAGGGCAAAGGTTTGGAGCTCACTTAAACCTTTAACGGAGAATATGATGGTTGAATATGACTCAACTAATATGTTTGAAGACTTTGTCTAGTCTCTCAATCTCCTGAGTGGTCAACACAATTTATGTCCATTTATGATGTCCTAATAAGAACATAAGTATTGTTGTCATCATATATTGTATATCGCAATATATTGTATCAGCACTTTGGTACAAATACATTTGTATGTATTCTATATATCTGAGTGATTTTCATATTGAGAATCTTCATGTCTATATATAGATTTCTATGGGGGTCAATCTGATGAAAGATGATTTCTGCCTTGTGGACATATGCACCACGACCTCTACACTCAGGGAAGTAAAATGTTTCCACTCTCTTGGGAGAAAAGGAGATATTTTAAAATCGCTAGACGCGATGAGGTATTTGTTGGCTCAACTCGAGTCATATTTACTATCCCTGTGGGTACTCGAGTAACCTACGGATGTTTTATTACTTCCCGGTTTAACTCATACCCTACTAAAGTATAGAGGTATCCGTCAAAATAGTTTCTCTAATGAAACTTATGATGACAACAAAGACAAATAACTTCTCTTTACCATGTGCAACAGATATGGCAAGCACATTCTCTGTGTATCATCTGGATTGTACTACACATATGACACAACCCGTAGTACATGTTGCGTACAAGATAGTTTTCTAGAGTGTCTTGTAAAAGACAAACTTGGCATACTCGCCTTGGTCACCGAGACATTGGGTTGAAACCGAAACTATCAGCAATTCCAATAGTTTATGATTATTATGATGCTAAATTCTAACAACATGTGGATTTTGTTAGGAAACGTTGCAGAAAACAAAAATTTTCCTACGGTTTCACCAAGATCCATCTATGAGTTCATCTAGCAACGAGTATTCAGATTGCATCTACATACCTTTGTAGATCGCGAGCAGAAGCGTTCACTAGAACGTGGATGATGGAGTCGTACTCGCTGTGATCCAAATCACCGGAGATCCTAGCGCCGAACGGACGGCACCTCCGCGTTCAACACACGTACGGTCAGCGTGACGTCTCCTCCTTCTTGATCCAGCAAGGGGGAAGGAGAGGTTGATGAAGATCTAGCAGCATGACAGCGTGGTGGTGGATGCAGCAGTCACCGCAGCAGGGCTTCGCCGTTCTTCTGCGAGAGGGAGAGGTGTTGCAGGGGAGAGGGAGGCGCCAAAGCTTAAGGGTGCGGCTGCCCCTCCCTTCCCCCCTTTATATAGGCACCCTGGGGGGGCGCCGGCCCTGGAGATCCAATCTCCCAGGGGGGCGGCGGCCAGGGGGGTGGAGTACCCCCCCCAAGGCAAGTGGGCCCCCCACCCTAGGGTTTCAACCCTAGGCGCAGGGGGTGGGCCAAGGGGGGCGCACCAGCCCACTATGGGCTGGTTCCCCTCCCCACTTTAGCCCATGGGCCCTCCGGGATGGGTGGCCCCACCCGGTGGACCCCCGGGACCCATCCGGTGGTCCCGGTACAATACCGGAGACCCCCGAATCTTTCCCGATGGCCGAAACTTCACTTCCTATATATAATTCTTCACCTCCGGACCATTCCGGAACTCCTCGTGACGTCCGAGATCTCATCCGGGACTCCGAACAACTTTCGGATTACTGCATACTCATATCTTACAACCCTAGCGTCACCAAACCTTAAGTGTGTAGACCCTACGGGTTCGGGAGACATGCAGACATGACCGAGACGCCTCTCTGGCCAATAACCAATAGCGGGATCTGGATACCCATGTTGGCTCCCACATACTCCTCGATGATCTCATCGGATGAACCAGGATGTCGAGGATTCAATTTATCCCGTATTCAATTCCCTTTGTCAATCGGTATTTTACTTGCCGGAGATTCAATCGTCGGTATCCCAATACCTCGTTCAATCTCGTTACCGGCAAGTCACTTTACTCGTACCGTAATGCATGATCCCGTGATCAAACACTTCGATCACATTGAGCTCATTAAGATGATGCATTACCGAGTGTGCCCGGTGATACCTCTCCGTCATATGGAGTGACAAATCCCAGTCTCGATCCATGTCAACCCAACAGACACTTTCGGAGATACCCGTAGTATACCTTTATAGTCACCCAGTTACGTTGTGACGTTTGGCACACCCAAAGCACTCCTACGGTATCCGGGAGTTACACGATCTCATGGTCTAAGGAAAAGATACTTGACATTGGAAAAGCTCTAGCAAACGAATTATACGATCTTGTGCTATGCTTAGGATTGGGTCTTGTCCATCACATCATTCTCCTAATGATGTGATCTCGTTATCAATGACATCCAATGTCCATAGTCAGGAAACCATGACTATCTATTGATCAACAAGCTAGTCAACTAGAGGCTTACTAGGGACATGTTGGTGTCTAAGTATTCACACATGTATTATGATTTCCGGATAACACAATTATAGCATGAATAAAAGACAATTATCATGAACAAGGAAATATAATAATAATCCTTTATTATTGCCTCTAGGGCATATTTCCAACAGTCTCCCACTTGCACTAGAGTCAATAATCTAGTTACATTGTGATGAATCGAACACCCATAGAGTTCTGGTGTTGATCATGTTTTGCGCGCGGAAGAGGTTTAGTCAACGGATCTGCGACATTCAGATCCGTATGCACTTTGCAAATTTCTATGTCTCCATCTTGAACATTTTCACGAATGGAGTTGAAGCGACGCTTGATGTGCCTGGTCTTCTTGTGAGACCTGGGCTCCTTGGCAAGTGCAATAGCTCCAGTGTTGTCACAGAAGAGTTTGATCGGCCCCGACGCATTGGGTATGACTCCTAGGTCGGTGATGAACTCCTTCACCCAAATTGCTTCATGCGCTGCCTCCGAGGCTGCCATGTACTCCACTTCACATGTAAATCCCGCCACGACGCTCTACTTGCAGCTGCACCAGCTTACTGCTCCACCATTCAACATATACACGTATCCGGTTTGTGACTTAGAGTCATCCAGATCTGTGTCGAAGCTAGCGTCAACGTAACCCTTTACGACGGGCTCTTCGTCACCTCCATAAACAAGAAACATGTCCTTAGTCCTTTTCAGGTACTTCAGGATATTCTTGACCGCTGTCCAGTGTTCCTTGCCAGGATTACTTTGGTACCTTCCTACCAAACTTATGGCAAGGTTTACATCAGGTCTGGTACACAGCATGGCATACATAATAGACCCTATGGCCGAGGCATAGGGGATAACACTCATCTCTTCTATATCTTCTGTCGTGGTCGGGCACTGAGCTGAGCTCAATTTCACACCTTGCAACACAGGCAAGAACCCCTTCTTGGACTGATCCATATTGAACTTCTTCAATATCTTTTCAAGGTGTGTGCTTTGTGAAAGACCTATGAGGCGTCTTGATCTATCTCTATAGATCTTGATGCCTAATATATAAGCAGCTTCTCCAAGGTCCTTCATTGAAAAACTCTTATTCAAGTAGGCCTTAATGCTGTCCAAAAGTTCTATATCATTTCCCATCAAAAGTATGTCATCTACATATAATATGAGAAATGCTACAGAGCTCCCACTCACTTTCTTGTAAACGCAGGCTTCTCCATAAGTCTGCATAAACCCAAACGCTTTGATCATCTCATCAAAGCGAATGTTCCAACTCCGAGATGCTTGCACCAGCCCATAAATGGATCGCTGGAGCTTGCATACCTTGTTAGCATTCTTAGGGTCGACAAAACCTTCCAGCTGCATCATATACAGTTCTTCCTTAAGGTAACCGTTAAGGAATGCCGTTTTGACGTCCATTTGCCATATCTCATAATCATAGTATGCGGCAATTGCTAACATGATTCGGACGGACTTCAGCTTCGCTACGGGAGAGAAAGTCTCATCGTAGTCAACCCCTTGAACTTGCCGATAACCCTTAGCGACAAGTCGAGCTTTATAGATGGTAACATTGCCATCCGCGTCCGTCTTCTTCTTAAAGATCCATTTGTTTTCTATCGCTTGCCGATCATCGGGCAAGTCTGTCAAAGTCCATACTTTGTTTTCATACATGGATCCTATCTCGGATTGCATGGCTTCAAGCCATTTGTTGGAATCTGGGCCCGCCATCGCTTCTTCATAGTTCGAAGGTTCACCGTTGTCTACCAACATGATTTCCAGGACAGGATTGCCATACCACTCTGGTGTGGAACGTGTCCTTATGGACCTACGAAGTTTAGTAGCAACTTGATTTGAAGTACCATGATCATCATCATTAATTTCCTCTTCAGTGGATGCAGGCACCACAGGAACATTTTCGTGAGCTGCACTGCTTTCCGGTTCAAGAGGTAGTACTTCATCGAGTTCTACTTTCCTCCCACTTACTCCTTTCGAGAGAAACTCTTTTTCCAGAAAGGATCCATTCTTGGCAACAAAGATCTTGCCTTCGGATCTAAGGTAGAAGGTGTACCCAATGGTTTCCTTAGGGTATCCTATGAAGACACATTTTTCCGACTTGGGTTCGAGCTTTTCAGGTTGAAGTTTCTTGACATAAGCATCGCATCCCCAAACTTTTAGAAACGACAGCTTAGGTTTCTTCCCAAACCATAATTCATACGGTGTCGTCTCAACGGATTTAGACGGTGCCCTATTTAAAGTGAATGTAGTTGTCTCTAGAGAGTATCCCCAAAATGATAGCGGTAAATCAGTCAGAGACATCATAGATCGCACCATATCCAATAGAGTGCGATTATGACGTTCGGACACACCGTTTCGTTGAGGTGTTCCAGGCGGCGTGAGTTGTGAAACGATTCCACATTTCCTTAAGTGTGTGGCAAATTCATGAATATTCTCCTCCATGATCTGATCATAAGAACTTTATTTTTCGGTCATGTTGATTCTCTACCTCATTCTGAAATTCCTTGAACTTTTCAAAGGTCTCAGACTTGTGTTTCATCAAGTAGACATACCCATATCTACTCAAGTCATCAGTGAGAGTGAGAACATAACGATATCCTCCGCGAGCCTCAGCGCTCATTGGACCGCACACATCAGTATGTATGATTTCCAACAAGTTGGTTGCTCGCTCCATTGTTCCGGAGAACGGAGTCTTGGTTATTTTGCCCATGAGGCATGGTTCGCATGTGTCAAATGATTCATAATCGAGAGATTCTAAAAGTCCATCAGCATGGAGCTTCTTCATGCGCTTGACACCAATGTGACCAAGGCGGTAGTGCCACAAGTATGTGGGACTATCGTTATCAACTTTGCATCTTTTGGTATCCACACTATGAATATGTGTAACATCACGTTCGAGATTCATTAAGAATAAACCATTGACCATCGGAGCATGACCATAAAACATATCTCTCATATAAATAGAACAACCATTATGCTCAGATTTAAATGAGTAGCCATCTCGTATCAAACGAGATCCTGATACAATGTTCATGCTCAAACTTGGCACTAAATAACAATTATTGAGGTTTAAAACTAATCTCGTAGGTAAATGTAGAGGTAGCGTGCCGACGGCGATCACATCGACCTTGGAACCATTCCCGACGCGCATCGTCACCTCGTCCTTCGCTAGTCTCCGCTTATTCCGCAGCTCCTGCTTTGAGTTACAAATATGAGCAACGACACCGGTATCAAATACCCAGGAGCTACTACGAGTACTGGTAAGGTACACATCAATTACATGTATATCACATATACCTTTAGTGTTGCCGGCCTTCATGTCCGCTAAGTACTTGGGGCAGTTCCGCTTCCAGTGACCCTTCCCCTTGCAATAAAAGCACTCAGTCTCAGGCTTGGGTCCATTCTTTGACTTCTTCCCGGCAACTGGCTTACCGGGCGCGGCAACATCCTTGCCGTCCTTCTTGAAGTTCTTCTTGCCCTTGCCTTTCTTGAACTTGGTGGTTTTATTGACCATCAACACTTGATGTTCCTTTTTGATTTCTACCTCTGCTGATTTCAGCATTGCAAATACTTCAGGAATGGTCTTTTCCATCCCCTGCATATTGTAGTTCATCACAAAGCCTTTGTAGCTAGGTGGGAGCGACTGAAGGATTCTGTCAATGACCGCCTCATCTGGGAGGTTAATGTCCAGCTGGGACAAGCGGTTGTGCAACCCAGACATCTTGAGTATGTGCTCACTGACAGAACTATTTTCCTCCATCTTACAACTGTAGAACTTGTCGGAGACTTCATATCTCTCGACCCGGGCATGAGCTTAGAAAACCATTTTCACCTCTTTGAACATCTCATATGCTCCGTGTTGCTCAAAACACTTTTGGAGCCCCGGTTCTAAGCTGTAAAGCATGCCGCACTGAACGAGGGAGTAATCATCAGCACGAGCCTGCCAAGCGTTCATAACGTCTTGGTTCTCTGGGATGGGAGCATCACCTAGCGGTGCTTCTAGGACATATTGTTTCTTGGCAGCTATGAGGATGATCCTCAGGTTCCGGACCCAGTCCGTATAGTTGCTGCCATCGTCTTTCAGCTTGGTTTTCTCTAGGAACGCGTTGAAGTTCATGTTGACATGAGCGTTGGCCATTTGATCTACAAGACATTTATGCAAAGATTTTTAGACTAAGTTCATGATAATTAAGTTCATCTAATCAAATTATTTAATGAACTCCCACTCAGATTAGACATCCCTCTAGTAATCTAAGTGAAACATGATCCGACTCGACTAGGCCGTGTCCGATCATCACGTGAGACGGACTAGTCATCATCGGTGAACATCTCCATGTTGATCGTATCTTTCATACGACTCATGTTCGACCTTTTGGTCTCTTGTGTTCCGAGGCCATGTCTGTACATGCTAGGCTCGTTTAGTTAACCTAAGTGTTTGCATGTGTAAATCTGTCTTACACCCGTTGTATGTGAACGTTGGAATCTATCACACCCGATCATCACGTGGTGCTTCGAAACAACGAACTGTCGCAACGGTGCACAGTTAGGGGGAACACTTTCTTGAAATTATTATGAGGGATCATCTTATTTACTACCGTCGTTCTAAGTAAACAAGATGCAAAAACATGATAAACATCACATGCAATCAAATAATAATAATAGTGACATGATATGGCCAATATCATATAGCTCCTTTGATCTCCATCTTGGGGCTCCATGATCATCTTGTCACCGGCATGACACCATGATCTCCATCATCATGATCTCCATCATCGTGTCTCCATGAAGTTGCTCGCCACCTATTACTTCTACTACTATGGCTAACACGTTTAGCAATAAAGTAAAGTAATTTACATGGCGTTTCTAATGACACGCAGGTCATACAAAAAATAATGACAACTCCTATGGCTCCTGCCAGTTGTCATACTCATCAACATGCAAGTCGTGATTCCTATTATATGAACATGATCTCATACATCACATATATATCATTCATCATTCATCACAACTTTGGCCATATCATATCACAAAGCACTTGTTGCAAAAACAAGTTAGACGTCCTCTAATTGTTGTTGCAAGTTTTACGTGGCTGCAATAGGGTTCTAGCAAGAACATTTTCTTACCTACGTAAAAGCCACAACGTGATTTGTCAACTTCTATTTACCCTTCATAAGGACCCTTTTCGTCGAATCCACACCAACTAAAGTGGGAGAGACAGACACCCGCCAGCCACCTTATGCAACTAGTGCATGTCAGTCGGTGGAACCGGTCTCATGTAAGCATACATGTAAGGTTGGTCCGGGCTGCTTCATCCCACAATACCGCTGAAGCAAAATAAGACTAGTAGCGGCAAGAAAGTTGACAACATCTACGCCCACAACAATTGTGTTCTACTCGTGCAAAGAGAACTACGCATAGACCTAGCTCATGATGCCACTGTTGGGGAACGTTGCAGAAAACAAAAAATTTCCTACGGTTTCACCAAGATCCATCTATGAGTTCATCTAGCAACGAGTATTCAGATTGCATCTACATACCTTTGTAGATCGCGAGCGGAAGCGTTCACTAGAACGTGGATGATGGAGTCGTACTCGTCGTGATCAGCGCCGAACGGACGGCACCTCCGCGTTCAACACACGTACGGTCAGCGTGACGTCTCCTCCTTCTTGATCCAGCAAGGGGGAAGGAGAGGTTGATGAAGATCCAGCAGCAAGACGGCGTGGTGGTGGATGCAGCAGTCACCGCAGCAGGGCTTCGTCGTTCTTCTGCGAGAGGGAGATGTGTTGCAGGGCAGAGGGAGGCGCCAAAGCTTAAGGGTGCGGCTGCCCCTCCCTCCCCCCCTTTATATAGGCCCCCTGGGGGGCGCCGGCCCTGGAGATCCAATCTCCCAGGGGGGCGGCGGCCAGGGGGGGTGGAGTACCCCCCATGGCAAGTGGGGCGCCCCCCCCACCCTAGGGTTTCAACCCTAGGCACAGGGGTGGGCCAAGGGGGGCGCACCAGCCCACTATGGGCTGGTTCCCCTCCCCACTTTAGCCCATGGGGCCCTCCAGGATGGGTGGCCCCACCCGGTGGACCCCCGGGACCCATCCGGTGGTCCCGGTACAATACCGGAGACCCCCGAATCTTTCCCGATGGCCGAAACTGCACTTCCTATATATAATTCTTCACCTCCGGACCATTCCGGAACTCCTCGTGACGTCCGGGATCTCATCCGGGACTCCGAACAACTTTTGGATTACTGCATACTCATATCTTACAACCCTAGCGTCACCGAACCTTAAGTGTGTAGACCCTACGGGTTCGGGAGACATGCAGACATGACCGAGACGCCTCTCCGGCCAATAACCAACAGCGGGATCTGGATACCCATGTTGGCTCCCACATACTCCTCGATGATCTCATCGGATGAACCACGATGTCAAGGATTCAATTTATCCCGTATTCAATTCCCTTTGTCAATCGGTATTTTACTTGCCCGAGATTCGATCGTCGGTATCCCAATACCTCGTTCAATCTCGTTACCGGCAAGTCACTTTACTCGTACCATAATACATGATCCCGTGATCAAACACTTCGATCACATTGAGCTCATTATGATGATGCATTACCGAGTGGGCCCGGTGATACCTCTCCGTCATACGGAGTGACGAAACCATTGGCTCATTATCCTGACATCGATTTCAAGCAAATCGAATGGACAACATTGCAGAATTCTCCTTGAGTGCCTTCTCTATGGCCTTTGGATTGAAGTTTAGCAATTTGTCCTAATTTCTAGACTCAAAATGGTTTGGTAGAATCCAATCGAAAGAGTTAAGCTCATTGCATTAACTTTACTTTGGAATTGCAACTTACCAACTTTACGTTGGGGTCATGCAGTTTTACACACTCATGACATAACTGCATAATATCATTCCTCTCTATCTTTGATATGTGGATATCTATCAAGTATTTCCTATCTGCGGTAATTCAGTTGCATACCGATATCACCACCCGGCATACATCATTGGCCCCTCAACATATAGTTGGGATCTATGTGAGGAATAATTGTATTTCCGTCAATACCTCAAGCCCCGCGCATGGGGAGTTATTCAAGGTCAGTATGCTGATTCAGTGAGGAACATTTCCAGGCATTAGGGGGAGATTTCAAGTACCATAAAGAATGCCAGGAAATTAGTGGAATGTTCAACACATTTCTGCCTCAAATCCACGTACTCAAAGATCTGAACCATGCGTTCAGAAGATTTGCAACACATTGCAAATAACCTGCCAGATTCATTTACTGACTATAAAGGTGTCACGCAATCCTACAATCCTGCAAAAATATGTCAGAAAGAGTGGAGGTACCAACTAAAACCACTCAACTCCCCGTTCAAAGCAACAGGGGGAGAAGTACGAAAATAGTACATCAGGATTCAGCTTCTTGCAAGCAAGGATATCAAGGCCTCTAAATCAGTAAATGCAAGTCAACTTTACGTTGACAGACACCTAATGGGTAGTATACACCCAGGGGATGGGAAACCTCCACCAACCCAGGTCATAGTGCACACAATGACCAGGACATCGGAATACCCGACTCAACCGCATTGGGAAATCGCGAGCAGTCACCATGGGTAACGATATTTCCATCAACTATATATTGATATATAGATTATGAAGAATCATATAACCGGAAGTCTACAATTGTCGACATACATTTCTCAACTAGATTGCAAAAACCTTTCAAACGATTCAGATCCAAAGACCATGGCCATGGTAAAATGTGAACAACACTCGGACTGAACTCAAGCAAAGGGTATAATCTAGGTAGAAATGATCTTGCTCAATAATGAGAGGGTATTCATAAGCAATACTAACACCAGTTTTCTTCTGGAAACAAAATTGAGAACAACTAGGTGGTGAAACATAGAGCAAGTATTGTAGCACAAGGGTTCACGCAGATACCCAACTATTCTCCAGAGGTGGAATCTCTTTTCGATAACTTATATCATTGGCAGTACAAAATCATCTATCTCTATAGTTGATAGATGTAGTGATCACATATCCATGTGGATCACTAGATTCAGACATATATGATTGAATCCCGATGGAATCTCACTTCTGAATCGAAATGCAAAATGCAACATACATTGTGTAAAAAATCAGTAAGTCACCATACGACTTATTGTTGTCGGTACATATGGTACAACCGACGTAGTAATTTCCTTATACACAAGGATTACTCCTACAATGATGATTATCCATGTTTGTGTGTCAGCAATGGCGACACATGTAATCATCTAAATGAAGGAATTTAAAATGAAGGATTTTGGGTAAACCAACATACCGCTCGTTACTACAAACGGAGCACCTTCATTCATACATTATGGTATACTATGTTGTCTATATCCATATTATATTAGAGAAATTTATTGTGGACAAATCTTATCCATCCATAACTCACATGGTAGTTCATTCTCTAGACGTAGAGAAAGATCTATTTAGACCAAGAGATGATGAAAATGAGATATTGGGACTCAACGTTCCATAATGCCATTGGATCCACCAAACACAATTGGTTGGTACTCAAGAATATCTTTCGATATCGCCAAAGGCATCAAACATCTTGTCCTGGTTTTTCAGTTTCACAGAAATGTGAACACCGATATCATTGGATACATCGATCAGATCCCCACTATGGCAGATCGTAGACAAGCTTAGTGTTCCTACTAGGTGTGGTAGCCCCCTCATGAAGAGTCTTCAAAACAGACCTCATGGCTACATCCACCAACCATTATCTCAACGATAATGTTTCTTGTGTTGCCCGGATGCAAACAGGTTACATAATAAGCAATATCACTATATTGCATATCTTGCAAGTCAAATCATGCGACTGATTTGTTCATCGGGTCTCTACCAACTTCTATGTTCCAGAAATGTGTTCATGGAATTGGTAGGTGACGGCTTCGAATTTTGCAAGAATCAGGGGGAGTATCTTCCTGAATTATTCCTGTTCAATGCATTATATTATACTCCTTTTCCCTTCATGAGTTTACTTTACAGGTTCTCATAAAGGTTTTCAATGAGGTAATATCAACATGAGATCATATGTCATACTTTCAGTTTTCCCCACCGGGTTTTTTTAGGAAAGTATATACGACATATTTATTGTCCTCTAGACGCTATGAGTTTTCTCGTATTGAGTTAAAAGAGACAATAAGTATTATATGTTGCACCGTTTTCTCCTTATTTTCTCACTGGGTTTGAAGGAGTTTTAGCAACATATCAAACACTATACTCCTCACATTTTTCCCACAGGGTTTTTGGAGGAGCTTTTCAAGATGATGATACTATATGAACAAGTGCAGATTAGGGGGAGTGTTAGAATTAATTAACATGTGTTAATAATGAGGGAATCTCCTCTTGTCTTACCGTAGGCAGTTGCCTGCTTGGCAACCGTCGCGTCGGTTATCTCCTTCCCCGAACAGGCACCTCTCGTGATCGGTCACGTCTGTTGCCATCTGTATAAATACCTTGATCATCTAATGAAAGGACAACCAGATTGATTACTATTCATTCATCTTTGTTTCACACGCTGAGTATTAACAGCTTTGAACAGGGAGTGGAGTGGATTTTGTTGGTACCTCCACTCATTCAGGCGTACTTTTGCAGGATTGTAGAATTGTGTGACACCTTTATATTCAGTAAATGAATCTGACAGTTTAACTCTTTGGATATAGGATTCTACCAAACCATTTCGAGTCTAGACATTAGGACAAATTGCTAAACTTCAATCTGAAGGCCATAGAGAAAGGCACTCAAGGAGAATTCTGCAATGCTATCCATACGATTTTCTTGAAATCGATGTCAGGATAATGAGCCAATGGCTTCGTGTGAATAAAGCACAATTGAGACAATCGTGTAGATGTGTCTTTGGAAAACCATGGATACCTGAATAGTCTAGTCAATGGTTGGGAAGAGCCACTTACCTCAACTTTATGCATTCAAGGAGTCTGAGTGGTTCAACATAGACTTTAAGGTGTGCGAGCCTTAAAATTAGCTTCCCTGTGTCACTTGTAGTGCACATAAAATCCAAATGGTGTTAGAATTTAGCATCATAATAATCATAAACTATTGGAATTGTTGATAGTTTCGGTTTCAATCCAATGTCTCGATGACCAAGGCGAGTATGCCAAGTTTTTCATGTACAAGACATTTTGGAAAACTATCTTGGGCGCAACATGTGCTACGGGTTTTGTAGTATGTGTAGTACAATCCAGATAATACATAGAGAATGTGCTTGCCATATCCGTTGCATATGGTAAAGAGAATGTATTTCTCTTTCTTGTCAGCATAAGTTTCGCTATGGAAATCACTTTGACGAATATCTCTATAGCTTAGTAGGGTACGAGTTAAACTTGGGAAGCAATGAAGCATCCCGATGTTACTCGAGTACCCATAGGGATAGTAAATATGACTCGAGTTGAGCCAACAAATACTTCATCGCGTCTAGCGATTTTAAAAATATCTCCTTTCTCTCAATGAGAGTGGGAACATCGACTTCCTTGAGTATAGAGTTTGTGGTGCATATGTCCACAAGGCACATATCATTTTTCATCGGATTGACCCCCGTAGAAATCTATATATAGACATGAAGATTCTCAATATGAAAATCACTCAGATATATAGAATACATACAAATGTATTTGTACCAAAGTGCTGATACAATATATTGTGATACACAATATATGATGACAACAATACTTATGTTGTTGTCACAACATCGTAAATGGACATTAATTATATTGACCACTCAGGAGATTGAAAGACTATTCATAGTCTCCAAACATGTCGGTTAAGGCATATTCAACCATCACATTCTCCGTGCCCATAGGGTCCCGTCACAGCTGGTGATGTCGGATTGAAGGTTGAAGTAAGATTCAAACCTTTGCCCTTGAGGTTCATTGTATCTCAGGGATTGCTGATACAAAATAACCAGATGTTGAGATTTGAATCTAATGTCTTATACTGTATAAGACAACATTTTTCTGTTAATGGTGTGATCCTGACCAGAAGTGAATCCTGGATTGCACACATTATCCCATGAGACACAAGAGCGATCAGGATGTCCATGGCCTAGATAGGGCATTGGTGGCCATTAAGGGCGAATGCCTCAAATTCTATAGCCATATGATATCTCTATGGGTAAACCATAGATAATTAATTTACAGTCATTAAATTAAAGACCATCATGATTGATGTTGTAATGAACTTAGCAAAATCAATGGGTATTTCAAGAAGTTATCTTGAAACCATTAGTGTGAATCTCAAATTGCTAAATATGACACCTTGAAGATAATCTCCAAAATGGAGTAGATCTCACAGCACTAGGGAGTATAATCTGATGAAATCAGTAGATACTCACTCGTAATGCCTTATGTCATGACTTAGTAAAATGTGTAGGAGAGCACTTTGTAAAGCAATCATAATGTCGAGAATGACAAAATGTAGGCTTTATCAGTAGTCATCGATAATCTGCATATGCAGTAGATCCATATGACTACCTTGTGATTCCAAGCATCAATTTAAAAAAACAACACTTAGAATTTTGCATTCAATATTTGCAAGAAATTGAAAATCTCAATTGCAAATAGACGTATTAATCTCGACATGTAGCGAACATGGAGATACATACATTCCGGAATACATCGTACTCAACAGAAATACACTACTATTGTAATGAATAGTAATGATGTTGCAAACTTGATGTTCAAGTGAAAAACTTGAGTTGTATAGACCTCAAATTAAATGAGATGATCTTGTATCAAGTTGCAAGATAATTCAGCAAAGTGAATTAATATTTTGTGAAAGAAAATTATTCTCAATTGCAATGAGATTGTTTTGCGAGAAAAGAAAATTCTCAATCGCAAACCAGTACCGTGGAGGTACTGAAATTATCTTTGCAAGAGATGAAAAATCTCAATTGCAACTGAACGTAATTAATCTCAACACGTGATAAACGTGTGTAACATCCCAAATTTTCAATTTGGAATGTTATATACTAGATCATCATGCATATCATATTTTCTTGCATTTTGCCGATCCTAGAAATTTCACGCAACTCAAGGACCCACGGAGAGAGTTGGAGATTTCGTCATTTTCATATTTGAGTTCTCTCAAATTTCGAAAAGAGGATCATTGGTTTTGTCGGAGTTTCATTTGCCTTTTATTTGGATAGGGAAAATGCGCGTTTTCAAAATTTGCATTTTAGGCCCGGAGAAAAGTTCATTTTGTTCGACTCAATTTTTGGAGTCGGGGAAAATTTACTTTAGGAGTTTTGGAGTTCGTTTAGATTTTCTTTTCTGTGTTTTTCTGCGCGTGAAACCGAAAAAAAAGTTCCGCAGCGCCTTGGGCCAAGGCCCAGCCAGCAGGCCGGCCGGCCAGGCCAGGCCTTGCCGCGCGCCAGGAGGGAGCCGCCGCCGCTAGAGTCCTAGTAGGACTCGGTTTTTTTTTTAGGATTCCCTCTCCTCTTATTTCTTGTTCCCTCCCCCAAGTAATCTCTCCCCCTGACCAATATAAATACCCAAGGACCCCCCCTCTAAATCCCACACCAAGCCCCAAGCCCCTCACCCCGCGCCTTGCCCCGCGCCGCGCCCTGCGTCACCCGCCGCCGCCGCCGTCCTTGTGCCGCCGCCGCCCCTTGCCCACGCCGCCGCCGCCGGAGCCCCGTTCGCCGGAGCCTCGTCGAGGTTGCCCCGCGTCTCTTTTTCTTTTCCTCAGATCGGTTTTCTTCTAAATCTTTCCGATTCTTTTCTTCTCTAAACCGTTCCGGTTCTCTAGATCAGTTTTTCGTTCGGTTTTCTTTTCTCGAAACCCTAGATCGGATTCGTTTTCTTTTCCGGTTTAGTTGCCTCGAGACCGTTCGCCGGACCGTTCGTCCTAACGAACGTGATCACCGGATTCTTCTAGGTTAACGAACGTCCGTTCGTTCAACCGTTCTTCTTTTCTTTTCGTCGGATTTATTCCGCGATCGCGATCTCAGATCCGATCTTCGTTCTAGTTTATCTTCTCGCTCGTTTATCGGAATCAGGTGATTCAAGCGCCTGGAGTTTCGTTTCGAAACCGCCGTTCCGACTAATCAACTTAAACAAGTTTTTGCTATGGTAAAATTTGACCTAGTTTCAACTTGCTAGAACTGACTTGTTTTCCGCCGTTTGTTTTCGGTTTCTTTGTTCGGTTCGTTCTTTCTTTGCAACCGGAGTTCTTAAGTTGAACTTTCTGGTTCGATCTTTTGTTCGAGTTTTACCTGTGCATTAGATGAGTACTTATTGTATGCTTGTTGTTTGTCCGCGATAGATTACCCGGATTGCGCCGCCTGTTATTTCGAATCTCTAGGACTCACGGATCATCAGCAAGGCAAGTAACACTTTGATCATACCTTTTCTACAACCCAGTTTTATTGCATTAGATCCATCCTCACACATTGCATGATTAGGATCTAATTAAATTGTGGGATGGGAAGTAGATGAGGTAGTACCTATCACATGTTTATTATGAAACCTTTGGGAGTTACTTCTACGTTTGCTTATTATGCCATGCTATGGTAGTAGACGTGGATTGGGTGAGTGATATCCATGACAGATGTGAGTGTGATAATTTTAAGGGTTTATCTAAGGTGGCAACTTAAACACACATCTGGGTGGATTGAGGCACCTGATGTCTATCAGGACTTGCCTGTTTTATTTTGGACCGCCACCCAGGCTCAAAGGGATCATAAGATCTTTCATGCTAAATACTTACGTGTGCAGCCACA
The DNA here is from genome assembly GCF_002575655.3 of Aegilops tauschii subsp. strangulata. Taxonomy (NCBI): domain Eukaryota; kingdom Viridiplantae; phylum Streptophyta; class Magnoliopsida; order Poales; family Poaceae; genus Aegilops; species Aegilops tauschii. Next base: position 642,356,037 of record NC_053036.3, on the reverse strand, counting down.
AGCCATTATGGGCTCTGGCATAGTTGACTAAGTCGTGTGAACTCTTACAGGGTAGACTAGCAGATGTAGGGGATGTAGGTGTACCGGTCTATCCATCGTAAGGTGCTAGCGCTTCTGAAAGACTGTGTCTCGGTCATCCGTTTCTCAAACACCAGTAGTGCGAGAAATCCAACGGAGGCGATCGAGTCTTGTGGGGAAAAGTGTGCAAACCTCTGCAGAGTGTAATAAACTAATCATGATTAGCCATGTCCCCGGTTATGGACAATCTTGAGTATCTAGTACTTGAATATCATGTGAATCTCAACATGTTACTTCTAATTAATATTGTTGGGTTTAATGACTACTTTTAATTGGGATTGAGGATGCTGTCAACCATTCTCAATGTTTAACAACCACCATGATAGTTAAATAAATTTATTCCTTTGCAGTTGGGAAAAATTGGCTTTACGCAAAACAGTAACCATAGAGCTTTCCACCAGCCAAATATGCATATAGTATAGCTGTTTCATTCCATCATTCTCTATGTGTTATTTTGCTAGCATATTCCATGTGCTGACCCGTTTCGGGCTGCAACGTTAATGTTGCAGACTTTTCAGACGATGATTAAGGTGCTTTTAGGTCGTGGTTCTATACTCAGTGATGCCGTTGGAGTTGATGGACCCATTTATCTTCCAAGTCTTCCGCTGTTATCGATATTAGATGGCCTTAAGCCATATTTATTGTAATGAGTTCTCTTTTGAGACACCGATGTAATAAGTGTGTGATTGCCACTCTGCTATAAATCCTTCGATGTATTGTGTGGTGTCAGCATTACTGATCCAGGGATGACACCGGAGCACAGTAGGCTTGATCCATTTGGGTCTGGTCGCCACAGAGAATGGTATCAGAGCACACGCTGACTGTAGGACACGACTACTAAGTTAAAGCCATAGATCACTATTCTCTCCTCATTTTCTAAACTCCTCATCTTTTCTACTCTTTAGGATGAAGGACGCGAAGATTAAGTACGCCCAACCGGATGAAGGCACACCTTTTGGATTTCACTTGAAGGAAGTCACCAAGTACCTAAACATTGGATTACCAAGTTTCACGGGAACCTTCAACGCCACTTTGCCTGAAGAGGAGCGCTGGAAGATTCAAGCTCACGTTCCGGGAAGGACATTCACGCCAATCACGAAACCCATAGATAGTGTTTTCAATGCACCAACCTGGAGTCTAGGAAGGAGCATGGCAGTCCATATCACCATAGGACGCATTGGAGAAGTTTATCAAGAAGACCTCAAGGACACTATCTACCAGATTTGCGGACGCCGAGATGAACAATGGGAGTTAGTCACCACCAAGAAGGATAGATCCATTGCAGCATTTATCCAGGAGTTAAATCAGCACATTCGACGCCACGAGAACCAGATGTGCAATGATATGATAGAGTTGAAGAATGCGAAGGCAAGGATCAACGAGCTAGAAGGAGAACTGAAGGCTACACGCAAGGACTACATGGACGAGATCGTAGCTCTAGCAAGACACAACGTCGATCTTAAGCAAGAGATTGAAGAACTCAAGAGGGAGTTAGCATCCAGGAAGGAAGACATGTACGTCGCATGTCCGGATAACTACATCATCATCGACGACACCGATTCGGATCCAAGTGAACCCGAATTTGAAGACGAAGCTGGAGCGGACATCATGGAGTCTTCCACCGGTTCAAATTTCTAGATGACCACCAACTATTAGTAGTATTTCCCCCCATGTAAACACTATAGTTCGAGCACTATTGCGATAGCTAGATCGATTGTAAGCCCTTGTTTGATTGAATGAGTGATTTTGTGTGATTTGCTCATGTGCATTGGGGTAGTGTTTTCTCTTTAGACCTCATTCTATTCTTATCTCTCGTCTTTTCTAAACCCTCAGATGCCTCCGAGACGTGACAATGGATTTCCACCGGAGCTCACTCAATTGATCCAATAGCAGAATCAGTTGATGCAGATGTTAGTTCAGAATCAGCAAAACAACAACAACAACCCACCACCACCACCACCCTGTTGACCACTTAGCCCGTTTCCTTAGGCTGAATCCGTCGGTGTTTTCTAGTAGCATCGAGCCGATAGTAGCAGACGATTGGCTCCGCAAGATAGGAAGGGAGTTGACCACTACAGGATGCACGGATGGTGAGAAAGGGAAGTTTGCCGCACATCAGTTAGAAGGACCCGCGGCAGCATGGTGGGAGAATTTCACAGCCACCTTCCCAGTTGACACTCTCACATGGGATCAGTTCCAGCAAGCTTTCCGCACTGCACATGTTTCAGCAGGAGCTATGGCCATGAAGAAGCGTGAGTTTCGCAACTTACGCCAAGGAGGAAGGACAGTTGGCCAGTACGTTGACGACTTCAGCAAGCTAGCACGTTATGCCCCAGATGACGTTGCTACGGATGCAACCAAGCAGGAGAAGTTTCTGGAAGGACTGAATGATGAGTTAAGCATGCAGTTGATGGTAGGAAGTTTCAACAACTACCAGGAGTTGGTAGATCGTGCCATCATGATTGAAGGGAAGCAACAGCAGATTGAGAACCGCAAGAGGAAGTATGGACAGGGGAAGTATAACTCTGGAGGCCAGCAGAAGCCCCGTTTTACCCCTAAATCGAGATTTCAATTTCAGCATACCCATGGAGGAGGTAGTTCGCACAACCACAATGGCCACAAGAATGGTAATGGGAATGGAGGAAGCAACGGCCAGAACCGGACCACCCCATCAACCCCATCCAAGAGAGATCTGAGTCAAGTCACCTGTTTCAAGTGTTCCAAGACCGGACATTATGCCAATGAATGTCCTGAAGGCCAGAATGGAAATGGCAATGGAAGCTCAGGGAAGAAGTCGAACCCTTTTAATAGGGGACAGGTGAACCACGTTAACGTGGAGGAGGTTGAAGATCAGCCGGATGCAGTAATCGGTAAGTTTTTGGTTAAGTCATTTACCGCACTCGTTCTTTTCGATATTGGTGCATCACATTCATACATATCGAGGGGATTTGTGGAAAAATATAGCCTGCCCACTAGGATTCTTAAAACACCTATGCTAGTAAGTTCGCCAGGAGCAGAATACATGGCCAGTCAAGGATGTTTTCAAGTGCCATTAAGCATAGGAAGGCATGTTTTCCCAACAGATTTGATTATTCTGGAATCCCAAGGTTTGGATGTAATTCTTGGTATGGATTGGCTGTCGATGTATGGAGGAAACATCGATTGTGCCAGTAAGACAATTTTTCTTACAACGCCAGAAGGAAGAAGGATCAAGTATGTATCCCGGCATGTGCCAAATAGGACACAAGTAAATTGCCTAACAGGAGTTGTGCAGGAGGAAGTACCAGTGGTAAAGGATTTTCCTGATGTATTTCCCGAAGAGTTGCCAGGCATGCCACCGGATAGAGACATCGAGTTTTTGATTGAGTTATTGCCAGGTACAGGCCCAATATCGAAGAGACCGTACCGGATGCCTGCAAAGGATTTGGTAGAAATTAAGAATCAGATTAAGGAGTTATTGGAGAAAGGTTACATTCGCCCAAGTTCTTCGCCTTGGGGATCACCCGTACTTCTAGTGGAGAAGAAGGATGGATCATTACGGATGGTTGTTGATTATCGTGGATTGAACGAAGTGACCATCAAGAACAAGTACCCACTGCCAATGATAAATGATCTGTTTGATCGTTTGCAAGGAGCTAAAGTGTTTTTCCAAGATCGATTTGCGATCAGGGTACCACCAGTTGAAGATTCGAGAGCAGGACATACCTAAGACAGCATTCACCACAAGATATGGACTGTTTGAGTATACCGTTATGTCGTTTGGATTGACTAACGCACCTGCCTATTTTATGAACCTGATGAACAAAGTGTTTATGGAGTTTTTGGACAAGTTCGTCGTAGTGTTCATTGATGATATCCTGGTTTATTCGAAGAATGAAGAAGAGCATAAGGAACATTTGCGTTTGGTTTTGGAGAAAACTAAGGGAACATCAATTATATGCCAAATTCAGCAAATGTGAGTTTTGGTTGAAGGAAGTAGGATTCCTCGGACACTTTATATCCGGAGAAGGGATAGCAGTTGACCCCACCAAGGTTGAGACCGTAACCGAATGGGAAGCCCCAATGACAGTTGGAGAGATCCGGAGTTTTCTTGGACTCGCAGGATACTACCGGAGATTCATTGAGAACTTTTCAAAGATTGCAAAGCCTATGACGGAGTTGTTGAAGAAGGATACTAAGTTCAATTGGACTGAGGAGTGTGAGGCTAGTTTTCAGGAGTTGAAGAAACGTTTGGTTACCTCACCAGTGTTGATTTTGCCAGATCAGACCAAGGATTATGAGGTGTATTGCGACGCTTCACGTCGAGGACTTGGAGCAGTGCTTATGCAGGAAGGGAGAGTTGTTTCGTATGCTTCACGACAACTGAAGCCTCATGAGTTGAATTATGCCACGCATGATTTGGAGTTAGCAGCCGTAGTGCATGCATTGAAGACATGGAGACATTTCCTCATTGGAAATCATTGCGAGGTGTACACGGATCACAAGAGTCTGAAGTACATTTTCACGCAGAAGGAGTTGAACCTCAGACAAAGGAGATGGCTGGAGCTCATCAAGGACTATGATATGAGATTGCATTACCATCCCGGAAAAGCTAATGTAGTAGCTGACGCATTGAGCCGCAAGAGCCATGTCAATACATTGATGACGGAAGAAATACCCAAGGAGTTAGCAGAAAACCTTCGTGAACTAAGTTCAGAGATAGTTCCGAAAGGCTATGTAGCAGCATTGGAGATTCAGTCAACATTGATGGATAAAATCAGAGAAGCTCAGAAATCTGACAAGGAGATTGCTGCTATAAAGGAGAAACTAAGCAAAGGGAAAGCAAAGGGATTTTGTGAGGATGAGCACGATACCCTATGGTTTGAGGACCGTGTTTATGTGCCAAATGACCCGGAGATCAGGAAGTTGATTTTACAAGAGGCACATGATTCACCATATTCGATTCACCCAGGAAATACCAAGATGTATTTGTATTTGAAGGAGACATTCTGGTGGACCGGAATGAAGAAGGACATTGCAGCATATGTAGCAGTTTGTGACGTATGTCATAGAGTAAAGGCAGAACATTAGAAGCCAGCCGGATTGTTGCAACCATTGCCGATACCCGAATGGAAGTGGGATAAGATAGGCATGGATTTTATCACAGGACGAAAGCAGGATATGACTCGATATGGGTAGTAGTTGATCGTTTGACGAAGGTAGCACATTTCATTCCAGTCAAGACCACTTACACCAGTGCTAAGTTGGCAAAGATATACATGACTAGGATCATTTGTTTGCATGGAGTTCCGAGGAGTATTGTATCAGAAAGAGGAACCCAATTTACCTCAAAGTTTTGGAATCAGTTGCATGAAACTTTAGGAACCAGGCTAGAGTTCAGCATCGCTTTTCATCCATAGACAGATGGACAGACCGAGAGAGTCAATCAGATTTTGGAAGATATGCTGAGAGCTTGTGCACTAGATTATGGATCTAGTTGGGATGATAATTTGCCGTATGCGGAGTTTTCTTATAACAACAGTTACCAAACCAGTTTGAAGATGGCACCTTTCGAAGCTTTATACGGAAGGAGGTGCAGGACACCGTTGTCATGGGACGAAGTTGGAGACCGTCAGTTGTTTGGACCAGATTTGATTAAGGAGTCTGAACGGAAAGTTAAGTTGATATGCGATAGGCTCAAGGTAGCCCAGTCCAGGCAGAAGAGCTACGCAGATTCTAAACGCAAGGAGACAGTTTACGAAACCGGAGACAGAGTGTATCTCCGAGTATCCCCACTTCGAGGAGTTAAACGTTTTGGAGTTAAGGGAAAATTAGCACCACGTTTCGTTGGACCGTATAAGATCTTGAAACGTATGGGAGAAGTCGCTTATAAGTTGGAATTACCAGAGGGACTGTCAGGAGTTCATGATGTATTCCATGTTTCTCAGCTGAAGAAATGTCACGCCGAGATGGTGGAGGTACCGCTAAGAGATACAGTGCTGCTTGAAGCAATTCAGTTGCAGGACGACCTAACGTATGAAGAGAAACCAGTCAAGATTCTCGATTATGCCAGCAGAGTTACCCGCGGCAAGGTTATCAAGTTTTGCAAAGTTCAGTGGAACCACCACTCAGAGGATGAAGCCACCTGGGAGAGAGAAGAAGATTTGCTCAAGGACCACCCTCACCTATTTTCTAGCCAACCCGAATCTCGAGGGCGAGATTCATCTTAAGGGGGGTAGGTTTGTAACATCCCAAATTTTCAATTTGGAATGTTATACACTAGATCATCATGCATATCATATTTTCTTGCATTTTGCCGATCCTAGAAATTTCACGCAACTCAAGGACCCACGGAGAGAGTTGGAGATTTCGTCATTTTCATATTTGAGTTCTCTCAAATTTCGAAAAGAGGATCATTGGTTTTGTCGGAGTTTCATTTGCCTTTTATTTGGATAGGGAAAAATGCGCGTTTTCAAAATTTGCATTTTAGGCCCGGAGAAAAGTTCATTTTTTTCGACTCAATTTTTGGAGTCGGGGAAAATTTACTTTAGGAGTTTTGGAGTTCGTTTAGATTTTCTTTTCTGTGTTTTTCTGCGCGCGAAACCGGAAAAACAATTCCGCAGCGCCTTGGGCCAAGGCCCAGCCAGCAGGCCGGCCGGCCAGGCTAGGCCTTGCCGCGCGCCAGCGCCAGCGCCAGGAGGGAGCCGCCGCCGCTAGAGTCCAAGTAGGACTCAGTTTGTTTTTTTAGGATTCCCTCTCCTTCTCTTATTTCTTGTTCCCTCCCCCAAGTAATCTCTCCCCCTCACCAATATAAATACCCAAGCACCCCCCTCTAAATCCCACACCAAGCCCCAAGCCCCTCACCCCACGCCCTCACCCCGCGCCTTGCCCCACGTCGCGCCCTGCGTCACGCGCCGCCGCCGCCTTGCGTCACGCGCCGCCGCCGCCCTTGTGCCGCCGCCGCCCCTTGCCCACGCCGCCGCCGCCAGAGCCTCGTTCGCCGGAGCCTCGTCGAGGTTGCCCCGCGTCTCTTTTTCTTTTTCTCGGATTGGTTTTCTTCTAAATCTTTCCGATTCTTTTCTTCTCTAAACCGTTCCGGTTCTCTAGATCGGTTTTTTGTTCGGTTTTCTTTTCTCGAAACCCTAGATCGGATTCGTTTTCTTTTCTAGTTTAGTTGCCTCGAGACCGTTCGCCGGACCGTTCGTCCTAACGAACGTGATCACCGGATTGTTCTAGGTTAAGGAACGTCCATTCGTTCAACCGTTCTTCTTTTCTTTTCGTCGGATTTATTCCGCGATCGCGATCTCAGATCCGATCTTCGTTCTAGTTTATCTTCTCGCTCGTTTATCGGAATCATGTGATTCAAGCGCCTGGAGTTTCGTTTCGAAACCGCCGTTCCGACTAATCAACTTAAACAAGTTTTTGCTACGGTAAAATTTGACCTAGTTTCAACTTGCTAGAACCGAGTTGTTTTCCGCCGTTTGTTTTCGGTTTCTTTGTTCGGTTCGTTCTTTCTTTGCAACCGGAGTTCTTAAGTTGAACTTTCTGGTTCGATCTTTTGTTCGAGTTTTACCTGTGCATTAGATGAGTACTTATTGTATGCTTGTTGTTTGTCTGCGATAGATTACCCGGATTGCGCCGCCTGTTATTTCGAATCTCTAGGACTCGCGGATCATCAGCAAGGCAAGTAACACTTTGATCATACCTTTTCTACAACCCAGTTTTATTGCATTAGATCCATCCTCACATATTGCATGATTAGGATCTAATTAAATTGTGGGATGGGAAGTAGATGAGGTAGTACCTATCACCTGTTTATTATGAAACCTTTGGGAGTTACTTCTACATTTGCTTATTATGCCATGCTATGCTAGTAGACGTGGATTGGGTGAGTGATATCCATGACAGATGTGAGTGTGATAATTTTAAGGGTTTATCTAAGGTGGCAACTTAAACACACATCTAGGTGGATTGAGGCACCTGATGTCTATCAGGACTTGCCTGTTTTATTTTGGACCGCCACCCAGGCTCAAAGGGATCATAAGATCTTTCATGCTAAATACTTACGTGTGCAGCCACAAGCCATTATGGGCTCTGGCATAGTTGACTAAGTCGTGCGAACTCTTACAGGGTAGACTAGCAGATGTAGGGGATGTAGGTGTACCGGTCTATCCATCGTAAGGTGCTAGCGCTTCTGAAAGACTGTGTCTCGGTCATCCGTTTCTCAAACACCAGTAGTGCGAGAAATCCAACGGAGGCGATCGAGTCTTGTGGGGAAAAGTACGCAAACCTCTGCAGAGTGTAATAAACTAATCATGATTAGCCGTGTCCCCGGTTATGGACAATCTTGAGTATCTAGTACTTGAATATCATGTGAATCTCAACATGTTACTTCTAATTAATATTGTTGGGTTTAATGACTACTTTTAATTGGGATTGAGGATGCTATCAACCATTTTCAATGTTTAACAACCACCATGATAGTTAAATAAATTTATTCGTTTGTAGTAGGGAAAAATTGGCTTTACGCAAAACAGTAACCATAGAGCTTTCCACCGGCCAAATATGCATATAGTATAGCTGTTTCATTCCATCATTCTCTATGTGTTATTTTGCCAGCATATTCCATGTGCTGACCCGTTTCGGGCTGCAACGTTAATGTTGCAGACTTTTCAGACGACGATTAAGGTGCTTTTAGGTCGTGGTTCTATACTCAGTGATGCCGTTGGAGTTGATGGACCCATTTATCTTCCAAGTCTTCCGCTGTTATCGATATTAGATGGCCTTAAGACATATTTATGGTAATGAGTTCTCTTTTGAGACACCGATGTAATAAGTGTGTGATTGCCACTCTGCTATAAATCCTTCGATGTACTGTGTGGTGTCAGCATTACTGATCCAGGGATGACACCGGAGCACAGTAGGCTTGATCCATTTGGGTCTGGTCGCCACAACGTGGAAATATATAACATCAATTTAGTATCTGGAATACATTGGTATTCAACAGAAAATGGTACAAAAATATATGTACCAGATTTAACGGTCTAAAACAGGAATAAAATCACTGCTAGAATTAACCGTAAAATCACAATTAATACAAGTTTTGGCCTATTCAAAAATAGGTAAAGCCGCAAGGGCTAGGGTGCAAAACTTGCGAAGAGATAAGATTCTATCTCTTTCACAGGAGTAGTTCCCGTGATTGGGATTTTCTCCCGTAAAGAGCGCCATAGCCATACTAGCTTGTGCACCACCGCCTTGGCTCGCCGGCTGGGCTGCGCTAGGAACGCCGGGATGGGCGTGTTGGTGGAGCACGCGGGGCAGGTGCCACAGCCTGGAGCGGGAGTGGGCTGGCGGAGCCGGCCACGCCTCGCTCGGGCCGCGGAGGCCGGGACGCGGCGCAGAGGCCGGTGAGCGGCGCGGGGGGCAGGCGGCAGGACGAGGCGGAGCATGCACGGCCGTGCTCGGCCGCGGAGGCCGGGACGCGGCGCAGAGGCTGGTGAGCGGCGCGGGGGCCGGGCGGCAAGGCGCTGGGTGGCCACGAGCACGGCGCGGGCGCAAGTCCGGCGGCGCGGACAGGCTCGGCGCGGACGCGGCCAGGAACGGCTACGGCCTGATGCGGCCGGCGACGACGGCGCGAGGGCTGCATCGCGCGCTTCGGTCGTCGAGGACGCCGACTCCCGTTGCTTTCTCTCGGCCAAATGGCTCTTGGCTAGGAGCGTGCTGATAACGTATCTCTATTATTAAAAACACAGTTCAGCCCTTTCCTCCCCTCGCGCACCACACCGACCCAAAAACAGGGCAGAACCCACGTCCTTCACCTTTTCCCGACCCAATCTCCATCTCAAGAACCAGACCTCTCTCCCAATCCAGAACTACCTATTGGCGCCCCTCCCTGGCTCCCTCCCGTGAGTCCGCGACCACCCACGGCGGCCCATCTCTCCCGCAGCAACCACCGCACCGGCCACCCATCCATCTCCTCCTCCTCTCACTCGCGCCGTAGCACCATGCGCCGACAAAGGGGGGCCAGCCGCCGCCACCCCAGAACATTGTGTATGAGCAGAGGCATGGCACCGCCGCCTCCCTAGGTCGCGACCTGTAGCGGTTAGGCTACCCCGGCGCAGCCGCCGGCTGTCCCAGCGAGGAGGACGCTTTGAATATGGGACCTGCAGTATTGGATAGAGGAAAGTTACATCCACAGTTGGTCCGCGAGCATGGCGAGGTATGTGCATCTCATCCTCTTCTCTGCACACTCACGCTTTTCAACATTTGACTGTCTGATTGCATGTTAGCCTCTTGTGACAGCCTACAGCGATGATGAAATAATGCATTGGCCCATTGCCTGATGAAGAAGATGAGAGAAGTGAAGATTATGTACGATGAAATATTACAGATCATGTACATGTAACCCTGTTCATTTCGATGGTATTTTAGTTCTTGTGATTTGGCGATTTTAACTCATATATTAGACCAATGATGACAATTTCTTTTTGTTCATATAGAACATGGGAAACACTTCCCTTAAATATAGTTTATCCATATATCGCCTTACTTTTCAATAGTTATAAGATATGTCACATTGGTTGTTTCCTTCGTTTTGAGCAAACATTAGTTCAAAATGATTAATCTAGACACTGGTTAACATAATTTGGGCTTGGCACCTTAGCATATATCCAAGGTCCAAACTCGGATGCTACACAAGGATTTCTGTATGCGGAGGCTAGCTTCAGCAGAAAAATTATATTGATGATGACGATGATGAGCTGGAGAAGGTGAGTGGTGGTGGCCACCTCCTCCCTCCTAAGCACTATCACTCATTGATGTCTATGTACAGGGCGACCTTGTTGCTACATCATCGCTGGCCACACCCACCTCGATCTGTGTCTTCACTGACCTCCCTACCTACAACGTTTCTTCTCATCACGCGAGTACTATTTTCGGCTCGGATTGTGAGAATATGATTATATCGTAATTGAACTATAGTGCCTCTGTATATGTTATTTGAAATTCCAGTTTAATCAATTCTGGTAGTTCATTGCCGCGATTTGCACATTTAATCTTTATTACTGCAGTTTCTTTCGATAAACTGGTTCATATCTTATAGTCTAAAAAACTGGTTCATATCATTATCGGTACTGACTCAGCGAAAAGTTTTCATGATCTGATATGGATCTCAATTCTGATTGTGAAAAGTATTCTAGCTCTGATATGGATCCATGTTCTGATTTTGTGTGAAAAGTTTTCTTTCGTAACTTTTCTCTTTACTACTGAAATGGATATTTTGCTCTGTTTTGATGACCCCTAGCGATGCACAGCTCTGTTTTCATGACTCCGCCACCAGGGAGCTCTTGGTTGCACTGCAATCAGCGAGGCCTTGTCAACCCGCTGATGCCACTTAACCTCTATGTCCTCTCATTTCTCAAGATGGATAGTTTTGTGCAGGTTTGGCCTCAACCACTTCTTCCTGTCCTACTGCTACATTTGGACCATGACACTCAGTTCTAGCAAAACTATTGTAAAGTTGCAGGCCAAACCTGTGAAATCCGAGGCTTATCACAGGATGGTGATCATGGTCTATAAGCTTTTGAGATGTTGTCTTGGCTCCTCCTTTACAAACAACATTTATGATGATATGCCTCTAAGGGTTGTAGTTAAGAGTTGATGAGTGTTGTTTTCCATGCTATTCTTTGTCCCTTGTGCTGGTAGTTGAGAGGAGGGAGAGGGAGAGAGAGATGGAGGGACATCAAAGAGGAGTGTGTAACCACATAGGAAGACACGGTTATGTTGCAGCCAGTAGAGACGTGGTTTTGTGTGCAAGTCGACGCAAACCTGCTGTTGTGATGGTTGGGGAGCCAAGGTAGCAGCAAGCAGTGCCTTTACGCTGGATCATGCAGTCTGGTTGTGGGTTGCCAGAGCCCATGGACCTGTCTTCCCCATGGGTGTGGGCGAGTCACACACAACACCGGGTGTTTACTTTCCTTCAGTGAATTGAAAGCAAGAAAAGAAAAACATGAGGAATGTTTGTTTGTCCATGTTGCCCGATCCTGATCATGTTAGTTTGTGAAGAAAAACAAAACACCATGTCACTGTAATGCTTTAAATATTTTATCTTTTAGTTGTTTATTTTAGAACAAACCTTAATTCAGCAGGGTGTTTGAAGGTGAGACATCCTTGATGATCGCTGTTTTCTTTAGATCATTATCATCCTATTTTAAGTGAATACATCAGAGTTGTGTTTAACTATGCTTTATTTTTTCTTTATGTGACCTATATTTTGTTCTGCTTGAATTTCTATCAAGGGACGGAGTTTGGTTTCATGCATCTTGAAACAAAGCTTCCAGTCGGGCGGCGTCCCGCTTCACATTTTGCTAAGGTGCTTCCATGGTTTCTCCAGTCTCTCAAGCGCAACATACCCTGCTTGCATGACTTTTTCCTTGCTGCTCACGCTGCCCCTATGTACAACAACACTGTTCTGATGATCTCTCCTGCTGACACTGATCTCCCATCTCTCAAGCCCATATTGAAATCTCTAAAAAGACTTACGTTTAGGAACGGAGAGAGTAATTTTCAATCCCACCCTCCCCTTCTCAGAACTCTCCTATTCTTCCCTAGCTACTTCCAAATTTCTTGTCATCCTCGTGTGTTCTGATCCTCCCTAAACCTAAGTTAGCTCAACAGTTGGTATGATTAAAAGCTTTATTTTGGTCTAAATCATGCTTTCACTACACTCGATTGTACTGGTAAATTGATAAGTTCGCTAATCCTCTTTGGGTTTGATCAATGTTGGTTTGATTTATCGGAAGGCTGCGAAGACTCCATTCAAACCCAATGCTCAGAATAGGATTCCAGTAGTACCCATGGAACTATGGATGGCATGGGGGAGTGGTTGGTGGCCATCATCATGGTGCTCACCGAAGGTGGTGATCATTAACCAGGCATGCAGATTGACGTGCAAACCCAGTGTTGTAACTCATTTCATCAATGGCCTTAAACAGGACGTCACGATCTCAGGGGAGCAGTTGAATCACAACTTCTTTATAGAAATGTTTTGATCAAATCTGTGCCAAGTCAGTGTCAAACTTTATTTGCATTACTAAAATGGAAAATACGAAAAATTGAATTATTGCTCTCTATTTATTCAATTGATTGATGTTAGAAGGATTTTGAGTCGATAAAAATAGTATAATATGTTGAAAGAATAAGAACATAAAAACAGAGATTAAACACGGTCCTGAGTATGAAGGTTGAGGGTCATTGCACAGCAATAAAAGAGTGAAGGTTGAGGGGAAAGGGGTCCCAGGAAGATAGGAGTGGGAGAGAACATCAATTTGCCATTATAGGAATACAAAGCAAATGCCATTTTTGGCACACATGTTTGAAATAGAACAATTGTTTGATCTTTATTTTATATTATTATTATTCCGTGGCAACGTTGAAGGAGAGCAAGGGGGTGATAAGGTGTTGGCGATGGCGGTGAGACAACTCGCGAGGTCGGATCTGTGTAGGCGGCCAGTAAGGATTGTGAGCAATAATCAAATTTGATGGTCTGTGGCAACGCACAGGCACTTAACTAGTTGGAACTAATCGAGAGACAATCGAGAGAGAACAAATGATTCAACTGTATCCTTTATTGATCATGTTTACAGTATATATATGACATGGGGAGACGCCTTCAGGCGTCGGTTTGGAGAGGCGCCGATTCGGGAGAGAACCGTCAAGAGGCAGTTGCTGCCTTGCGTAGGTTGCGGGATGCAACGGTGTGGCAGTTTGGATAAGGGGAGATTCCCTTAATTAATCATGTGATGATTAATCACAACAGTTGCGACGGGCCGTGGGTCCCTGTTGAAAAAAGGTCCCGGCAGCCCGCTGTCTGCTTGATGTCCTCTTTCTCTTAAATGTTTAATGATTAGCCAACCAATATTGATTTGGAATTATGGATGTACATTTTTTTCTTGGCAATGCTTAAAAACTTTGGATCTCAGACAAAATATATTCGTATCTTGTACTTTGGGACTACAATGCAATGTGCTTAGAGAGGTGCTTATAAAAATAAACCTGTTTGTCTTAAACACAGCATGTGTGCCTAATTAAGCACCTATCCATGCTCTACAAATAAGCACTAGTTTTTAAAGAAAACTAGTTATTTTTTCCGGACACCTCTTTAAGTGTCTTGCATTTTAAATGGTCCTGATGCAGGCCGCCCAGATCTACTCCATCAAAGCCAAAAAAAAAGGGAAAAACATTTGATGGTGCATGGCATGGTGTGGTCTCTTTTGCACAAGGAATAAGTTCCTCATCATCATACAAATTATAAAGGTATATATGGATGTGTATGGTATTTCCCATTTTTATCATTTTTTACCTTTTTGAGAGTAGAATTTTTTTATCAATTTCATCGTTGCATCAATGAGGATACAACCCATATGCATGAATGCATGATAACAGGTTAATGGATGTATTGTATTGGTTTTTTATATAGTTTTTTAATGCCTTGAGAGGGGTTTAAAAAAAGACTAAGCCGCAGTTCGTAAGAAAAAATAATTGAGACTGAGCTTAGCTGCAGTAACATGCTCTGTAGCCACACAGTAGAAATATCTTTCCCAGCTGCCAACCGTCACTCTCTCCATTGTTAAACAATGTTTCCCTGCACCTCACGTTACACGTTGAAGATCTCACGGCATGATAGAGATAGAGATAGACTTGGCTGTTAGTTAGGTTATTTAAACATATCATAATTGTAACTATCTCTATCTCCTCTTTCCCAAGTAATCTCCCCTGAAGAATCTCTCTGTAACGATCATTGGGATCGCGCCCCCCTTCCATATAACACGAACCACGTCCCTCGAGAGAGGTAAGACGTTTTCCGCTATCGCACATCCATCTCCGTCCCTTGTCCTCCCTAGCTGAGAGCTCCCATCAGTGCATTTATACACACGGCTTCACTCTCACCACTCTGCTCAGCCACCGCCAGATCCAGCGGAAGGTGGGAGCTCAACAGGGGTCGCCGCCCTCCCCGCTGCCGGTCAGTACCCCCTCCCCGTCCCTCCCCCCAGTTTGTTCTGACGTTATGCTTTTTTAGCTACCATTCTGAGCCGATTAAGCATGCTGCGATTCTCTGTGCTTCTTAGTTTGGAATTGAAAGAATAAAAGTTGTTCATGATATTACCAGCGGCAGATCCATAACAAATCGATCGGTTGTCCAGTCCATGTATCTATATTGTTATCATCCATGTAGTAGCTAGTAGCTAGCAAACAGTGTATGTATGGAATTTTGTGCATCACCGATCCACAAGCTTTAAGAGACTTTGAAAATTGGACAAATATATGTACTCTTGTGTGTGCAGACAAATTAGATTGGGCAGTCTCTTGTGTGTGCATCTGGATGTTTTTTACCATCCTTGTCCAGCATAATACTCCTACTTTTGACGAATTTTTGCAACGTTTACCCTCACATCTCCTACCGTTTGTTTGTCGCAGATCGCTACACCAACATATCCGCAAACAACCGGATGAGAGGCCACTGCCAAGCCAACTGGTACAGCTATTGACACCCTTCGCGAAAGCCTTGTATACAAAGGCGACGGAACTTGTTGGCATTGAAGAGAACAGCCGTGAGGTAGTCGAGATGTTGACAGAGGGAGACGAGGTTTCCAAGAAACAGCTCAAGGTGGTCTCTATTGTTGGATCTGGTGGATTAGGCAAGACAACCCTTGCTAATGCAGTCTATTTGAAACTTAAAGGGGAATTCAATTGTGTGGCTTTTGTTTCTGTGTCTCTTAATCCTAACATGAAGATGATTTACATAAGCTTGCTCCGTCAATTTGACAAGCACACATACAAGGACATCAATGAGGCATCGTGGAGTGAAGAAGAATTACGCCGTGAGATAAAAACATTCCTGGGACACAAGAGGTACGTATATATGTGCTTCTCCCTCACGTTTGGTATATGCATGTCACGAGGAAATTGCAATTGCGTTGACTCTTTTTTTTTCACCATCTTTGTAATTTAAGCTGTTAAATTTTACTACATATAGCTCAATTCTGCTCATAGTATGAAAACTTAAATAGGCTTATAATATATGTCTTTTGGTATTAATTGAAGGTACTTGATTGTCATCGACGACATATGGGATAAATCTGTCTGGGAAGACAACATCAAATGTGCTTTCTCTAATAATGAATATGGAAGTAGAGTAATAACAACAACTCGTGTTCTTAATGTTGCCCAGGAAGCTGGTTGTTTATATCGTCTGCAACCTCTTTCTGTTGTTGATTCAAAGAAGTTATTCTACCAAAGAATATATGGCACTGAGAATAAAACAACACCTGCTCAATTGGTTGAAGTATCTGAGAACATTTTG
Source organism: Aegilops tauschii subsp. strangulata (assembly GCF_002575655.3). NCBI lineage: Eukaryota > Viridiplantae > Streptophyta > Magnoliopsida > Poales > Poaceae > Aegilops > Aegilops tauschii. The sequence goes on along the minus strand of NC_053036.3, from coordinate 642,339,620 downwards.
AAAAGATGTGGTGGAGTGCCTTTAGCTATCCTTACAATTGCTAGTCTGTTGTCCAGTAAAATGGGAAGAACACATACACATGAATATTGGTGCAAGGTGCACAAATCTATGGGTTCAGGGCTAGATGATAGTCATGATGACGTGAAGAAGATGAGACGGATATTATCAGTTAGTTACTATGACCTACCTCCACACCTAAAGACTTGTTTACTGCATCTTAGTGTGTATCCAGAGGATTATGAGATTAAAACAAAAGAACTGATATGGAAATGGGTCGGTGAAGGTTTTGTGGAAGAAAACTCAGAGAAGACTTTATATGAAGTAAGGAGAGGATTACTTGGAAGAGCTCATTAATAAAAGCTTGGTCCAACCCATACAGTTTGACAATGGGAATAAAGTGCACTCTTGTCATGTGCACGATATGGTGCGTGACCTCATCATTTCCGTGTCAAATGAGGAGAATTTCTTAACAACGGTAGGTGGTCAGCAACCATTGCATCTACCAAGTAAGATCCGCCGATTGTCCATACAGACCACCATTGAAGAAGTTGCTAATAAGCTGCTAACAAAAAGCTTGTCCCATGTGAGGTCACTTACTGTGTCTAGTCCAGCTTTCAGTTTTTTACCAGCACTCTTGAGCTTTCCGGTCATGCGTGTATTGGATTTAGCTTATTGTAGGCAAGTCGTCAATAATCATTGGAAGGATATATACAATTTGTTTCACTTGAGATATCTGAGTTTAAACTGCACATCTATCACTAGAATCCCAAAACAAATAGGGAAACTACAATTTCTGCAAGTGCTGGACATAGGGTCCACCAGAATAGAAGAAGAGCTGCCGTCAATGAAAACAATAGGAGAGCAGGACCTTAAAGTCCTTGGGAGCATACCATCTCTAAGTGAACTGCACATTCAAGTGAATGAACCTACACATGGCAGAGACAAATGATTGGTCATTGACAATGGCTATTCATTTGCGTCTCTAAAGAGGTTCAAAGTCGGGAGTCACACCATGGAGCTGAGGTTTGCACAAGGAGCCATGCAAAGTCTCCAAACTCTGGATTTTTTTTCGTGCTTCCCGCATTAAATCAGTTTGGTGATTTCATATTGGGTTTAGAGAACCTCCCATCACTTGAGCAAATTTATGTTAAGGTCCCCGATGATCACAAACATATGCAGACTCTGAAGAATGCAATTGAGGAAGAGATAAAACTAAACCAAAACATGCCCAAACTGCAATTGAATATATGGGAACTTCACAGCGAATCTTTGGTAACTGCTACTTTACCTTTCATGCAACATGTTTACAATATTTATCTTATATACAATTATGAAAGTATTTGCTCTTTTGTCATCTTTATAACCTTGTGCAATTTGATATTTACGCCATTTAGTCATGCATTTAAAATATTAGTTATCCAGTAATTTTTCATAAGTTCATTTCTTTCCTTTAATCTCTAAGTTAACTAATTGTATTTTTTTTGAAAAGGAGGATAAACCCCGGCCCCTGCATCCAAAAGATGCATGCGGCCATCTTATTAAAAAAGTGCCAAGTAACACAAAGTCTGAAATCTAGTACAGCTCGCAAACGGAGCAAAAAAGAAAACATCAAATGGATAAAGCCACAACCGGCATGTAAATAGGAAAAGATGACTAAACATCTATCCTAGCGATAGACCGTCATCCAAACCGGTTGAAGATATCCCGTGCTACCGTCTCCCATCGGTTGCACTCCCTGGAGTCCATAGGAGTGAGTAACAACCACGTACGGATCCATGCCGTAGCCCTAAAGATAACCTGCAAGAAATTTAGAATGCGTTGTCTGTTAAAGATTAAATCATTCCTGCAGTTCCATATAGCCCAAAATAGTGCGTATATTCCTATCCGAATACGTGCCGCAGTGGTTGGGTCCACTCCAGTTAGCCATGTCCCAAACAACATGTCAATGCTAGTAGGAGGGTTAATGTTAAAGGCTATATGAATGGTACGCCAGAGAAGCTGAGCGAGAGGGCAATCAATAAAAAGGTGTTGTATTGTTTCATCTCGGTCACAAAAACAACATCTTGCACTACCGACCCATCTTCGCTCGCTTGTGGACAAACCACATGAAAATCTTGATGTGTAGGGGAACTTTAATTTTCCAAATGTGAAACTGTCTCGGGATTGGGCAAGAATTAATTAAATCCATGTACATCAATTTGACCGTAAAAACCCCACTTCCAGTTAACTTCCAGTGGATAGAGTCAGGCTGGACCGAGAGTTGAACATCCATCAATCTCCCCACCAGGTGAAGCCATGAGCTCCAACGCTCCCAACTAAAGATCTCTTGAACTAGATGTTAAGAGGAACCATTTGTAATACTGCAGCAACATAATCCTCCTTACGTTGGACGATATTATATAGGGTGGGATACTGTAAGGCTACGCCGTGTCCCCTAGCCACGTGTCTTCCCAAAATCTTGTTGTTGTACCATTACCAACAACAAATCTCGTTCCGTGGAAGAAAAAATCTTTCGTTCTCACTAGGCCTTTCCAGAATGGCGAATCTCTAGGTCTTACGGTAACCTGAGTGAGAGTTCTAGAATGTAGATATTTGTTTCGCAAAATCTGTGTCCACATACCGCCAGTCTCCACTAATAACCTATACAGCCATTTACTGAGTAAACACTTGTTTTTAATCTCCAGATTCTCAATCCAAAGCCCCCCGTTGGTCTTTGGGTCTGCAAATGATATCCCATCTAGGCAGACGATATTTTGCCTTAACATCATTTGACTGCTAGAAAAAATGGGATCGATAAAAATCTACTCTCTTTTCCGTACCCCTTTAGGTACTTCGAAAAACGTAAGAGGAACATTGGCATGCTAGTCAGTACTGAATTAATCAGTACAAGCCGTCCTCCATATGACATAAGCTTACCCTTCCAGCAGCTTAGTTTTTTTTTCAAATCGATCCTCAATGCGTTTCCACTCTTTATTCGATAATTTCGATGGTGAATCAGAATTCCTAGATAACTGAAAGGCAAGGAAGCCATTTCACAACCGAACAATTGTCTATATGCGTCTTGCTCCTCTTTGGCTCTTCCAAAGCAAAACAATTCGCTCTTGTGAAAATTAATCTTCAACCCCGACAATTGTTCAAAAAGACAAAGTACTAGTTTCATATTTCTAGCCTTTGCGAGGTTGTGTTCCATGAAAATGATAGTGTCATCACGTATTGTAAGATAGAACCCCCCCCCCCCCATCAATCAGATGAGGTACGAGTCCACTTACTTGACCATTCTCCTTGGCCCTACCAATAAGTACAACCAACATATCCTCCACAATGTTGGATAAGATAGGAGACATTGGATCTCCTTGTCTTAAACCCTTGTGGGTCTGAAAAAAATGGTCCGCATCATCATTCACCTAAATTCCGGTGCTGCCTTTTTGAATAAAGGAATCCACCTGCTTCCTCCAGATTTTGTTGAACCCCTTCATTCGCATGACTTGCTGGAGAAATGGCCATTTGACTTTATCATACGCCTTCTCGAAATCCACCTTGAAGATTACCCCATCAAGTTTCTTTGAACGGATTTCATGAAGAGTTTCATGTAGGACACCTACCATTTCTAGGATATGTCTCCTAGGCAAGAAGGTAGTCTGACTCGGTTGAACCATTGAATGTGCAATCCATGTCAGTCTGTTTGTGCCTAATTTAGTAAAAAAAATGAAACTCACATTCAGAAGGTAAATTGGCCCGAACTGCTCAATATGAACTGCGTCCTCTTTCTTTGGCAACAACGTAATCGTTCCAAAGTTAAGATGAAATAGTTGCATATGGCCATTGAAAAAAATCATGGAACATGGGCATAAGATCACCCTTGATGATATGCCAACATCTTTTATAAAATTCCGCCGGGAACCCATCTGGCACAGGCGCCTTGTTCTGCTTCATTTGTGAAACCGCCTTGAAGACCTCCTTTTCCGTGAATGGTGTAGATAAAATCTCGTTTTCATCTGACCTAAGCTGAGGCATATCTCCAACCGCAGCTTATCAGGGGACACATTATTGTCCTCAGGAGGGCCACATAGGTGTTTATAGTAATTGGAATATATATAACTTTAGGTTCTCATGACCCACTACCGTCCCTTCATCCTGCTCGAGCTAGATGATTTTCTTTTTCCTATGCTTGCCATTCGCAATCATATGAAAGAATTGGGTATTGTCGTCCCCTTGGACAACTTTGAACCTTAGCACGCAAGGCCCATTTCATTTCTTCCTCTCTTAGAAGAAGACGTAATTTCTGCTCGGCCTCAGAATTTGTGGCCAATTTAGAATCATCAAGAAGGTTAGATTCTGCTCTAAGATCTAACACTTCAATCAAATTAAGAAGCATCACTTTTTTTGTTTATATATAACCCACTTTCATTTCTGGCCTAACCCGAAAAATTGATGAAGGTGCCTAATCTTGTTTTGACATTATATCTATTTATCCATGTAAATGCAAGTTGGTTATTTACCTAGAAGTTGAGTAGTGTTGGATTATATACCCAAAGTTGATTGCCAACTGATTAGTATCAAAAAATATACTTCCTCCGTCCCATAATGTAAGACGTTTTTTGACATTATAGTGTAGTATCAAAAAATGTCTTACATTATGGGACGAAGGCAGTATTAATCTACTTCATAATTTTACCTAGAGAAAGATTTTTTTGCGAAGTAAACAAATTTAACCCTTAGATGCAACTCGTTTGTTTACGCTCATAGGCATTCCTGCCTTTTCATTTTAAGATAAGTTTGAACATGCCAAATGTTACTTTACTACTTGCATCGAACCCCCTACTGGTTATTTTTAACAATTTCCATCCAGTGTCGGGTAACATAATCCAAAGCTACTAAACTTTTGGGTAAATGAACAAGTTTCCCCTTTCTGATAAGTTAATATGAGTTTCGTAATGGTAAGTTAATATATATGATTTTAAGTGAGTATGAGGGTAGAGATTAGACTTTTTGTGTTGTTTGAAGTATATTGCCCACCTCTCTTCATTAGTTCGGACTTTTGGATGAGTTAACTGGAGTACGAATTCAATATGGTATCCGAGACAGGAGGTTTTTAGTTCAAGACCCTGCCAACGCACTATTAAAAAACGGATTATGTGGCGTAAATCCCACATCTAAGGACTAAATAAGCCTAGACGTGAGTGGGTGTATTGAAATATATTGCGACCACTCTCAATTAGTTCAGACTTTTGAATGAGTTGGCTGGAGTATGAATTCAATACTGCCCAAACAAGGAATTTAAGTAATAAATACTCCCTCAAAAATATAAGATGCTTTGAATATTTCAATATGGAGTACATACGGACTGAAATGAGTGATCAAACACACTAAAACGTTAGGACATCTTATATTTGTGAACAGAAGGAGTAGAAAGAAAATGATCTATAATTGCAGCGGCATAGCATGATCATAGTCTTGTAGGACTTATTTTTTATTGTACACAAAGATAACATTTCTTCCGTTTTAACAAAAGATAACATTTCTTCAGACAAAATTATAATTCTGATCTGTTACATGGAAACTTGATACAACCAGTACCTGATCTCATGTAATAGTAGTGGTGGTCTGCTGGAAAATCTTCTCCGGCTTGTATAGCCTCACCGACGGTGGTACCGTGCATTGGTGACTAGCATGCGCTTAAGAGAGGGGTGCTGTGTTAGGGAGCGGCAGAGCAGACGGCCATTCCGCATTACACATAAGAGCAAGTACAATGAGATACAGTCAGCAGGTTGTAAGGAGTAAAATAATATTTCTATACTTAGTTGGAGGAGAGAGGATAGGCAAGAGAATGTAAGCGGGCTCTTATGCAAGAGCCAGCTGCAGCACGTGCTTCTAGACACTATATAAGAGTGGAAGGTGGGTCATATATTAATAAAGTAGCACATACTTATATTTTTTTATACATGTTGACTATAAGATTGACTATAAATGACATGGCACTTTCTTATAGCCAACAGTTAGTTATACTATTAACCATGCTCTAAAGCATCACACTAGCGAACCAAAGTTTGACCCAAGCTTCTAGAATAGACTTGCAAACCCTGGCATTCCTGCTCTTTCCAAATACCCTAGCGACGACATCTTCGTAGGCCAGTTCTACAGCAAGATGGGGTGGAAATTCTTGCCAAGGGTGGGGTTGTCAACCTTGGGTAGAAAGGCGATGAGAGCGTGACTGAAGCTAGACATGTCAACGTGGGTGTCGTGAAATTGTAACGGTAGATGTCCTTAGTGTGAGGACTTAGTCGCGAGGCCAACGCATCTATGTAGTAGCTTGAGAGGGGTTGGGCGGAATCGAGAGACGCAACATAAGACAAGGATTTAGACAGCTTCGGGCCCCGGGAAACTTCATCCGGTAATAACCCTACATGTTGTTTGTGGCTAGGTCTCATTATGATCATGAGGGAGTCGCTGGTAAGCCGGCTCTTTGTGTCTAGCCCTAGAGATTGTTTCTTCTTGCTCGACCCTCTTTGGGGAGCCCTGCCCCTCCTTATATAAGTTGAAGGGGCGGGTTACATGTGGAGTCCTATTAGGATTAGGACTAGTCTATTACAAGTGGAGTCCTAGTCTTGCTTCCTTTGTAGGAGAATATTCCTTGTGCTTTCCTCATAAACCGGCCCACCATAACATGAGCCGGCCTTCCATGAACCGCCTTCTGGGCCGCCGGGTCTTGTCGTTCCTTTGACGCGCTCGCCGGGTCACCCATGAGTCGCCAGGCTCGGGCGGGTCACTTAGTGAGTCGTCCAGTCAAGGTAGGTCATTAGTGAGTCGCCAAGTCCGGCCGGGTTATACTTCCGGCCGGGTTACACCGCGGGGTATATCCCTGACATTAGCCCCCAAGTTTAGCTTGGATTTATCCATGGTAAACTTATGCTGCAAAATAAACACAAGAACAAATTTGACAGGTTGTGCTCCGGGTTAAGAATTCTTGTAAACCGGCACCTGAACATCCTTAAGTCCTTGTCATTTCCTTCTTCTAGAAAATCCGGGTCAATAGACGAGCTTCACAATCAATTTGCTTTAGAAAAAATATTGTAAACAAAGAATCCATTTGAGTCGGCTTCCAAAGCGCCGGCTTAAAAAATATAGGTCTTGAAATACTCATCTGGTTTTCAACCGGCTTAAAGATGTAGATCTTGCCGAGTTATAATTTCCAAAATCTCCGGGTTATAAAAAACTGATGATGCTGAGTCATAATTGTTGTTGACACCGGGTCATGTAATTGATCTTCCTGATTCACTCAAAGCTGAGAATTTGAAGATGTTCCTTCTTTATATGCATAATACCTGTAGCCCCCAAGTCTTAAGAGGAGAACATAGTGATAACTTAAGACTTGCTTCAATATAAGTGTTGCAACCTTGAACAAATCCGGGTTATTCATCTCAATCATTAGTCATAAATTGAATATTCCACATATGTAGCCCCTAAGTGCCGGGTTGTCATGCTTGCAGAAACCTGGGACTTGTAATTGCCTTATGCTCATAAAAACTTCAACCAGTGTAGCCCCCCACTAGTAGAAAAGGGGGCAACGGTCCAGGCCGGGTCAGCCCATTAGTCCCGGTTCAATCTAGAACCGGGACCAATGGGGGCATTGGACCCGGTTCGTGAGCCCAGGGGGCCGGCCGGGCCACGTGGGCCATTGGTCTTGGTTCGTCTGGACCGTTTGGTCCCGGTTGGTGGGACGAACCGGGACCAATGGGCCTGGCTCCTGGCCCACCACCATTGGTCCCGGTTCGTGGCATGAACCGGGACCAAAGGCTCCCATTTAGTCCCGGTTCATGCCACGAACCGGGACCAATGGTGCTGCCTATATATACCCCTCGCGCCAGAGCAGAGCACTCTAGTGCTCTGTTTTTCTGGGCCGGCGAGGGGAGGGATTTGTGGTGCTCTAGCTAACCTCCTATGCACATGAGGTGTTCGATGAAATGCCCGAGCCATACTAGTTAAGCTTTCTCCTCTCGAAGCTCGACCTCAAAGCTCCATTTTCCTCGAGATTTGTCTAGATTTAGCGGTCCGTCACGCCCCACCCCCGTCTTCACCGTCGTCGATCACCCGCGCCGATCTCATCACCGACACCACCGTGGTGAGCCTCTTGTTCTTATCTTCTTTCTGAAAGGAAAAATATTCTTACTTGTATGTTTAGATGGATACTTGTATCATTTTCTTACTTTTATTATTGCATCTTATATAGTGCGATGGTTTTGGTATCCGCCCCCGTCGGCCCTTGTCCTGTCTATGATTCGGATGTGGTATATATATTATTCTTTATAACTATTGGTTCATTTATTGTTTATGAAAATTATGCGGACCAACGTGACATAGATTTTATTTATCTAGGATGTATGTGAACCGGAAATTCCAACTGACCCTATTGTCGAGAGGTTAAATTTAGTTGAAGAAGAAAACAATTTCTTGAAGGAAAAAAAATTGAGGAGGAGAAGATGATATTGGAGTTGCATGTTGCGGATATCGTCGATGATCACAAGATCAAGATGGATCCAATGCGCTTGAAGATTAGAAAGATTAGAAAATATGCCATTCATACCGAGGCTTGGTATCATTATGCCGTTGGATCAGTTGTTACCTTGGTTGCGATTATGATCGCCTTTGTTTTCGCATTTAAATGTTTTACACAGTATCAATGTATGGTTTAATTAATTAGATGCTCTGGAGAGCTATATGTTGTTAGATGAGAACTATGTATGTACTTTGGTTTTAATGTGATGATGAACTTTTATTAATTTGGACACTTAATTATATATAATGCACGCAGATGAACCGGCAATGGATGTACGGTGACAGACACACCTCTGAGTACATTAAGGGCGTGCATGAGTTTCTCGATGCGGCTGAGGCAAACAAGCAGAATGGTTTTATGTGTTGTGAAGGAAATATGCCCTAGAGGCAATAATAAAGTTATTATTTATTTCCTTATTTCATGATAAATGTTTATTATTCCTGCTAGAATTGTATTAACCGGAAACATAATACATGTGTGAATACAAAGACAAATAGAGTGTCACTAGTATGCCTCTACTTGACTAGCTCATTAATCAAAGATGGTTATGTTTCCTAACCATAGACAAAGAGTTGTTATTTGATTAATGGGATCACATCATTAGGTGAATGATCTGATTGACTTGACCCATTCCGTAAGCTTAGCACGTGATCGTTTAGTTTGTTGCTATTGCTTTCTTCATGACTTATACATGTTCCTATGACTATGAGATTATGCAACTCCCGTTTGCCGGAGGAACACTTTGTGTGCTACCAAACGTCACAACGTAACTGGGTGATTATAAAGGAGCTCTACAGGTGTCTCCAAAGGTACATGTTGGGTTGGCGTATTTCGAGATTAGGATTTGTCACTCCGATTGTCGGAGAGGTATCTCTGGGCCCTCTCAGTAATGCACATCACATAAGCCTTGCAAGCATTGCAGCTAATGAGTTGGTTGCGGGATGATGTATTACGGAACGAGTAAAGAGACTTGCCGGTAACGAGATTGAACTAGGTATTGGATACCGACGATCGAATCTCGGGCAAGTAACATACCGATGACAAAGGGAACAATGTATGTTGTTATGCGGTCTGACCGATAAAGATCTTCGTAGAATATGTAGGAGCCAATATGAGCATCCAGGTTCCGCTATTGGTTATTGACCGGAGACGTGTCTCGGTCATGTCTACATTGTTCTCGAACCGTAGGGTCCGCACGCTTAAGGTTTCGATGACAGTTATATTATGAGTTTATGAGTTTTGATGTACCGAAGGAGTTCAGAGTCCCGGATGAGATCGGGGACATGACGAGGAGTCTCGAAATGGTCGAGACGTAAAGATCGATATATTGGACGACTATATTCGGACATCGGAAAGGTTCTGAGTGGTTCGGGTATTTTTCGGAGTACCGGGGAGTTACGGGAATACGGGGGAGAAGTATTGGGCCTTATTGGGCCATACGGAAAGGGAGAGGGGCTGCCTAGGGCAGGCCGCGCTCCCCCCCAAGGCCTAGTCCGAATTGGACTAGGGGGAGGGGCTGCGCCCCCTCCTTCCTTCCCTTCTCTTTTCCCCTTCCTTGTCTCCTACTCCTACTACATGGAAGGACTCCTAGTTGGACTAGGAAAGGGGGAATCCTACTACCGGTGGGAGTAGGACTCCCTAGGGTGCGCCATAGAGAGAGGGCCGGCCCTCCCCTCCTCCACTCCTTTATATACGGGGGCAGGGGGCACCCCATAGACACACAAGTTGATCTTCGTGATCGTTCCTTAGCCGTGTGCGGTGCCCCCCTCCACCATATTCCACCACGGCCATATTGTTGCGGTGCTTAGGCGAAGCCCTGCGTCGGTAGTACATAAAGATTATCACCACGCCGTCGTGCTGACGGAACTCCTCCCCGAAGCTTTGCTGGATCGGAGCCCGGGGAGCGTCATCGAGCTGAACGTGTGCCAAGAACTCGGAGGTGCCGGAGTAACGGTGCTTGGATCGGTCGGACCGGGAAGACGTACGACTACTTCCTCTACGTTGCGTCAACACTTCCGCTTCGGTCTACGAGGGTACGTAGATAATACTCTCCCCTCTCGTTGCTATGCATCACCATGATCTTGCGTGTGCGTAGGAATTTTTTTGAAATTACTACGTTCCCCAACATGTTGTCCATGCCCTGATTGTGGGAATACGAAGTCTTACTCTGACCGGAAAATCCTTCACACCCACCTGCTTTACAAGGGTTTCATGCCACACTATAATGTTTGGACGAGGCACGGAGAAATAGGGGTTATGATGGAAGATGACGAAGAAGAAGAGTACGATGACAACTACGTGCCCCCTGAATACCGTGATGCTGCAACGTGGGGAGCTGGTGAAGATCAAGAGAAACCAGACGATGTGCCCAATGATGCTGCAACGGGTGAAGCTGCTGAAGATGAAGAGGAACTAGACGATGTGCCCGATGATGATGATCTCCGCCGGGTCATTGTCGATGCAAGGACACAATGCGAAAGTCAAAAGGAGAAGCTGAAGTTCGATCGCATGTTAGAGGATCACAAAAAAGGGTTGTACCCCAATTGCGAAGATGGCAACACAAAGCTCGGTACCGTACTGGAATTGCTGCAGTGGAAGGCAGAGAATGCTGTGCCCGACAAAGGATTTGAGAAACTACTTAAAATATTGAAGAAGAAGCTTCCAAAGGATAACGAATTGCCTGACAGTACATACGCAGCAAAGAAGGTCGTTTTCCCTCTAGGATTGGAGGTGGAGAAGATACATGCATGCCCTAATGACTGCATCCTATACGGCGGTGCATACAAGGATCTGAACGCATGCCCGGTATGTGGTGCATTGCGGTATAAGATCAGACGAGATGACCCTGGTGATGTTCACGGCGGTCCACGCAGGAAGAGGGTTCCTGCGAAGGTGATGTGGTATGCTCCTATAATACCACGGTTGAAACGTCTGTTCAGAAACGGAGAGCATGCCAAGTCGATGCGATGGCACAGTGAGGACCGTAAGAAAGACGGGAAGTTGAGAGCACCCGCTGACGGGTCGCATTGGAGAAAAATCATGAGAAAGTACTGAAGGAAATATGCCCTAGAGGCAATAATAAAGTTATTATTTATTTCCTTATATCATGATAAATGTTTATTATTCATGCTAGAATTGTATTAACCGGAAACATAATACATGTGTGAATACATAGACAAACAGAGTGTCACTAGTATGCCTCTACTAGACTAGCTCGTTAATCAAAGATGGTTATGTTTCCTAACCATGAATAAAGAGTTGTTATTTGATTAACGAGGTCACATCATTAGTTGAATGATCTGATTGACATGACCCATTCCATTAGCTTAGCACCCGATCGTTTAGTATGTTGCTATTGCTTTCTTCATGACTTATACATGTTCCTATGACTATGAGATTATGCAACTCCCGTTTACCGGAGGAACACTTTGGGTGCTACCAAACGTCACAACGTAACTGGGTGATTATAAAGGAGTACTACAGGTGTCTCCAAAGGTAGATGTTGGGTTGGCGTATTTCGAGAATAGGATTTGTCACTCCGATTGTCGGAGAGGTATCTCTGGGCCCTCTCGGTAATGCTCATCACATAAGCCTTGCAAGCACTGCAACTAATATGTTAGTTGTGAGATGATGTATTACGGAATGAGTAAAGAGACTTGCCGGTAACGAGATTGAACTAGGTATTGGATACCGACGATCGAATCTCGGGCAAGTAACATACCGATGACAAAGGGAACAACGTATGTTGTTATGCGGTCTGACCGATAAAGATCTTCGTAGAATATGTAGGAGCCAATATGGGCATCCAGGTCCCGTTATTGGTTATTGACCGGAGACGTGTCTCGGTCATGTCTACATTGCTCTCGAACCGTAGGGTCCGCACGCTTAAGGTTTCGATGACAGTTATATTATGAGTTTATGAGTTTTGATTTACCGAAGGAGTTTGGAGTCCCGGATGAGATCGGGGACATGACGAGGAGTCTCGAAATGGTCGAGACGTAAAGATCGATATATTGGATGACTATATTCGGACATCGGAAAGGTTCCGAGTGATTCGGGTATTTTTCGGAGTACCGGGTAGTTACGGGAGAAGTAATGGGCCTTGATGGGCTTTAGTGGGAAGAGGAAAAAGGCTGCTGCGCCCCCCCCCCCCTTTGGTCCGAATTGGACTAGGGAAAAGGGGGCCGGCCACCTCTCCTTCTCCTCCACTTCCTTCTCCCTTCCTCCCCTCTTGATGGACTCCTACTAGGACTTGGAGTCCTAGTAGGACTCCCATCCTGGCCGCACCAATAGCCTTGGCCGGCCTCCTCCTCCTCCATCCTTTATATACAGGGGCAGGGGGCACCCCATAGACACACAAGTTGATCCTTGGTGATCGTTCCTTAGCCGTGTGCGGTGCCCCCTGCCACCATATTCCACCTCGGTCATATCGTTGTAGTGCTTAGGCGAAGCCCTACGTCGGTAGAACATCAAGATCGTCATCACGCCGTCGTGCTGACGGAACTCTTCCTCGACGCTTTGCTGGATCGGAGCCCGAGGATCGTCATCGAGCTGAACGTGTGCTAAGAACTCGGAGGTGCCGGAGTAACGGTGCTTGGATCGGTCGGATCAGGAAGAAGACGTACGACTACTTCCTCCACGCTGTGTCAACGCTTCCGTTGCGATCTACAAGGGTACGTAGATCATACTCTCCCCTCGTTGCTATGCATCACCATGATCTTGCGTGTGCGTAGGAAATTTTTTGAAATTACTACGTTCCTCAACAGTGGCATCCGAGCCTAGGTTTTATGGTTTGATGTTATATGCACGAGTAGAACACAAGTGAGTTGTGGGAAATATAAGTCATACTGCCTACCAGCATGTCATACTTTGGTTCGGCGGTATTGTTGGATGAAGCGGCCCGGACCGACATTACGCGTACGCTTACGCGAGACCGGTTTCCCCGACGTGCTTTGCACATAGGTGACTTGCGGGTGACTGTTTCTCCAACTTTAGTTGAACCGAGTGTGGCTACGCCCGGTCCTTGAGAAGGTTAAAACAGAGTCTATTTGACAAACTATCGTTGTGGTTTTGATGCGTAGGTGAGATTGGTTCTTGCTTAAGCCCGTAGCAGCCACGTAAAACTTACAACAACAAAGTAGAGGACGTCTAACTTGTTTTTGCAGGGCATGTTGTGATATGATATGGTCAAGACGTGATGAGATATAAGTTGTTGTATGAGATGATCATGTTTTGTTGAAGTTATCGGCAACTGGCAAAAGCCTTATGGTTGTCTGTCTATTGCATAAGATGCAAGCGCCCAATAATTGCTTTACTTTATCGCTATGCGATAGCAATAGTTGCAAGAGCAATAGTTGGCAAGACGACCATGTGATGACATATTGATATAGATCAAGATGATGGAGATCATGATGTCATGCCGGTGACGATGGAAATCATGACGATGCTTTGGCGATGGAGATCAAAGGCACAAGATGATGATGGCCATATCATGTCACATATTTTGATTGCATGTGATGTTTATCTTTTTATGCATCTTATCTTGCTTTGATTGACGGTAGCATTATAAGATGATCTCTCACTAAATTATCAAGAAGTGTTCTCCCTGAGTATGCACCGTTGCCAAAGTCCGTCGTGCCCAGACACCACGTGATGATCGGGTGTGATAAGCTCTACGTCCATCTACAACGGGTGCAAAATAGTTGCACACGCGGAATACTCAGGTTATACTTGACGAGCCAAGCATATGCAGATATGGCCTCGGAACACGGAGACCGAAAGGTCGAGCGTGAATCATATAGTAGATATGATCAACATAGTGATGTTCACCAATGAAACTACTCCATCTCACGTGATGATCGGACATGGTTTAGTTGATTTGGATCACGTGATCACTTAGAGGATTAGAGGGATGTCTATCTAAGTGGGAGTTCTTAAGTAATATGATTAAATTGAACTTAAATTTATCATGAACTTAGTCCTAGTAGTATTTTGCAAATTATGTTGTAGATCAATAGCTCGCATTGTTGCTTCCCTGTGTTTATTTTGATATGTTCCTAGAGAAAATTGTGTTGAAAGATGTTAGTAGCAATGATGCGGATTGAATCCGTGATCTGAGGTTTATCCTCATTGCTGCACAGAAGAATTATGTCCTTGATGCACCTCTAGGTGACAGACCTATTGCAGGAGCAGATGCAGACGTTATGAACGTTTGGCTAGCTCAATATGATGACTACTTGATAGTTTAGTGCACCATGCTTAATGGCTTAGAATCGGAAATTCAAAGACGTTTTGAACGTCATGGACCATATGAGATGTTCCAGGAGTTGAAGTTAATATTTCAAGCAAATACCCGAGTTGACAGATATGAAGTCTCCAACAAGTTCTATAGCTAGAAGATGGAGGAGAATCGCTCAACTAGTGAGCATGTGCTCAGATTGTCTGGGTACTACAATCACTTGAATCAAGTGGGAGTTAATCTTCCAGATAAGATAGTGATTGACAGAATTCTCTAAATCACCATCACCAAGTTAGTAGAACTTCGTGATGAACTATAATATGCAAGGGATAACGGATACAACTCCCAAGCTCTTCGTGATGATGAAATCGACGAAGGTAGAAATCAAGAAAAACATCAAGTGTTGATGGTTGACAAGACCACTAGTTTCAAGAAAAAGGCAAAGGGAAGAAAGGGAACTTCAAGAAGAAACGGCAAGCAAGTTGCTGCTCAAGTGAAGAAGCCCAAGTCTGATCCTAAGCCTGAGACTAAGTGCTTCTACTGCAAAGGGACTGGTCACTGGAAGCGGAACTACCCCAAGTGATTGGCGGATAAGGAGGGCAAAGTGAACATAAGTATATTTGATATGCATGTTATTGATGTGTACTTTACTAGTGTTTATAGCAACCCCTCAGTATTTGATGCTAGTTCAGTTGCTAAGAGTAGTAACTCGAAACGGGAGTTGCAGAATAAACAGAGACTAGTTAAGGGTGAAGTGACGATGTGGTTTGGAAGTGGTTCCAAGATTAATATGATCATCATCGCACACTCCCTATAATTTCAGGATTAGTGTTGAACCTAAATAAGTGTTATTTGGTGTTTGCGTTGAGCATGAATATGATTTGATCATGTTTATTGCAATACGGTTATTCATTTAAGTAAGAGAATAAATTGTTGTTCTGTTTACATGAATAAAACCTTATATGGTTACACACCCAATGAAAATAGTTCGTTGGATCTCGATCGTAGTGATACACATATTCATAATATTGAAACCAAAAGACGCAAAGTTAATAATGATAGTGCAAATTATTTGTGGCACTGCCGTTTAGGTCATATTGGTATAAAGCGCATGAAGAAACTCCATGCTGATGGGCTTTCGGAATCACTTGATTATGAATCACTTGATGCTTGCGAACCATGCCTTTTGGGCAAGATGACTAAAACGCCGTTCTTCGGAACAATGGAGCAAGCAACAGATTTGTTGGAAATCATACATACTGATGTATGTGGTCCGATGAATATGTAAGGCTTGCAGCGGGTATCATTATTTTCTGACCTTCACAGATGATTTGAGCAGATATGGGTATATCTACTTAATGAAATAGAAGTCTGATACATTTGAAAAGTTCATATAATTTCAGAGTGAAGTGGAAAATCATCGTAACAAGAAAATAAAGTTTCTACGATCTGATCGTGGAAAAGAGTATTTGAGTTACGAGTTTGGTCTTCAGTTAAAACAATGTGAAATAGTTTCACTACTCACGCCACCTGGAACACCACAGCATAATGGTGTGTCCGAACGTCATAACCGTACTTTATTGGATATAGTGCAATCTATGATGTTTCTTACCGATTTACCACTATCGTTTTTGGGGTCATGCATTAGAGACAACTGCATTCACGTTAAAAAGGGGCACCATCTATATCCGTCGAGACGACGCCTTATGAATTATGGTTTGGCAAGAAACCAAAGTTGTTGTTTCTTGAAGTTTGGGGTTGCGATGCTTATGAGAAAAAGTTTCATCCTGATAAGCTCAAACCCAAATCGGAGAAATATGTCTTCATAGGATACCCAAAGGAGACTGTTGGGTACACCTTCTATCACAGATCCTAAGGCAAGACATTAGTTGCTTATAATGGATCCTTTCTAGAGAAGGAGTTTCTCTCGAAAGAAGTGAGTGGGAGGAAAGTAGAAAACTTGATAAGGTAATTGTACCTTCTACCTTATTGGAAAGTAGTTCATCACAAAAATATGTTCTTGTGACTACTACACCAATTAGTGAGGAAGCTAATGATGATGATCATGTAACTTCAGATCAAGTTACTACCGAATCTCGTAGGTAAACCAGAGTGAGATCCGCACCAGAGTGGTACGGTAATCCTGTTCTGGAGGTCATGTTGCTTGACCATGACGAACCTACGAACTATGAGGAAGCGATGATGAGCCCAGATTCCGCGAAATGGTTTGAGGCCATGAAATCTGAGATATGATCCATGTATGAGAACGAAGTTTGGACTTTGGTTGACTTGCCCGATGATCGGCAAGCAATTGAGAATAAATGGATCTTCAAGAGGAAGACGGACGTTGATAGTAGTGTTACTATCTACAAAGCTAGAATTGTTGCAAAAGGTTTTCGACAAGTTCAAGGTGTTGACTACGATGAGAGCTTCTCACTCGTATCTATGCTTGAGTCTGTCCGAATCATGTTAGTAATTGCCGCATTTTATGAAATCTGGCAAATGGATAAACAAAACTGCATTCCTTAATGGATTTATTAAAGAAAAGTTGTATATGATGCAACAGAAGGTTTTGTCAATCCGAAAGGTGCTAACAAAATGTGCAAGCTCCAGCGATCCATCTGTGGACTGGTGCAAGCATCTCGGAGTTGGAATATACACTTTGATGAGTTGATCAAAGCATATAGTTTTATACAGACTTGCGGTGAAGCCTGTATTTACGAGAAAGTGAGTGGGAGCACTACAGCATTTCTGATAAGTATATGTGAATGACATATTGTTGATCGAAAATAATGTAGAATTATTCTGTAAAGCATAAAGGAGTG
The DNA here is from genome assembly GCF_002575655.3 of Aegilops tauschii subsp. strangulata. Taxonomy (NCBI): domain Eukaryota; kingdom Viridiplantae; phylum Streptophyta; class Magnoliopsida; order Poales; family Poaceae; genus Aegilops; species Aegilops tauschii. The sequence continues at coordinate 642,322,003 of NC_053036.3, read as the reverse complement.
TTTGAAAGGAGTTTTTCAAAGAAAGACTTCGGTGAAGCTGCTTACATATTGAGCTTCAAGATCTATAGAGATAGATCAAGACGCTTGATAAGTTTTTTCAATGAGTACATACCTTGACAAGATTTTGAAGTAGTTCAAAATGGAGCAGTCAAAAAAGAGTTCTTGCCTGTATTATAAGGTGTAAGGTTGAGTAAGACTCAAAGCCCAACCACGGCAGAAGATAGAAAGAGAATGAAAGTCATTCCCTATGCCTTGGCCATAGGTTCTATAAAGTATGTCATGCTGTATACCAGATCTATTGTATACCCTGCACTGATTTGGCAAGGGAGTACAATAGTGATCTAGGAGTAGATCATTAGACAGCGGTCAGAATTATCCTTAGTGAAATAAGGATATGTTTCTCGATTATGGACGTGATAAAAAGGTTCGTCGTAAAGGGTTACGCCGATGCAAGTTTTGACACTAATCTAGATGACTCTAAGTCTCGGTCTAGATACATATTGAAAGTGGGAGCAATTAGCTAGAGTAGCTCCATGCAGAGCATTGTTGACATAGAAATTTGCAAAATACATGTGGATCTGAATGTGGCAGACCCGTTGACTAAGATTCTCTCACAAGCAAAACATGATCACACCTTAGTACTCTTTGGGTGTTAATCACATAGCGATGTGAACTAGATTACTGAATCTGGTAAACCCTTTGGGTGTTGGTCACATGGCGATGTGAACTATGGGTGTTAATCACATGATGATGTGAACTATCGATGTTAATCACATGGTGATGTGATCTAGATTATTGACTCTAGTGCAAGTGGGAGACTGAAGGAAATATGCCCTAGAGGCAATAATAAAGTTATTATTTATTTCCTTATATCATGATAAATGTTTATTATTCATGCTAGAATTGTATTAACCGGAAACATAATACATGTGTGAATACATAGACAAACAGAGTGTCACTAGTATGCCTCTACTAGACTAGCTCGTTAATCAAAGATGGTTATGTTTCCTAACCATGAACAAAGAGTTGTTATTTGATTAACGAGGTCACATCATTAGTTGAATGATCTGATTGACATGACCCATTCCATTAGCTTAGCACCCGATCGTTTAGTATGTTGCTATTGCTTTCTTCATGACTTATACATGTTCCTATGACTATGAGATTATGCAACTCCCGTTTACCGGAGGAACACTTTGGGTGCTACCAAACGTCACAACGTAACTGGGTGATTATAAAGGAGTACTACAGGTGTCTCCAAAGGTAGATGTTGGGTTGGCGTATTTCGAGAATAGGATTTGTCACTCCGATTGTCGGAGAGGTATCTCTGGGCCCTCTCGGTAATGCTCATCACATAAGCCTTGCAAGCACTGCAACTAATATGTTAGTTGTGAGATGATGTATTACGGAACGAGTAAAGAGACTTGCCGGTAACGAGATTGAACTAGGTATTGGATACCGACGATCGAATCTCGGGCAAGTAACATACCGATGACAAAGGGAACAACATATGTTGTTATGCGGTCTGACCGATAAAGATCTTCGTAGAATATGTAGGAGCCAATATGGGCATCCAGGTCCCGTTATTGGTTATTGACCGGAGACGTGTCTCGGTCATGTCTACATTGCTCTCGAACCGTAGGGTCCGCACGCTTAAGGTTTCGATGACAGTTATATTATGAGTTTATGAGTTTTGATGTACCGAAGAAGTTCGGAGTCCCGGATGAGATCGGGGACATGACGAGGAGTCTCGAAATGGTCGAGACGTAAAGATCGATATATTGGATGACTATATTCGGACATCGGAAAGGTTCCGAGTGATTCGGGTATTTTTCGGAGTACCGGGTAGTTACGGGAGAAGTAATGGGCCTTGATGGGCTTTAGTGGGAAGAGGAAAAAGGCTGCTGCGCCCCCCCTCCCCTTTGGTCCGAATTGGTCTAGGGAAAAGGGGGCCGGCCACCTCTCCTTCTCCTCCACTTCCTTCTCCCTTCCTCCCCTCTTGATGGACTCCTACTAGGACTTGGAGTCCTAGTAGGACTCCCATCCTGGCCGCACCAATAGCCTTGGCCGGCCTCCTCCTCCTCCATCCTTTATATACAGGGGCAGGGGGCACCCCATAGACACACAAGTTGATCCTTGGTGATCGTTCCTTAGCCGTGTGCGGTGCCCCCTGCCACCATATTCCACCTCGGTCATATCGTTGTAGTGCTTAGGCGAAGCCCTACGTCGGTAGAACATCAAGATCGTCATCACGCCGTCGTGCTGACGAAACTCTTCCTCGACGCTTTGCTGGATCGGAGCCCGAGGATCATCATCGAGCTGAACGTGTGCTAAGAACTCGGAGGTGCCGGAGTAACGGTGCTTGGATCGGTCGGATCGGGAAGAAGACGTACGACTACTTCCTCCACGCTGTGTCAACGCTTCCGTTGCGATCTACAAGGGTACGTAGATCATACTCTCCCCTCGTTGCTATGTATCACCATGATCTTGCGTGTGCGTAGGAAATTTCTTGAAATTACTACGTTCCCCAACAAGTACTGGGATGAGTTTGCAAAGGACCCAAGGAACGTATGGTTTGCTTTAAGCGCGGATGGCATTAATCCTTTCGGGGAGCAGAGCAGCAATCACAGCACCTGGCCTGTGACTCTATGTATGTATAACCTTCCTCCTTGGATGTGCATGAAGCGGAAGTTCATTATGATGCCAGTTCTCATCCAAGGCCCTAAGCAACCCGGCAACGACATTGATGTGTACCTAAGGCCATTAGTTGAAGAACTTTTACAGCTGTGGAATGGAAACGGTGTACGTACGTGGGATGAGCACAATAAAGAGGAATTTAACCTAAAGGCGTTGCTGTTCGTGACCATCAACGATTGGCCCGCTCTCAGTAACCTTTCAGGGCAGACAAACAAAGGATACCACGCATGCACACACTGTTTAGATGACACTGAAAGTATATACCTGGACAAATGCAGGAAGAATGTGTACCTGGGTCATCGTCGATTTCTTCCGACCAACCATCAATGTCGAAAGAAAGGCATGCATTTCAAAGGCGAGGCAGATCACCGGAGGAAGCCCGCCATGCGTACCGGTGATCACGTACTTGCTATGGTCAATGATTTACACGTAATCTTTGGAAAGGATCCCGGCGCACTAGCTGTTCCGAATGACGCTGAGGGACACGCACCCATGTGGAAGAAGAAATCTATATTTTGGGACCTACCCTACTGGAATGACCTAGAGGTCCGCTCTTCAATCGACGTGATGCACGTGACGAAGAACCTTTGCGTGAACCTGCTAGGCTTCTTGGGCGTGTATGGAAAGACAAAAGATACACCCGAGGCACGGGAGGACCTGCAACATTTGCATGAAAAAGACGGCATGCCTCCGAAGCAGTATGAAGGTCCTGCCAGCTACGCTCTTACGAAAGAAGAGAAAGAAATCTTCTTTGAATGCCTGCTCAGTATGAAGGTCCCGACTGGCTTCTCATCGAATATAAAGGGAATAATAAATATCCCAGAGAAAAAGTTCCAGAACCTAAAGTCTCATGACTGCCACGTGATTATGACGCAACTGCTTCCGGTTGCATTGAGGGGGCTTCTACCGGAAAACGTCCGATTAGCCATTGTGAAGCTATGTGCATTCCTCAATGCAATCTCTCAGAAGGTGATCGATCCAGAAATCGTACCAAGGCTAAGGAGTATGTGGCGCAATGTCTTGTCAGTTTCAAGCTGGTGTTCCCACCATCCTTCTTCAATATCATGACGCATGTCCTAGTTCATCTAGTCGACGAGATTGTCATGCTGGGGCCCGTATTTCTACACAGTATGTTCCCCTTTGAGAGGTTCATGGGAGTCCTAAAGAAATATGTCCGTAATCGCGCTAGGCCAGAAGGAAGCATCTCCATGGGCCATCAAACAGAGGATGTCATCGGGTTTTGTGTTGACTTCATTCCTGGCCTTAAGAAGATAGGTCTCCCTAAATCGCGGTATGAGGGGAGACTGACTGGAAAAGGCACGCTAGGAGTGGACTCAATAATATGCAGGGACGGGCATTCTTGGTCTCAAGCACACTACACAGTTCTACAGAACTCTACCTTGGTGACCCCGTATGTCGATGAACACAAGAACAGTCTGCGCTCCAAACACCCGGAGCAGTGCGACGACTGGATTACATGTGAACACATTAGGACTTTCAGCAGTTGGTTGGAAGCATGTCTCAGAGGTGACAACACTGTTTGTGATGAGTTATACTTGTTGTCCAGGGGACCATCTTTGACTGTATTGATTTACAAAGGATACGAGATAAATGGGAATACATTTTACATGATTGACCAAGATCAAAAGAGCACCAACCAAAACAGCGGTGTCCGCTTTGATGCAACAACCGAGAAGGGAAAGGACACATATTATGGTTACATAGTGGACATATGGGAACTTGACTACGGACAAGATTTTAAGGTCCCTTTGTTTAAGTGCAAATGGGTCAATCTGTCAGGAGGTGGGGTACATGTAGACCCACAGTACGGAATGACAACAGTCGATCTGAAAAATCTTGGGTACACTAACGGACCAAAGGCCGCCGCTTCCCGCCCTTTGGGCTGCTGAAAAGAGGCCTTTGGTCCCGGTTGGTGGCACCAACCGGGACTAAAGGGGGCATTAGTCCCGGTTTGTGCCATGAACCAGGACCAAAGCCTTTTCTATATAAGCAAACACTTAGCAGTTTTTGACCAAATCACGCACTTCTTCCCCGACGCCCCCTGCTCCTCCTCGTCGCCGTCGCCGCCCGACGCCCCTGCTCCTCCTCGTTGCCATCGCCACCGACGTTGTCAAGCTGCTCTCCTTCGACGTCGCTGCCGCCACCGACACCGTCAGGCTGATCGCCTTCGCCGTCGCCGCCGCCCCCTGTGGGCACAGCCCCCTCCCGTCCCGCGCCCCTGCGCCCCTCTCCTGGCGCAGCCGCCGCGCCGCAGCCCCTGCCCTGCGCGGCTGCCGTGCGCCGCCCCTGCCCTGCGCTGGCGCCGCGCGCCGCCCAGCCGCCCCTGCCCTGCCCCGCCGGCGCCACCGCTGCCGCCATGCCCCTCTGCCCCGGCCCGCCGGCGCCAACAATTTTTTTTCATATATATATATATATATATATAAGGTATGTGTATGTATGTGGCTATATGTTTCTGTTCATATGTTGCAATATGTTCTTTTTATTTTTATTAGTTTATTTTTTTGTTCATATGTGATGTATATGTGTATGTGGCTATAATGTATATGTGTATGTGATGTATGTGGCTAGAATTTGCTAAATATATTTGTTAAAAATGTTTTTTTGTTCATAGAAAAGTTTTATATATGCAAAAGTTGCAATTTTAGAAAAAGAAGAATAGGAAAGAAGAAAATAAGAAGAGGAAAGAAAGAAGAAGAGGAGAGGAAAAGAAGATGAGAAATAAATAAGAAGAAGAAAAAAGAAGAAAAATAAGAGGAGAAGAAGAAAGGAATAGTGGAGAGGAAGAGAAAATAGAATTTCTATTTTCTCTTCCTCTCCACTATTCCTTTCTTCTTCTCCTCTTTTTTTTCTTCTTTTTTTCTTCGATCTTCTCCTCTTTTTTTTCTTCTTTTTATCGGGAACGAGGGTGTCGAGGATCGCCGAGGGGTCGAGGGTCGGGAACTAGGGTCGAGGGTCGTTAAGGGGTCAAGGGTCGAGGGTTTCAGGGTCGAGGGTTCGAGGGTTCTATAGGGTCTAGGGATCGAGGGTCGAGGGTTCCAGGGTCGTCTAGGGGTTGAGGGTTCCAGGGTCGTCGAGGTTTCGAGGGGTCGAGGATCACTCGGCACTAGGCAACGTCCCGACCCCTCGGCGATCCTCTCGAACATGAGAGGACGATACGTGGGGGGGTCGATATTACCCCCTCGTTGAAGCGTTCTCGAGGCCACCCCAAACCCTTGAAGCGTTGTTGAGGCCACCCCAAACCCTAGAGAAGCAGCGTCGAGGCCACTAATTAATATATATGATTCCTTACTATGATTAGCTAGCTAGTTCTACGTTTGCCACTAATATATCCATTTGTCATGTTTGAATAATAATTGCCATGTTGTAAATATTTGTAGAAACTATGGACACCGCCCGAGACGAAGCAAAAGAAGCGTTGTTGAGGGACATAATCGCAGAAGGAAGTGATGCCGTCTCGTTGTATCTCAACGACACCGATGGTCTGCAAGGAGAGGGTGAAGAAGCTGGCTCCGGTGACCTAATGCCGGTGCAATAAGAAGAACGTGATGACGGGTCCGGTGACCGAACCGAGTCCAGCCAGGTACATATATTAGTTAAGCCTGTGCTGACTAGCTAATTGATGCATTCATTGTTTTGGTATGTACACATATTAATTAAGTATTTGTTCTTTTTTCTAGCCCTCCGGTTCGAGCACAACTGAGGTAAAGACACGAGGCCCGAAGAAAAAGTTGAGCTCGGATGAAAGGTTTGAGATCATAGCAATCGCGCCCGACGGCCAACCTATTGAACCCATCCGAACAAAGAAGGCATTTGTTGCTCAGTGCGGGGTTCTGGTTAGGGACAAGATCCCGATCAGCATCCAGCAATGGTTTAAGCCGTCTATAGAAGACCCTGAGGTGTCTTACGTCAATGATATGCAGAAAAATGATCTTTGGACTGAGCTGAAGACAAATTTCACCCTACCGCCAGAGGATGATCCGTAGAAGCCAGTTAAAGAGCAATTAATCAAGTCTTTTGCTCTGAAGAGGATGGCAGATTTATTCAGGAGGTGGAAGAAAGACCTGAATAGGTTTGTCGAGAAAAAAGAGACACCAGAATTCAAGGGCATATATGAGAAGATCAGAGATGACTGGCCTGCAATTGCGGCCCACAAGACATCGGAAAAGAGTAAGAAGATGTCGGAGACAAACAAGAAAAATGCTGCGAAGAAGAAGCTTCACCATCGCACGGGGTCAGGTGGCTACCTCGTAGCCCGGCCTAAGTGGGCCAAGGCTGAGAATGATCTGGTTGAAAAAGGGATCGAACCAGAGACAATGAGCTGGCCAGACCGTTGCCGGACTTGGTTCTTCGGGGCTGGCGGAACCTTGGACCCTGTAACAGGGAAGTGCATTTGGACGGACGAGCAACTTGACATACCCTTGAAGAAGCTTCGGTACTATATCAAAGCAGCGCAGCAAGGGACGTTCCTTCCAGATAGAGAGAATGACGAGCTCACAAAGGCCCTCGGGAATCCTGAGCACCCTGGACGGACACGAGGCACGCCAGGCACCGTTCCGTGGAAGGCTGGGTTTCCGGACGCAGGCGGTTACAAAAGCCAGGAGAGGAGGAAGCAAGTGCAGCAGTCCGAACTGCAGGCGCTTAAAGCAAGGGTACTCGGGATAGAGGAACGAGAAGCAAATCGCAGCAAACGAACTGTCGAAGCTTCCCCTGAAGCTACCCCGCCATCTCAACGGAGAAGCAGCGTGGCTTCCACCGAGCTGCTTCAGCCAGAGCTTGTCTTGACGGCTCCTGCCAGCTATCCCGTGGATGCTATCACGGAGGCTCAAAATTGCCACCTTATGACGCAATGGATGAATATGAAGGTCAAGGCGGCTGTTGGCTCTGTTTATCCTAATGAACCCAGCGCAACTTTTCACTGCCGGCCGATTCCAGAAGGATATGCTAAGGTGATGGTGGATGAAATAACGGAGGGATTTGAGGACCTCCCGCTTGACCACCCTACCGGAGAAGGGGAGACTCGGCTGGGTTCTGCTCTGAAGACTCCATGCCTATAGCGGAAGGAGCTCATCAACCTTCCAAACTGGACGCCTCCGCCTCCTCCTCCGGCGAGTTAGGGGACTCCGCCTCCTCCACCGCCTCCTCCTCCGGCGAGTGACAATCAGGACCCTCGGCCGGCTCCTTCTCCGGTGCGTGGCGGCACTCCACCTCCTTCTCCGCTTGCGCCGGCGCGCCCGAGCAGCCAGCCTACTCCTTCTCCGCCTCGTCAGCAAGGGCGGAAGAGACCCGCCGCCGCTCCGGCAGCTGCTCCTGCGCGTTGTAGTCCTTCTCCCCCACCTCGCAAAAAGCAAGTAAAGAACACTGCCGCTCTGTCTGCTCTGTCGGTGTCTAGCAGTACAGCCAGAGGCGAGAGGACATACAGATTCGGTCCTTCTCTGAAGACTCCAGAGAAGTTACCATACGAGATGACCCCGGAGGAGAACGCGAAGATCGCGCGAACCGAAGCGAAGGAGTGGTTTCAAGGGTTGAAAGCAAAGAGACATCCACCTCCGGAGAAAAAGGTAGATCCGGTGAAAGCGAAGAGCACTCTGGCTGCCCTGGCAAAACCACCCAAGTCTCCGCCGAAAGGCAACTATGAGCGCATTATTGTAAAGACATGGGCCGAAGCGGAGCGGTCAGGAAATACAGTCAGTGATCAAAGGTTGAAAGAACGACGAGCAGCTGGGAAACAAATTGCCCAGCTCGGCGAACAAGGGAATCAATCGTGCCCCCCGCTCAAGGTGCCTAGCGTCGATCCGAGGATGGTGCCCGGTTATAACAATCTTGACAATTACCTACCCGACGAAGTACATTACGATTTCCTGGACGTGCAGATACACAGATACGAGTATGGGAAGCCTCTCGTCAAAGATGAGAAATCTTTAACAATGATGATGCGAAGATTGCATGATTGGTACTTGAAAATCTGCAGAGAGTCTGGGGGGAGGAGTACTTTGTATGCGAGAGTTAAATCGGAGCATGACCTGGTTGGAATTGATTTGTTGCCTATTCCATTTGAGGAGTTCTATCAGTTTTTCAATCAATTGGCCCTCGATAAAGCAACGGTCACCTGCTACTGTCTGTAAGTACTACTACTTCTATCATTAAGTCTCTCTATATAGCTCAGCTCTTTCATTGCATGTATTTATAATTATCCTCACTATATTATGCAGATTGAAGATCGCCGAATTGAAGAAAAGACAAATCGGTGATATTGAGTTCATTAACACAAATCTCATAGATGCAGTTTAGGTTAAAGATCATGCCGCAGAAACCGAGGCCAACTTGCTACGATCATTCAAAATAAATGAAAACAAAGATATAATACTCTTTCCTTACAACTTCAAGTGAGTGTTACTGTCTTGTGCATATTCGGTTTCCCTTATATATTAGTCCAGATTATAGTAATGTAATTGATGAGTTATGCATGCGTGCGCAGTTACCATTATATTCTCCTAGAGATTAGGCTTGAGCAGGGCTTAGTAACTGTCTTGGACTCTAAACGAAAAGATCCCCAAGAGTATGCGAACATGACTGAAATCCTCCAGAAGTAAGTTAAATCGATCATTATCCACCATATCAGCAACTTTATTCATTTCCTGATATCAAGTAATTGTTTTCTTTTGTCTGGCAGGGTTTGGAGAAAATTCACCACAAAATCCCCGGGACTGCCGAAGGAGCTGGAATTTAGATACCCGAAAGTAAGTACTATAGTACCATGTTCCGCGCGTCTCCTAGCTATTGATTCAAGCGCTAGTTTCATCAATACCATTTGGCATTCTTGCTTATCTGTTTGATTGACCTCTATTTCTTGTAAAGTGGTTGTGGCAGGAACAAGGGAATGATTTCTGTGGATACTACGTTTGCGAGTCCATCCGCCACACGACCTGTGAGCGGGGCGGGTACACTAACGAACAATATGAAGTGCGTAAATAACAATATTCATAATTTTATTTTATTACCATCATTTGTGTTGAGTTTCATTCATTTATATATATATATATATATATATATATATATATATATATATATATATATATATATATATATATATATGTATTGACCCCTTCTTCAAATTAGATGTTTCGGATGCGGAATGAACTCCTAGCACCAGATCGCATGCGAGCAATTCAAGAGGAATTGGCGGCATTCTTTCTTGACCACGTGATCACTGAAGACGGAGAATACTATGTGGACCATGCGTCCGTAATTTAGGAGATTATATTTGTAAGAGATAATTATTGTATATATGTAGCCGGTAGTGTCGGATAGATATACGAGAACTTGTTGTTCGACCAATCTCTCGGAGAAGGAGAGGTGGTCAATATCACTTCTCTCTGTATGCATATATGTTCATGACGATCTTATGTTTCCTTCGTTTGCCTACTAGCTAGCTAGCGTGCCTAGTCCTCTCTATACGTATGTATAGTACGTAACGTCGACCAAGCACGGACATAAGAGAGGACACTTCTCTCTATTAATTAGCTATCTAGCTAACACAATATATGAAATACCTAAATTAACCCCCCAAAACCCCCAACGCCCCCCCCCCTTCAAAAAAACCAAAAACCCCAGCCACAGAAATGCTGACGCGTGGATGCCTATTGGTCCCGGTTGGTGCCACCAACCGGGACCAAAGGCCCTCCTGCCTGGGCTCGGCGCACAGGCCACGTGGAGGCCCATCTGTCCCGGTTCTGGTTTGAACCGGGACTAAAGGGTGAGGGTATTAGTAACGACCCTTTAGTCCCGGTTCCTGAACCGGGACTAAAGGCCCTTACGAACCGGGACAAAAGGCCAGTTTTCTACTAGTGCCCAAGGGCCGGCTCAGTAAGATAATATTGAGCTGGGACTTTTATATATACTTCTTTAAAAAGAATATCATATGATGTAACCCCATCATGGGGCTTGAACCCACGTCCACAAGGTTAAGAGCCTTGTGCTCTACCAACTGAGTAGTGGATCTTTCAATATAATGGACTGAGGCTTGTGTACCTTGAATTTTTTGACGGGAGCAATTGGTAGCCCCCAAGGGCCGGCTCGTTACAATGGGATGAGTTGGGTCTTCAATAAGTTGATCAAAAAATGACTTTACATTAGCCCCCAAGTGCCATGGTGCATGCTGGCAGTGACATGGGACTTGCACATTTGATGTTATCTTGATTTGAACAATGTAGCCCCCAAATGCCGGGTCGTAAGCCTGCAGCGACTCGGGACTATTTCCTCCATTGTAAAATAAATCATGCCCATTGATAAAAATAATAGCCGTTGCGCTAAAGCGACTTTAAAAACCTCAATCATAACACTGGTTATTGATAATCACAATAGAAATCCAGCCATGTTGGCTATTCAAGATTTGAATAATATAAGCCGGTATGAAAACCTCAATAATTCAATATCATCATGAAAATCCAGCCAGTTTTGGCTATTAAAGATTTGAATACCTCATCGGTTGACAAGTAAATCCGGAGTTTAAATATCCGGCGGCTCTTGACCGATGGCGATTTAATACGCCTCCATTGTAAGCCAGAATTTTTATAACCCGACGGCTTATAGCCTTTGAGACAATCCAGAACATATAATCATTTTGAAGCATCAATTTTAATGATGAGTTTGGACTTAAGCATTTATATAAGTCATAGTTCTGCAAACCCTGCATAAAATTTAAACAACATATACCCTGGCGACTTAACGTCAAAAGCCAGGGCGGGTAACCACCCAAATATAGTCTTATCCTGCACACAAGTAGATCACAAGATCCCTATGATCCTTTGAATGATACCGCCGGTTTATATGACCCGGACAGTGAGGGTGAGAACCCAATTCAGTAAAAGCCGGCACATATGATATTTGTGACAACTCAAATATTTGTGATTACAAAAAACTGTATGAGAAACAGATAAAATTTTTGAGGCTTCTGATTCGAATACGATCAGTAAACCGTTCCAAAGGGGTTAAGCTAAGATTCAAATACGATCATATAGCCCCCAGTGGCTTTGGCGATGCCGATCAAGAGGGTATCGACAACTATGTTCTCTTTGGTTCAAATACGACCTATGTTTGAATAGGAAGCCCCCAAATGACCTTAAGAGTTTTTTAGCGACGCTGATTCGAATACGATCCACGTCGATTCCCAAAGGGTTGAGCTATGATTCGGATACGATCAAGAAGCCCCCAAGTGGGTTCGGCAGTTTGCCAATCAAAAGGGTATCGACAGCTATGTTCTCTTTGGTTCGAATACGACCTATGTTTGAACAGGAAGCCCCCAAGTGACCATATAAGTTTAGGCATTGCACCGATCAAGAGGGTACTGATAGCTATGCCGGATGAGCAGGAAGCCCCCAAGTGACCATAATAAGATAAGCCATAAGGCAGGATACCCATGTTTCGAACCGTGCATCATGGCAGCAAGTTCTCTTTGGTAACCATTAATTTGTCTGAGAACTCGAACTTGCGAGAGATTAATTCTTTTTGAACCGGAAATTCTTAAACCGGATATTGAGAGCCTCAAAGCTTTGTAAGGGACAAATTTACCTTGAGCCGGATATTGAACCGGTTTTGAGAGCTTCAAAGCTTTGCGGGAGAGAGATGTCTCTTGAGCTATATTTTAAACCGGAATCTTCATTTTGAGCCGGAAATTTTCTGACGGCCTTTAAATATTCGCCAATAAAGCGGTAGCCTTCAGGGTCGGGTTATCTTCCCTTTAATGACCTGGAGTTCTTGAATTCATTGAAACCGGCTAATTTTGCCGAGCCATACCATTGTAGCCCCCGAGTCTCAAGATGACTCGAAGAGTTGGCTTGAGATTCTCCATATTTGACCATAGAAGAAGGTGTATATCATTGGCGTTGATAACGCGATGTGAATCCACAAAAGGTTGAGGTGGCTGCGGTGGGTTATAAATGATCCCGTATGAGCCGTGTCAGCAACTCGGCCAATGGCTCCTTCCAACGAGCTGTTTGAAGTTTAACCAAACTGTAGTGGCAGCGACTTACGCGGCTGCCCATTGAACCATCCAGTGCAGACAGCGGCTGATAATATATGATAATTTTCCTCCAAATTGTTGGAAGAAAACCAGGCTTCCTAAGTAGTGACTTGCTCATATTCAATAAACAACTCATCCAGACAAGTGCGGCCTGGTGTGTTGATGTAGACCAGGCCGCGAGAGACAGACGGTAAAGACGACCGCAACATATGAGGCGGGACAGACAGATGAACCGGCCGTGGCGTAGTAAGCTGGTGCGGACGGGCAAGTTGTCCTCCTTGTTGTAAGCCGGCGTGGTCGCGAGAGACGGCCACGGCGTTGTAAGCCGGTGTGGTCACGAGAGACGGCCACGGCATTGTAAGCCGGTGCGGGAGTCCGTTGAGTAACCATGACCACCTATGCCCAAAGATGTTGGCATGCCTCCATCTCCGTGGTATAATATGTCATAAATAATTGCCCTGCATAAACAATATTGCAGACCAAGGCAAGGACAAACTTGTTATTTGACAAAAACAACATGTGCTAATAAAGCAAACTCAGATGGATATCACCTGATTTGTTTGGACGACGGATGACACGTTTATCGCGACAGAGGTAGCTCAGACAGACCAGCGACTCAATATACTTCTGGCGGCTCAGGCAGACCGGCGACTTAATATAACCCCGGCGGCTCAAAGCGGCAAGGGCAGCTCAACGCGGCTCCGGCGGGTTGATGTAGATTAAGGTGCACGGGTGGCGACTTACGCACACCTGTTCCATCAGTAAGCGGACGCAGACGCCGGTGCGTGATGGTGCTGACGTACACTTCAGAGGCACAACACGACACCACCTTTGCTGCACATACAAATATACAGACCAAAGTAATTATGACTCGACAAAAAATAATATATGCCAAAAAATATACTTAGAGGGATGTCACCGGATTCGCCCAGGCAACAGATAAGTCGGTCGCGGTATTGTAAGTCAGTGCGGATAAGAGAGTCGACCGCGGTATCGTAAGCCGGCACGGATGAGAGAGTCGGCCGCAGGCGCGGTAAGCCGCGCGGACGGGCGAGTTAATGTAGACCGGGCCACAGGGGCGGCAACTTGCGCACGTTTGTTCATCGGGTAGTGCAGCACGGACGAAAACGTCGCTGCAGAATGTTATCAGTGCGTGCTCCATACCCGCAGTATAATGCCTTATGAACAATTGTCCTGCGAGACAATATTACATGCCCAAGTAATTGTTCTTAAAAAGAATTAACATGCTGATAAAATACATAGGAAAAGTATCACCTGATGCATTGGGATGACCAGCAGGAAAGATATCACCTAATGAACGTCCACCCTTTTTTTTCAATCGTCCACTCATCTCCCCACCTTTCCTTTCTTCAGGCGGCAACCAGCAGGAGAGCATGCCTGGGGCAGCGGGTCAGAGGTAAAACCAAACAGGGGCGACCCGAGGCGCGGTAATCAAACAGGTGACGGCAACTCGCAGTGGACACCAAGACAGAGGTGGTTGAACAAGCGAGCCGGCTGGCGGCGACCGCGAAGCAGGGCCACGGCCGCGGAGGCGTTGGAGCCGTGCGGACGCAGGCGCACGGGCCATGGCCGTGGAGAGCGGCGGGTCGATTTTTCGGCGAGCGAACCCCGGGGGCAGAGTAGTTGATTTTGGCCTCGTGTGATTAGTACACGATCCCATCTGAGTACGGCTCTTCATCCCAAACCTAGGAATCTGTGCCAAGTCACTTTTTCTATGTGGTATAGAAATAATAACTGATGGGTCCTTTCCACATCCAGAAATAAGAGAAGGATGGATGTACAAGCCTTCTTAGAGCTCAGGCACTCCCGGCCGTTGGATCGTTTCCCTTGATGCGTTCTCGTCCGTCCGATCGAGATCTGGAGAAGCCTGGGCCGTTGGATCTGGGATTGACACTGCTGGAATGAATAGTAATGGCAACAAAATGTAAATACCATGCCCCCACCGGGGCATTTTGGTCATTTCATGCAGTGGGGGTATAAAAGGGCCGGCTCGAACCCTAGCTCCTCCTCTCCCCTCCAGCGCGCCTCTCTCTCTCAAGCCGCCGCTGCCGCCACCGACCGCCTCGAACCAGCTCGTCCCACCTCCTCCTCTCCCTCTCTCGATCTCCTCTGCCTCGCACGCCACCACCGCTCGCCCTCGCGCCGCCGCCTCCATTCGCCCTCCTCTGCCTCGCACACCGCCACCGCTCGCCCTCGCGCCGCCGCCGTCTCCGTTGCCCAACCCACTGGATCCCCACCATCCACTTCTCCAGTGTCGTCGCCTCGTCATCACGTGCACGCGGCAGGAGGAGCGAGGGAGATGTGGAGCCGCCGCTAGGAACGCCACCTTCGTCCTCGCGTGCACATGACAGGAGGAGCGGGGGAGGCGTGGAGCCGCGCCCTCCCCTGCCGCCGCCGCTGCCCGTTCCCTCGCCCTCCCCTGCCGTCTCCATCGGCGACTTCAACTTCTCCCTTTCCCTGCCCATGTCGCCGGCCTCTCCCTTGGTGGCGGCCAGATCTACCAGGCGGCGGTGTAGGGGACGCATCATCCCCTCCAAGAGCCTCGGTATGGATCCCTCCTCACCTTTTCTTCCTCTGGTTTTTCTTTTCTTTTTTTGATGCGCGAGTGCCTGCGGTTATGTGAAGGAAGGCAAATGGGGAAGCTGCTGCAGGTTCTTAGACCTCCCCTTCCTCATCCTGTCTCTGTAGGTGCAGCAGGTAGATTGGCCAGAGGAGGTGGATATGGAGGAGCAGGCCAACACCCCTCCCTCTTCATGCATGGCTACCGGCCTGAGCAATCTCCTTTTAATTCACGGTCTCTTCCAGTTTCTCAATTATTCATACATTTGCATCTATGTTCCAGCCGCCCCCTTCTTCATGGCTAGGATTTGGGTGAAAGGAGGCCACAACAGGGGAGAAGTGGCCAGGGTCATAACTCATAACATACACACCTGAAGGTTGTTCTCAAATCGTAAGAACTTACGCTCTAATACTGATGATATTTAAGTGGTATGAGTTGACACATTTTCTTAGTTTCACAGTGCTCGCCAATTGAGCAAGCCTGTGTGATTTTCTTTAACCTAGCTTATGCCAACCATTTAAGTGTTTGGATGCTCTTCATATTTTCGTACGAACTTCCAAACTGCAGAATGGTTCAGACTTTTCCATACCTAAACTAAGCACGTCTGTATTTTCAGCTTTAGTAAACAATGGTTCAGAACATGACTGACATCTCATCATGTTGTGATGCAGGGACATAGCCATGCCATTCACTCTCAAACCTCGGCTACGAAATTATTGGTATAATTCATGGTAATCATTATTCATAGATGTTCAAAAGGCAGAAATATTCAGAAATATGAATTACCTAAGATTTGGTTTGACATGAACCACTTAGCGTTTGAATTAAGGCTTATTTTTGTATTCTCTTATGATCCATGCATGACAAATAGTTTGTGTAAATCAACTTCTGTTTCTTGGAAAAACTTCTAAAGTTTGTATGCTTAAATAGATAGAAGTGCTTGCTATTTTGGAGAAGAGAATCGACAGTTTGTGCAACCTAGGTGCCTTTTTGTGTTCCTTCCTGTACATATAACCTTACAAATTACTAATCTGGCGGATACCACATGAGCTTTTGTGAATAGGTACATGAAGTTCAGTCTACTTCTCAGTATATATATCCTGCTAAACTGAGACAAACCCATAGAAAGTCCGTACAGAAATAAACACAACCTGGTAAACTGAGAATTGCTGAAAGGCATCCTATGACATTGTTACAATTCCTATGCTAAAATAAAATGTATGTTGCTCTCACACCATAGCTATGATGCTCTAGCATCACTGATTTTAGTAGCCGCAGCTCACTAGCTAGCTCTTCTTAGTTAATTTGAGTCAGACGACGGAAACTTGACCTTCAATGCTAAATGTGGATAACATATACTAGGATACGGAGGTTGGAAACTTCAATTTTAAGACTAATGAGATTCCTTGTAAATCCTCACTTTGGTTTTAATTTTTGCAGTGCTCTACACATCTTTGATTAAGGAAACAATGTACCAAGTGAATAGATTTTGAGTAGATGCATTTCGTGTTATTTACATTGCAGCACAGGGAATGTCTTTTGCATGGCAGAAAGAGTTGTGGCAGGCAAAGAGGTCATAATTTCTGGATCCGCGCCGCCATCAAGCCGGGCCCCAACGGTCGCCTCCTTCTCTACAACCAGTGCCAGGCCCTTCGGTGCATCGATCCGGCACCAGGAACCATGAGAAGCAGGCCCTTCTACCCCGCCGCCGGCGCCGCCTCCTCGCGAGATCCCGACCATGGTGAGGTTCCCCGCCTCCACCCAAGATCCTATTCTGTTTCAAGTTAAATATCTAATGTGAGAGGCCAAAGAAGTTGCCTAGGTAAAAAATAAAGTAGGGATCTCTTTTTATTCATGCACTAGGAACTAAAGTATTGACTAAATTTAATTTCCATGCCCCTGATAAGGACAATATTTTCCTTGCTAAAAGGACAATATCTCATCGCATTATTACTTCCTTGCTTAGTTGATTCATAACACAACACATAATACATAATACATAATACAGAGGAACCTCTTACTTTTACGGTTAAGCCTGTTGCATTTGTTCATTCAGAGGAGGCAGCTGATAGGTAGGGATTCAGAGGAAGCAATTGATAGAGATGCCGGTCTTCTCTTTCAGTTCTAGGTTTTTGTGTTTCCATTGATTTTGTGTTGAATTTATTATTGCAGGTCCGCTGTAGATGTTGTTTGTTCTGTTTGTCGAGGCTTTTGTCGGCCTGCTGTCTGCTGCCGTGTTGAGAGGTTGCAAGGTTCCTGGTTGGTGAGCTCTTCCTTTCCCTCCTGTTTAGCAGAGCGAATATATGTAGATTAGTTGTTATGTGCGGCTCCAGTAGCTTTCTTTATGTATTGGCTGCTCGAATCTGGCTATTTTTTTGGATGCATTGGCTGCTCCTTCCTGGATCTGGCCGGGTTCCTTTGGATGGATTAGGTGCTCGGGTCTGCTTGGATCCCTGGTATTTGTTGTTGCTTTACGGGAGACTTGTTCTCATGCATATTTTCGTGGCAGATTTTTGTTGCCTTTCTTAATTTGGTGGTTGGATGCATTAGGTGCTCGGATATGATTAGATTCCTAGGAGTTTTTTGTTGCGGTCTGCCTAGATTCCTAGGTTTTGGTTGCCTTTTTTATTTTGTCTAGTGCCTGATTTGTCCTTATCTGGCAGCGCGGAGATGATCCATGATCTGGTGGTGGGAAGTGGCTCCATATTGGTGATTGGACCTCCTGGTGTAGGCAAGACTACTCTGATCAGGTACACATCATCTACACTCCAGTTCATTGATCAATGGTGTTAGTCATTATGTAAGGCGAGTGCATGTTACTTGTAATGAGTAAAGTGGGCTCCTGTCTATTGGTGTTCTTGTGTTTCTTTCTCTTATCTCATGGTTGCCTCTTGTGCGCATGAAAATGCCTGAATTAATTAGTGACGATGTAGGGAGCCACAAGTACACATATGTTGTAGCTTCGAGGCATTGAATTGTGTGTTCTCTGAACTTACATTGGATCTTCATAGCTTGTATGCTTTCTTTTGAGATGTCTTAATCCTTTTGATTAATCACATTTATGTACTAATAATTACAATTATTTGGCAGCCAGAAGATGGTGTTGTTATCCACGAGGATGTCTTAAATGATACGAGAGGTTCGGGAGGGTAATGAGTTTCTATTTTGTGTATCTCCGGCAATGAGTTTCAGTTTTGTGTTTCACTTACGATTAGTAACTTGTTATTCTGTAGGTGTCAGAAATGCTACTCAGAGAAAGCTCCTCAATGAGCTGGGCATCCCAGCTGAAGATGTGCCCGTTGACCAGTTCATTCCTGTCAGTCGGATGCTTGACAGGGTGTCGGCTGTAGAGACAGAAGAGGAGGTTGAGGCATCCTCGACGCCTGCTGCAGCGACCACGACCACATGCATCTAAAAGAGAGGTACTTACTAAACTACAAACATATTCTCTAGCTTTGGAAAGAAAGAATGACCAAGATATATCTAGAAAATGCCCTTATTATCTTGCTACGGGTTGTTTTCACTGTTTCTTATTAAAAGAACAAGATGCTTTCTTTGACCGTTAATTATATCTTGTAGTATAATAATTGGTTTTGATGCATGTACCTAGCACTTTTTTGTGAGATGGTTTAATCATCCTCTGTTGATCCATCTTTAAGTGCCAAGACATATTTCATAATTCATCACACGTTAGAGATAGAGATGGAGGCGTTCAGTCACAGATACATTTTTTTGGGAAGGTTCTTTCGATGGTTGTTTTCTTTTGATAATCGTTGTTCTTTGTATGGCCAGACAGTTTCCAGGTGGTTCACATTTTTACAGGAGGCACATGCTTTTGTTCATCTTGCTTCTTGGTAATACATTTTTTTGTTGTTTTGGCATGTACAAGATGTGAATTTATTAGTGTTGCTTCAGAGTGAGTCTGGACCATGCTGGTTCTAATAATGTGTTCTTTGATGCTTCTGCGGGTTGTATATTTTTACATGCTCAGTGTGGGTAAACACATGGAGTTTTTCTATCTCTCTTGACTTCTCACTTTAACTTTTCGGGACATGAACATTAAAGTTACCATGGCTACCATAAAAAGGCATATTATGGCCTAATAAACTCTTAGTTGCATTGTATATAGTACTGATGATATGCTTTCTATCTGTCCTAATGTAATTCAGGAAATTTCTTTGCAAGGAAAAATATTATCTATAGTTAAAAGATACAATTCTTATTGTGGAGATCAACATGTTCTTGTTATATCATTTTCTGAAGTAGCTACCTCTTGAAATACAAATGTAGTAGGGTCAATAAATTTTGGATGAGAAGTGTATGTTTAGAGTTGCTAAATAAGTTTACATACCATCGACTCTTCATAAATCAAGTGTATTGTTCCTTGATTTACTAGAAGAAAATACAGTATATGTCATGGAGTCATCTTATTGAGACTTTTCTTCCGCAGATACTATAGATGCTTTGTGAGAGGATGCTTCTACTGGAGACCATGATCCAGTCCAATGATTTATCCGGCAAGGAGGTGAGCTCACATGTAAACATGTGTTTGTTTAAGACACTAAAAAAAACACCCATCTTCTGAAATGCTTTCCTCTATTGTCGTAATTGAAGGAAAAATCTAATGTATTTCTAGAATTTGTTAATGTGATCAGAATTATGAATAGGAAGTATATTGTGTCATTATTATAGAATGGAGCTCTGATTTTAATATACAAGGTAAGCTCATGGAAATGTAAATAATAATTCAACATTCAAATTCTTCATGCCAACCTGAAACTTGGAACACAACAGAATTCAGTGAACTCACTCTAAACAAATTTTGTGATGGTGTCCGCATTCACTGGTCGCACAATGCAGGAGAAGCATTGTTGGGGTCCTCATTGTCACCAAGGGGATGCAACCTACATCAATCGTGTAGAGATCCACTGATGTGTCCGTGCCCATGTTGTGCTTCACCGAGCTTCAGGAAAAATAATCTATTTCTGGGATTAGTCCTCAACAAGCAAGAAGAAGTGCCATCACTGGTATGAAACTCATGCCAGGGGAAGGGATTCCATCACTGCCTTTTGATCAGCAAGTGTAATCTCCAGTGATGATCGTCCCTGTTCAGCATTCATCAACAGAATGCCATCTTCAGTGCCCCTCTCTAGGCCCTCACTCTGAATTCTTTCGGTTTTAAGTAAGGAAACAATCTATATGCATCTAAACAATTTTTTTCCAATTTATTGCTGCTTTGCTATGACACTGTTTCTAGATCTTGTTCATAGTGTTCGAGTTTACATAGTCTCAGTATTCACTGAATAATATGAGAGGATTG
Organism: Aegilops tauschii subsp. strangulata; assembly: GCF_002575655.3. Lineage (NCBI taxonomy): Eukaryota > Viridiplantae > Streptophyta > Magnoliopsida > Poales > Poaceae > Aegilops > Aegilops tauschii. Next base: position 642,301,366 of record NC_053036.3, on the reverse strand, counting down.
GTTGATGCTACATATACAGCCAAGTTTCTACACACTTGCATCAGTTTGCAGATATTTCCAGTTAAAAGATTGTACTCTGCTCTGAGCTGGGCATTCTATTTCTCTGTAAAAAAATTGCTTGCTTTGTTTGTCAACCCTTGCTTATTTATTTTTTGTTCGTTTTGGATGCAGTAGGTGCCCTCCCTCCATGGACGAGGAGGACATTGACCTAGACCTTGACGACGACGTCGTCCACCCCACACAAGGTCGTTGCCACGCAATAAACTTCTTTTCTTCTTCCATTCCAAGTTACCTCTGCTCTGTTTCTGCAATAGACTCATTGTACACTAGCTATAGATCCCTATGTTGTTGTTGGTGGTGGTTGGCGAGGTGACGCTGGAAGGCGCGGAGGCGTCGTCGACGAAAGAGAAAAAGAAGAGGACATACCGTACAGCTGCCCACCACTGCTCACCTCGATGGCTCGACCACCTCTGCTGTGCCGCAGACGACACAGGGGGAGGCCGAGGTGATCATCGACGGTGCTCACCCCGACCCCATTGGGATCTAGGGGAAGGGGCTATGGCGGCAGCGGCACTGGGAGAGGCGGCGGCACTGGGAGAGGCAGCGGCGCTCGGAGAGGAGGCACCTACTTTATTTCTACTTCTACTTTTCTTCTGCACCTATAGTTTCAATGCTTTATCTGCTCGTGGAGCTATGCTTCTGTTGCATTGGGCTAAGGTTTGATTGCTTGAAGGTGTATGTCAAGGTGTAAGTGCAGACTCATTGTTGATGATGAATACTGTGGAGTAAGAATGATCTGGCTCAGCAATTTTCTGGTTCAGGTCGTTGACATATTCGGGTTCTAGGTCACATAAATAAAATTTAGAGTTAATTGATCTGGCTCAGCAATTTTCTGCATTAGATATCTTTTTATGCTTAGTTTTTTTTTGTGAATTCTACAATTTGTAGCTTTGTGCTAAACTGACATTTTTTAGTCAACCTACATTCCTGGATGTTTTCAAATTGATAATATTTTCGTAAGTTTAGGTTTGCACTTGGCTTTATTAGAATTAGAATATAGAAAATGTGTTGGAGAAGTGCCTATTTTGAAGATTCATTGCTTTAACCATTTGTTTTTATGAAATAATATTCAGTCAGTTTAAAATTATTTTCATGTAGATTGGATTTTGTTATAGGAACACTCAAAGAAACTAAAGTTTGATCATGGAAAGGTCCAACTTAAATTTATTTATTTGTATTAACAAACTTTTCAGTGATCATAATTTAATAGCACATGCTAAACCTGAATTACTACTAACTTAGTATTACCCGCTTGATCAAAACGTTGGGACCGGCACCCTCGCGCCATGGCGCGATCCCGATCTAGTTGATCTGGTGATAGCTACTTTTTGCCCTCACGTGGATTTCGAACATGGACAGCCTAAAGCATAGCAGATGCCTGGCCTCGTCCGAGTAGGAGTGGCTCTCCACCGTACTTGAATTGGTACTCCCTCCTTTCCGGTTTATAAGGCTCAATTCAAAATTCTCACCAACCAAGGTAGATGGTGAGTGGTGGAATACTTTTTGTAGTTTGCAAAAGCACCCAATTAATGTTCTTGTTTTCCTCAAAAAAGTATATGTTTACCAATGCATTAATTGCAATGCATGCATGCATAAATTACATGCATTGGTCAATTTTCTCTTAGTACTTGCATGCAATGATTTAATGCACCTTGGAATCTGAACATGTGATGAAAACCAACCAAATTGAGCCTTATAAAATGGAAAAACTAAAATTTTGAGATAAGCACTATAAACCGGAAAGGAGGGAGTAGCAAAGAACTTGTCAGGTCACTGGGCCGTGTTTGGCGAGTCAATTGTTGACTATGCGGCGTGAGATCGAATCCTCAAACTGCCAAGTTTACTCCCGTCGTTTATTCCAGTTTTCCCATGCAAGTTGACTTGTCTTCGGTGATTGCGGTACAAATCTGTCTCGGGACCTGCTTTCGCCAGCTGTAACTTGACGGCAGCGGCTCGCGGTTTAAATGTAGCTGCTTTGCCGGACAAACCACTGTTGCCCTGGCGATTTGCACTTTTTTTAAACTCTGTTGGTCTAGACTTCTAGCAGCAGAGCCCCCGAAACCGGTCTAGCTCCTGATTAGCAGATTGCTAGGTCACCTGTGGCGGCGCACACAAGCAACCCTAATCTCCTTCGAACTTAAATCTCATATTCCCAACTTTCAAAATTAACCAATAGAATTAGGAAAACAGCCGGCGGAGGAATTTCTGAAGAGCTTGGCAACTGTTCCAGCCCGGGTTATCTTGCGTGATTGCTCTGTGCCCACTTTTCTTCATCTGGAAAAAAGCGAGCTTCTCGATCCCTTAAAGAGATCCCTCCAAGAACTCAACACCACCGTGCGCGAGCCCCACGGTGGGCGCCAACTGTCGTGGAATTGTCACGACAGATGTCCTTAGTGTGAGGACTTAGTCGCGAGGCCAACGCATCTATGTAGTAGCTTGAGAGGGGTTGGGCGGAATCGAGAGACGCAACATAAGACAAGGATTTAGACAGCTTCGGGCCCCGGGAAACATCATCCGGTAATAACCCTACATGTTGTTTGTGGCTAGGTCTCATTATGATCATGAGGGAGTCGCTGGTAAGCCGGCTCTTTGTATCTAGCCCTAGAGATTGTTTCTTCTTGCTCGTCCCTCTTTGGGGAGCCCTGCGCCTCCTTATATAAGTTGAAGGGGCGGGTTACATGTGGAGTCCTATTAGGATTATGACTAGTGTATTACAAGTGGAGTCCTAGTCTTGCTTCCTTTGTAGGAGAATATTCCTTGTGCTTTCCTCATAAACCGGCCCACCATAACATGAGCCGACCTTCCATGAACCGCCTTCTGGGCTGCCGGGTCTTGTCGTTCCTCTGACCCGCTCGCCGGGTCACCCATGAGTCGCCAGGCTCGGGTGGGTCACTTAGTGAGTCGTCCAGTCAAGGCAGGTCATTAGTGAGTCGCCAAGTCCAGCCGAGTTATACTTCCGGCCGGGTTACACCGCGGGGTATATCCCCGACAGTGGGGGTAGAAGAAACCCCAGGCGAGGTACCGAGCAAGTCAAGGTGGATGCCATGGAGGATGGATGCCTTGACGAGGTGGGACTGTGTTGGACACTGTCGAGGTCGATGGTGGTGTTAAAATAATTCGAGCCACATGCTCTTTCTGTGGAGGACAAGAACGAGCACGAGCACAATATCAAAATTTGTTATCGATGTTCACCAACATGGTTACATCTTCTAGGCATGATTACATACACTTCTTCCCATTTACCAAATCACATGATACAAAACCGATGATCAGCCCTCCAAGGACGCCAGACAATGCTTGGACTGCCGTGCCACGGTCGGTCAAGCCACCCCTGTCACGGGCGTCTCCACTGTCCCTCTTGCGATCTCCGTCTTAGCCTACAACTTATGTTTAGCATATTTGACTATCTCGCGGTGCATTTATATAATAGGTTCCAGTTAAAATGTTAGACTCAAACACCTAACCCACCACTAATTAAAAGTCCAACTGTAGTCTGTAGCCTGACTCGTACACATAATATTTGATACATAATTTTGACACTCCACCTTTGCCAAATATGAGAACGCCATCTTGAAGCCACCACGCGCTAACCTCCGTGTGCCTGGACTCAAACCATTATGCAAGAGCTCCACTGATACTCCCTTGACGTCACAGACTCTATCTGCAACTGCAATCCCTTATTTTCTCCATGATAGTCAAAGTTCTCATGAAAATTAAGTTCTTCTGAATTCTTGTTTCGTGTTTCTAACTTCCTGGAGTATCCGTCCAACACATCACACTTGACCATAAAGTCACGATATCCGACAACAGCGATGTATCGTTATCATGCTAGCTTCTTTATTCATCTATCTGAGAGTGAACACCACAAATATTGAATGCGGCAAGCTTGACCCACCAGAAAAAAACATCCTTGCAAACTTGACCCGGATGGATTCCTGTACCTGGTGCATAATTTTTTTCTCTTGTCTACTTTTGCTACTACTAATGTATACGGGCAGACCTTGTTCCAGAACTTGTCCCGTGGTAGCCTTCAATGTACCCTTAGCATAACAAGCCCAAAATCTTCTTGATCCAATAAAATCTCCTGTAAACCACTAAACCATGCACGTTGGGACTTGGGACCTGTTCCCCGTGGCGTCTATATCTCGCATTAAGCGAGTCCGCAGGAAGTCTCACGTCGAAGTTTTCGTGATGGTGGTCATTACTAGGCCGACGCATTTTCGCGCATAGTTTAAGAAAAATAAAAGGGAAAAGGGGGAAGCACGACGGATCAATCCCTGGTTGCCGCGAACAAAGCAAGCGCAACTAGCCACCATGCCCGCCCTCTGTTCGTGATAACTAAAAGGGCGCGACTTACTTGAAGCAAGTTGAGCCGGTTTTCTCCCCTTGTTTTGTTTTAACATTTTATTTTCTTTGTTCTTCTCCGTTTTTTCATTCTATTTGCATTTGTATCTTCATTTTTTTAATTTCTGTTTTGTTTGATTTATTTCGTTTCTCGGTTTTCATTTTTTCTGGTTTTCTTTGTTTCTTATGGTTTTCAATCAACATTTTTTGTATATGTCAACAACATTTCTTAAATACAAGAATAACATTTTTTGTATACCTGATCAACATTTTTAGTATACGCATTTTAAACTTTTTCACTGATTAACATTCTTCATATACAAGATTAACATTTTTTGTATACATGATTAAGATTTTTCCTATACACACTTTTTTTCAAATACTAGATTAACATTTTCAAATACAGGATTAACATTCTCTAATACTCCCTCTGTACATGGTCAACATTTTTTCTATCCACATTCAACATTTTTTCAAATACTTCATTAACATTTCTTAACACATGATTAACATTTTTCTAAACACAGTTAACATTTTCTAAATTCTTGATTAACATCTTTCGAATACTTATTCAACATTTTATCAAATGCTAGACTAATATTTTTATATACATGATCAATTTTTTCCATCATTTTTCTAATACATGGTTAAAAAAATTATACACATTGAACATTTTTTAAATATTTATTCAACATTTTGGAAATACATGTTCAACATTTTTTTTCAAATGCTTGATTATTATTTTTTATATACTTGATTAAAAATCATCAATTTTTAATAATTGTTCAACATTTTTCAAATACTCGATTAATTTTTCAAAATACTTGTTCCACATTTTCAAATACTTGTTTAACATTTTTCAAATGTTTTATAGAGTATTTTATGTAATGTATATTTAGTATGAACAAAAGTACAAAAATAAAGGAAAAAAACAAAAACCGAAAACTTGAAGAAAAAGAGAAAAAGACCGAAAACTTGAAGAAAAAGAGAAAAAGAGATTGCCCCTTCAGCGAGTCGGAAGGTGGACTCGCTGAAGGCGAGATAGAGATGAACCCCCTGTTCTCCTTTATTTTCTGTGACAAAATCTCATGTGTCTTTGCTGAGCCAGCTAGTACATCTTTAGTCGAATCCAGTCAGCAGCATAAGCCCCACCAGCCACAAGTTCCTGATGGGCCCCACACACGTGAATAGCTGCACCAGGCCTAGGCCTCGCATACCAAAGCGCTTGTGACACGCTGCTGCGGAGTCCCCTATGTGTGTCTAGGAAGGCATTCCCTAAACGACGCACGTTGCGCCCGTTACAGGCATGGGTGCAAATGGGCGCACACCCCCGCAGCGCACTGGGCTGGCCCATTTACGTGTTTCGTGTCTTAATCCGCAAAAATGGGAGCTGTGAGGATTCGAACCACCTACCTCCCTCGTCAAGGACCGCTACTTTAACCACGCGACCTTAGACCGGGATCTGGTTATGTTTTACTTTTTTTGTCTATTATTCTTCCTTCTTCCTTTTTCCTTTTTTCGTTTTCCTTTTTAATTTATTTTTTCTTTGTCTTGGCAAGATGACACCGTATGTGTGCAACGCTGTAGAGAGGTCGTAGTTTCGATCTTAGTGCCCGAGGGGCTGTTCGAGAATGCCTCCCGAAGGGCTGTCCAAGTGACGGTCCGAGTTCTGTAGGTCCTTCCGAAGGGCTGTCCGCAACACCGTCCGGGGGACTGTTCGACCGCCTCCCGGAGGGCTTTCTGAGGAGCAGATGAGGGTATACATCCTCGCGGTTGGGAGGTTGTAAATCCTAGCTGCGGGGATCTGCACCGCCGATCGTCATCGACTCTACTTCCCGCTGCGCTACGAGTCGGTAACGAAAAGGATCAAACCATGTATGCAGTCTCCATAGTGGTCCTGGGCTGGTGCGTAGGTCGGAAAATTTTTGTTTTCTGCTGCGTTCCCCTACATCAAGTACACAACGTCTAATAACACCATCTACTCCTTCTTTATAAAGATGTGGGTCATCCCAAAAGTAATGTCTCAAATCATAAAAGAACTTTTTCTTTTGTTGGTATGTGAAACTAGGTGGTATAAATTTAGCAACAATATAATTAGCATAATCAGCATACCACGGAGTACTACGAGAGGCATTTATGACATTTAATTGCTCATCAGGTAAGGTATCATCAATAGGTGGGTCATCAAGAACATTTTCTAACCTAGACAAGTTGTCTGCAACGGGGTTCTCAGCTCCCTTTCTATCAACAATATGCAAATCAAATTCTTGTAGCAGGAGAACCCATCTAATGAGTCTAGGTTTAGCATCTTTCTGTTCCATAAAATATTTAATAGCAGAATGATCACTGTGAATAGTTACTTTAGAATCAACAATATAAGGTCTGAACTTATCACAAGCAAATACGACTGCTAAGAATTCCTTTTCAGTAGTAGCATAATTTCTCTGAGCATTGTCTAGAGTCTTACTAGCATATTGGATAACATTTAATTTCTTATCAACTCTTTGCCCTAGAACAGCACCTACAGCATAATCACTAGCATCACACATAATTTCAAAGGGTAAATTCCAATCAGGTGGCTGAACGATAGGTGCAGAGATCAATGCTTTCTTAAGTATTTCAAATGCTTCTACACAATCATCATCAAAGACAAATGGTATATCTTTTTGTAATAAATTAGTCAGAGGCCGAGAAATTTTTAAGAAGTCCTTAATGAACCTCCTATAAAAACCGGCGTGACCAAGGAAACTTCTTATACCTTTGATGTCCTTGGGACATGGCATCTTTTCGATAGCATCAACCTTGGCCTTATCAACTTCAATACCTCTTTCAGAAACTTTATGCCCCAAGACAATGCCTTCATTAACCATAAAGTGACACTTTTTCCAGTTCAAGACAAGATTAGTTTCTTCACATCTCTGCAAAACTTGATTAAGGTTGCTCAAGCAATCGTCAAAAGAGGATCCATAGATGGAAAAGTCGTCCATGAAAACCTCACAAATCTTTTCACAAAAGTCAGAGAATATAGCTATCTTGCATCTTTGAAAGGTAGCAGGTGCATTACATAAACCAAAAGGCATACGTCTATAAGAAAAAGTACCAAAAGGGCAAGTAAAAGTAGTCTTTGATTGATCATTGGCTGACACAGGTATTTGAGAGAAACCAGAATAACCATCTAGAAAGCAAAAGTGTGTGTGTTTGCATAATCTTTCTAGCATTTGATCGATAAAAGGTAAGGGGTAATGATCTTTCTTAGTAGCTTTATTTAATTTGCGGAAATCAATTACCATCCTATAACCTGTAATAATTCTTTGCGGGATCAATTCATCTTTATCATTAGGAACAACGGTAATAACTCCTTTCTTAGGGACACAATGGACAGGACTTACCCACTGACTATCAGCAATGGGATAAATTATACCTGCCTCCAGAAGCTTTAGTATTTCTTTTCTTACCACTTCTTTCATCCTAGGATTCAGCCTTCGTTGATGATCACGAACTGGTTTGGCATCTTCTTCCAAATTTATTTTATGTTGACATAGAGTGGGACTAATGCCCTTAAGATCATCAAGAGTATATCCAATAGCAGCACGGTGCTTCTTCAGAGTTTTCAATAATGTCTCTTCTTCATGCTCTGAACGGTTAGCACTAATAATAACAGGATATATCTTCTTTTCATCAAGATAAACATATTTAAGAGTATCAGGCAACGGTTTAAGCTCAAACACGGGATCACCCTTGGGTGGAGGAGGATCCCCTAGGATTTCAACAGGCAATGTGTTTCAGGATAGGTTCCTATTTAAAGAATACTTCATCCATTTCCCTTCTTTCATTCATAAACATATCATTTTCATGATCTAGCAAATATTTTTCTAAAGGATCACTAGGAGGTACGGCAATAGAAGCAAGACCAATGATTTCATCCTTTCTAGGCAATTCTTCTTCACGGTGTTGTCTACTAAATTTAGATAAATTAAACTCATGAGACATATCACCCAAACCAATAGTAACTACATTCTTTTTGCAGTCTATTCTAGCATTAACAGTGTTCAAGAAGGGTCTACCAAATATGATGGGACAAAAGCTATCTTGTGGGGAACCAAGAACAAGAAAATCAGCAGGATATTTAGTTTTCCCACACAAGACTTCAACATCTCTAACGATTCCCATTGGTGAAATAGTATCTCTATTGGCAAGTTTAATTGTGACATCAATATCTTCTATCTCAGCTGGTGCAATATCATGCATAATTTATTTGTATAAGTCATAAGGTATTGCACTAACACTAGCACTCATATCACACAAGCCATGATAACAAAGATCTCCTATTTTAACAGAAATAACAGGTATGCCTACCACAGGTCTATGTTTATCTTTAGCACAAGGTTTGGCAATTCTAGCAGTTTCATCGCAGAAATAAATAACATGACCATCAATATTATCATCCAAGAGATCTTTAAAAATAGCAATATTAGGTTCAACTTTAACTTGCTCAGGAGGTGTATAAGTTCTAATATTGCTTTTACGAACCACAGTTGAAGCTTTAGCATGATCCTTTATCCTAACATGGAAAGGTGGTTTCTCAACATAAGAAGTAGGAACAATAGGATCATTATAAGTGATAGTCTTTTCTTCAACTTTAACTGGTGCAACTACTTTTACTTCTATGGGAGGATGATATTTAAACCACTTCTTCTTGGGGAGATCAACATAAGTAGCAAAAGATTCACAGAAAGAAGCTACTATCTCAGAGTCAAGTCTATATTTAGTGCTAAATTTACGGAAAACATCGGTATCCATAAAAGATTTAACACAATCAAAGTTAGTCGTCATACCTGACTCCTTACCTTCGTCGAGATCCCAATCTTCAGAGTTGCGTTTAATTCTATCCAATAAATTCCATTTGAATTCAATAGTCTTCATCATAAAAGAGCCAACACAAGAAGTATCGAGCATGGTGCGATTGTTATCAGAAAGCCGAGCATAAAAACTTTGAATAATTATTTATCTTGGGAGCTCATGATTGGGGCATGAATATAACATTGATTTAAGCCTCCCCCAAGCTTGAGCGATGCTTTCTCCTTCGCGAGGCCAAAAATTATATATATAATTGCGATCACGATGAACAAGATGCATAGGATAAAATTTCTGATGAAATTACAATTTCAATCGTTTGTAGTTCCATGACCCCGTATCATCACATAGCCTATACCATGTCGATGCATCTCCCTCCAAAGATAAAGGAAGACCTTCTTATTAACAACATCATCGGGTATACCTGCAAGCTTAAATAATCCACAAACTTCATCCACATAGATTAGGTGCTCATCAGGATGCTTTGTTCCATCTCCTGCAAAAGGATTAGCTAGCAGTTTTTCTAACATACCCGAAGGAACTTCAAAGGGAACATTTTCATTTTTAGTAGGTTCAGTAGGTTGAGGAGCAACTCTTTGCTCTACTGGTTGGGGTGAAGATACCCCGAACAAGCCCCTCAGAGGATTACTTTCCATAGTAACAAGTGACAGTAAATTTCAGCACACTATATAAATTTTTCCTTACCAAATTCCACCTACCAAAGGCGTTTCACTCCCCGGCAACGGCGCCAGAAAAGAGTCTTGATGACCCACAAGTATAGGGGATCTATCGTAGTTCTTTCGATAAGTAAGAGTGTCGAACCCAACGAGGAGCAGAAGGAAATGATAAGCGGTTTTCAGCAAGGTATTCTCTGCAAGTACTGAAATAAGTGGTAACACATAGTTTTGTGATAGGATAATTTGTAACAAGAAACAAGTAACAAAAGTAAATAAAGTGCAGCAAGGTGGCCCAATCCTTTTTTTAGCAAAGGACAAGCCTGGACAAACTCTTATATAGAGAAAAGCGCTCCCGAGGACACATGGGAATTATCGTCAAGCTAGTTTTCATCACGTTCATATGATTCGCGTTCGGTACTTTGATAATTTGATATGTGGGTGGACCGGTGCTTGGGTGTTGTTCTTACTTGAACAAGCATCCCACTTATGATTAACCTCTATTGCAAGAATCCGCAACTACAACAAAAGTATTAAGGTAAACCTAACCATAGCATGAAACATATGGATCCAAATCAGCCCCTTACGAAGCAACGCATAAACTAGGGTTTAAGCTTCTGTCACTCTAGCAACCCATCATCTACTTATTACTTCCCAATGCCTTCCTCTAGGCCCAAATAATGGTGAAGTGTTATGTAGTCGACGTTCACATAACACCACTAGAGGATAGACAACATACATCTCATCAAAATATCGAACGAATACCAAATTCACATGACTACTAATAGCAAGACTTCTCCCATGTCCTCGGGAACAAACGTAACTACTCACAAAGCATATTCATGTTCATAATCAGAGGGGTATTAATATGCATATAGGATCTGAACATATGATCTTCCACCAAATAAACCAACTAGCATCAACTACAAGGAGTAATCAACACTACTAGCAACCTACTAGTACCAATCCCGGACTTGGAGACAAGAATTGGATACAAGAGATGAACTAGGGTTTTGAGAGGAGATGGTGCTGGGGAAGATGTTGATTGTAACATCCCCAGCATCACACTACAGTAATCTCCCCCTAATAAAGGTCATGTCATCATGCCAAAATGCCACTTGTCCAAAATCTGCTTCTTTTTCAAATTCAAATTGCATGTCAAATATTTGCTTCTTCTTTCACGCAATCAAAATAGTTCACAATATGACAAATATTCTCTAAGTAGTTTTCATGTTAAAACCAAAATCTTTGGAGTTCCCAAATTGCCCCTGGAAATTAATTAGTGTTCCAGCAGCATTTAAATATGCCATTCCCAATTTCCAAAATTCCTAGTCAATTCCTCTTGCCTCCAAACTATTTGTGGCAATACCTAAAAATGTGGAGGAATTAATGGGCCAAGTCCCGTATTTTTCCTAAATCCTTTGGATGCTCAGATAAATCTTTTCCTCTCTCTATTTTAAGTTAAAAAAAGAACTAAAAGAAAGAGAGGAGGCGAGAGAGAGAGAGAAAGCCCCCTGCCCCCTGGGCCTCGGCCCGTGCCAGCAAGCCGGCCCACCTTCCCGCTGGGTCGCTCCTTCCCCCTCCCTGTTCCTCCGACCGTGCCCACGGTCGCCGCCGAACCCACCTCGCCGACCACGCCGCTACAGGCGCTGCAGGGAGGATAAGGACGCCAGCGTCGGTGCCCTGGCTTCCGTCGAGATCTCCCCCCCCCCACACCCACTTCCCCTTCTCCCTCTCCCTCTCCTTCGTTTTGGAGAGGAGGCCGACGCGGTCGCCGCCGTGCCTCGCCCGTCCTCGCGGCCACCGAGCCCCGTTCACCTCCCCGACTTGCCCACGAGCTCCGCCGCTTCGAGCCCGTCCTCCTCGACCACGGGCCCGAGCCCCGGGAGCCCTGCATCGACCCGCACCATCTTCTTCCTCCTCGGATCCCCGCCGCCGTTCGCCGTCGATTCCGGCTGCACCACGCCTTCCCCGCGCCCGCTCTGAACGGCTACGCCCCACTGTGAGCCCCTGCTCCTCCTCCCCCTCTCCATTAGCTCGCTAGCATGCCGTAGCCACCGCGCCGCGTTAGGCCGCACCCTCCGCCGCCTGGCCTCGTCGCCGGCGTGGCCACGGCGACCAATTGGTCCCGTTCGTGCCTCTGTTGCTTTTGCCACATCGTGTACACCTCGCCCAGCTCCTTAGTTCGACAAAACGCGCACTGCAACGCCGGTTCCGTCGCCGCCCGAACCTCGCCTCTGCCACCCCTCGTCGCTGGCGACGTTTCCGGCCAGGTCCGGCGATGCCACCACCACCACTCGGCGCGCGGTCGAGTGACCGTTCGAACGTGCCTAGCGGCACCCTTTTCCGTGCCCCGGTCATTTTGACTCTGTTAAGGCCTCTGTCCATGACAAGTGGGCCCCACTGGTCATTTTGACCAGTCAACCGCACTGTCGACTACTGACGTCACACCTATGGCATGCTGATGTCATAATTCCTTTTTCTGTTGATTTAAAATAATTCCAGAATATTGTTTAAACTTTGAAAATTCATAGAAATTAAACCGTAACTCCGATGAAAATGTTTTCTATATGGAAGTTGCTCAGAAAAATCCAACGAATCCGAATACGTGGTCCGTTTACATGTTAGATACCTCTAACTACCTGAACATGGAACATACCCCCTCCGGTAATCTGTCTGACACAGGTCCGGAACCGGGAAAACTTTCCCAGATGTTATCCCCCTCCACCGGTATCGTGTAGCACCGCGTTAGAACACGTCTAGCTCTGCATGTTGTCCTGTTATGCACTTGCTTGCTATGTATTTACTGTTTCTTCCCCCTCTTCTCCCCGGTAGACCCCGAGACCGATGCCGCTGTGATCGACTACGTCAACGACGACCCCTCCTTGCCAGAGCAACCAGGCAAGCCCCCCCCCCTTGATCATCCCGATATCGCCCATTCCATTCTCTCATGCTTGCATTAGATTTTGCTACTGTTATTGTTTGCTCCTATTCTGATGCATAGCCTGCTTTTGTATCTGCTGTTGTACCTTACCTGCTTATCCTAAATTGTTTAGTATAGGTTGGTTAGTGATCCATCAGTGACCCCCACTTGTCCTTGTTGCCCCTGCTTCATCATCGACGACTCGATCTACGTGATCGAAGACCAGGCCCCGACACCGCACATCACTTCCCCTTAGTTGCTTGACACTACTGGGTTACTATCGAGTACCAAGGGTGAACCTCTTCAGCACTTCTGATGTTAACCCTGTAGTGTAGTCATTCGGTCATGGTCATCGAGGGTGATTTCCTCCTTAACCACTTTCGATACGACTCTGTCGTCCAACCCCTCAAGTGTGAACCTCGGGGGTGATTCCTTTTACGTTCACCTTGATGTTAACATCTAGTGGAATTCATCGGGGGTGATTCCTCGGGTTTTCCCCTTGATGTTTGGACACACGGAGACTTGTACTTTACCACTGTTACTTGGAAAGACGGGTCGACCCTGAGGGGTACCCGCGCGAGCTTAATTGCGAGTGATGTGGAGTCAGGCGGACCTGGAAGGTGCCCGTGAGATAATTACGAGGCGTGGCCGGGCATTCCTTGCCCTTGCCGCAAGTCCTCGAGACGGGGCAACGGGGTCACCTCTTTCGTGAGTCTCTGCTTGTTACCGCGCGTTTCTAATCCACTACGATTTGGATATTTGATCCGAGGGGCCTCTGGCCTAATAGCACTAACCATCACGTGGGCATAGTATGGGTGTTCTGCGTCGTGTACATCAGCCGAAGCTTAATAGACGTCAGCGACTGAGCAGCGCGCGCCGGGTTGGACTGCGTAAGCGCCTGCCTTGTTGAAGGAGGTAGCTAGGTCTGCTCACCGGCCGCCCACGCAACGTGCAGGAGTTCCCGGGGAGATGGCCCATGACCCCTAGGGGCATAGGTTTAGTCTGGCGTGCTGGCCTCTCTATTAAGCCTAGGTCGGGTTGCGGCGTATTGTTTGGCCAAGGCCGGGCATGACCCAGGAAAGTGTGTCCGGCAGGAGTCAATCGAGCGTGGTGGGTAAGTTGGTGCACCCCTGCAGGGAAGAAAACTTCTATCGATAGCCTGTCCTACGGTAACGGACATTTGGAGTTGTATCCCGATCGATACAACTAGAACTGGATACTTGTGATGAGGACCGGATGGTGATGAGTAATGGATTGTGATAATAACTGGATAGTATGGCTCTGGGATTTCTTTCTCGCAGGGAGTCGAGAAAGGATCTCCGGCCGAGGTTGATAACACTACTACTACTTTACTTATGCTACTCTACTCCCTCCTGTTGCTGCAAGATGGTGGTTTTCAGAAGATGCTAGTCTTCGATAGGACTAGGCTTTCCCTCTATTCTGGCATTTCTGCAGCCCAGTCCACATATACAGCCTTCCTTTGTTAATGATGCATTTGTAGTGTAGATCCTTGCTTGCGAGTACTTTGGATGAGTACTCACGGTTGCCTTGCTTCCCCCTTTCCCCCTTTCTTCTTCTTTCCGGTTGATGCAACCAGATGTCGGAGTCCAGTAGCCAGATGCCACTGCCGATGCCTACTACTACGTGAAGACCGCCGACGACCAGGAGTAGTTAGGAGGCTCCCAGGCAGGAGACCTTGCCTTTTCGATCGTTGTCGCTTTTGTGCTAGCCTTCTTAACGCAATCTTGTCTAACTCATGTCTGTACTCAGATATTGTTGCTTCCGCTGACTCTTGTGTTTTCGAGCTTATGTATTCGAGCCTTCGAGGCCCCTGGCTTGTAATATAAAGCTTGTATTATTTTAATTTGTGTCTAGAGTTGTGTTGTGATATCTTCCCGTGAGTCCTTGATCTTGATCATACACATTTGCGTGTATGATTAGTGTACGATTGAATCAAGGGCGTCACAAGTTGGTATCAGAGCCAGGTTTCCTGTAGGTAGCCCCCTTTCCAACTCCTTGGCCGAAGTTGAGTCTAGAAACCGGAAACCGTTTTACTAACTTGGTTGTGTGGCTTACGGGCCCACGTCGCCAATTGGGTGGTATTAGGATCTTTTATTCCTCGACTATACTCTGGGACTCTGATCTCTCTCCTATTCGGGTTAAATGGATTTACTAACGCCGACACTTGGGTTCTCGGACCCACTTCCTCCCGGAGAGCCCCGACATTACCGATGACCACTTACTGCACCAGAAGATTCTGTAGTTACTCTCCGATGTTTTCCCGAGACCCTTGTGACCTCCGCCTTTGCAATTCCCTACCATCGTTATATTCATATGGATAACGACTTAGGCGTGTCATTCATATAATCATTCCCAATTGCTCTTGATGATTACAAGATACCACAGAATACCTGCCGTTGTTCCGAGAATCCTTTGAGCTTACTGCCCTGCAGTTCTTTACCACATGAATACGGGTACGAATAATTCCTCACAATTATCGAGGATTCCTTCATCCCCAATTGTTTAGGTATTTCACAAAAGTCTTCGAAATACCATTCGATCTTCCGAAAACCCTCAGCAGCCTATTGTTGTTGAAATTCTTGTTTGCTTGCATTATGGTTAATTCCATATTTCTAATAATCTTCGTTGACATCCTATGTCTCTATCGTTCCGAGTTCCTTGATCCAATATGTCGCGAATGCTCGTAATCCTTAATCAGATTCTAGCATTCGTCCTTCCAGCTCAGACGTCAATCTAAACATGAGCTTGTTCTTGTCAAATCAGACCGTGATTGATTGTCGATCTGTATCGATTCACCTCAATTATCTTTGATCAGAGCCTCTGCTTCAGATCTTCTGATTTGAAAATCGTAATTCCTTTGTATTCAAGCTTGGAAATTATTCAGATGTTCTATAATCTGATGCCTTTGCATTCTTTATTTCGCTGGTTGAGTACCGATACTCACATCAGCTCCATTGTGGACCGACAGTACCATTGCTGGGTTATTATTCGACAGTATCCTTCACATTCAAAATTCTTGTGAGTTATTCCCATGATACATAATTTCTTTGACAACTTGTATCCTCTGCTTTGCCAAACATGCTCTGCTTCCGAGCTTGAGTTAATTACCTCTAAAGTTTTTCAAATGTTCCTAAGATGCCCCAACGGATTGAGCTAATGCTTTCCCTAATTTGTGTGAACCCGGAAATTTCTATGGGTCATACTCTACTGGTGTTACGCCGGATAAAAATTTCTACACTACAACTTTGTCAAAAGCGAGAAGTAAATGAGAGGTTATGCATTGAAGAAGTGGGAGTCGGCCTTGAACTTTGTGTTCATGCCCGTGGACACGATGTAGATCTTATCATGGAAGTTTCTCTTATAATCAAATGCTCCCTTGGTATAAGCTCATCTTGCATCTTTAAATTGATTATTTGCAATCGTGGTTCCGACTGTATTTTCTCCTTGATTCCATTTCCCGGACAAGTTAAAATACTTGTCTT
Source organism: Aegilops tauschii subsp. strangulata (assembly GCF_002575655.3). Lineage (NCBI taxonomy): Eukaryota > Viridiplantae > Streptophyta > Magnoliopsida > Poales > Poaceae > Aegilops > Aegilops tauschii. Next base: position 642,285,008 of record NC_053036.3, on the reverse strand, counting down.
CTGCAGATCATTTCATCTGTCCAACCTCTATTTTGATCTACCTCGAGTATTGCCCCTCCCGGTTATCTCAAGGATATTGTGTCATTGCACTACCTCTTGTGAATTCTCGTTGGAATGATACTCCATCACATCATTCCTAGCCTGATCAGCTATATCATTATCATGCCCAAATTTTAACTGTGCTACCTGGTTTTTCTTCCCGAAGCACAATTTTCGACGATGAGCTAAGCTTACGTTGATCTTCCTTGTCATATCATTTCGCCTTGAAGAACAAGCTTGATTTCAAGTTTGTGTCATACCCATGGTTCCAATAACCTTTGGCTTCATCATTCCTTTGACTTGATGTCATCGCCGATCGATTACATCTTCATGAAATCTCTCAAAAAATGTGTCGTGATCACCATCAACATTCTGATGCTCCTCCAGGATATCAATCGAATTCATGATGAGAAATACCATCCGTGCCCCTCGATGATTTGGGTTATCCTCGACAACATTCTTGCCTTCCCCCCAACACAATTTTGTTCATATCATTTTGGCATTACATCCTTTTGACCTGTCGATGGATTGCTGCTGAACCCATCGGCCGCATCCTCACCTTTCAATGATGAAATTGTACGAACTATTCTAGCAGTTCCTGTTGGATCCTTGTGTTTCTGAAATCTGACCTTTACCTTCTGACCATGTCAATGCTATCCCGAAGCATGACTGTGTTACTCCGAACATCATTAAGAACATTGGAGGCACAATGCTAAATGTTTCTAGATCAATTATCCAAACATCACTGTATGGGTAAACATCATGATTCTCCTTGCCCCATTAACTAAATGGATAAGTACTTGATGTCCTGTCATGTATATCATGCTCTGTTTGTTCTTGGGAAGCATATACTCTAATACTTTTGTATAAGCACATTTTCCTTTCCATTGGTCTGGTTAAAATAATAACCACATTTTCCTTTCCATTGTTTTGTTTAACCTTTCTTGTGATCTATATGATCTAAGCAGTAATAGTTCCCTGCTTATGTAAACACCTCGGTGTACAATTTATCAGTAAGACCTTGTTATTATTGCTAATGACATTCCGGTAACCACCAATGGACGAGAACTTTGCCTATTGGTCCGCCTCGTTCAACGAGCAGGAGAATGGTTCTCTTCGTCCCTCGCCCTTGGTACCAACGTTGTTGCCAACATAATTGACAGGCTATTCTCTGACCTGCCTTGCCATCATGACTGTGCAAAATGATAGTGCCTTCCTGCTTTTAACCCACATGGTGGGCCCATAACCCACAGTTTCACAGGATCGAAACTGACTCTCCTGTATATCTTTGATTCCGAAATATTCTTGCATTTGGCTTCGTATCATGTCACGAGCCACCTTTCGAGAGATGATCTGTTCCCGATGCTCTGAACCCCTTCCTCACACTTTGTTCAGGTATCAATCGTTTGTCCATTCGCTTGAAACTTCCTATTGTACCTTCATACTTTGCTCTCGATGTTTATTAAGTTTCAACTCGAGAGATACTTATGCCTCATTCCCTAAATTGTTCACCACATAATTAACCATATAAGGGTCAGTTCTCCCGAAGTTACTCTTTACTTACCCACTTAAATCTCGGGACGAGATTTCTTGTAGTGGAGGAGACTTGTAACATCCCCAGCATCACACTACAGTAATCTCCCCCTAATAAAGGTCATGTCATCATGACCATCATGCCAAAATGCCACTTGTCCAAAATCTGCTTCTTTTTCAAATTCAAATTGCATGTCAAATATTTGCTTCTTCTTTCACGCAATCAAAATAGTTCACAATATGACAAATATTCTCTAAGTAGTTTTCATGTTAAAACCAAAATCTTTGGAGTTCCCAAATTGCCCCTGTAAATTAATTAGTGTTCCAGCAGCATTTAAATATGCCATTCCCAATTTCCAAAATTCCTAGTCAATTCCTCTTGCCTCCAAACTATTTGTGGCAATACCTAAAAATGTGGAGGAATTAATGGGCCAAGTCCCGTATTTTTCCTAAATCCTTTGGATGCTCAGATAAATCTTTTCCTCTCTCTATTTTAAGTTAAAAAAAGAACTAAAAGAAAGAGAGGAGGCGAGAGAGAGAGAAAGCCCCCTGCCCCCTGGGCCTCGGCCCGTGCCAGCAAGCCAGCCCACCTTCCCGCTGGGTCGCTCCTGTTGGGGAACGTAGTAATTTCAAAAAAATTCCTACGCACACGCAAGATCATGGTGATGTATAGCAACGAGAGGGGAGAGTGTTGTCTACGTACCCTCGTAGACCAAAGCGGAAGCGTTGACGCAACATAGAGGAAGTAGTCGTACGTCTTCCCGATCCGACCAATCCAAGCACCGTTACTCCGGCACCTCCGAGTTCTTAGCACACGTACAGCTCGATGACGTTCCCCGGGCTCCGATCCAGCAAAGCTTCGGGGATGAGTTTCGTCAGCACGATGGCGTGATGACGATGATGATGTTCTACCGACGCAGGGCTTCGCCTAAACACTGCAACGATATGACCGAGGTGGAATATGCTGGAGGGGGGCACCGCACACGGCTGAGGAACGATCACCAAGATCAACTTGTGTGTTCTAGGGTGCCCCCTGCCCCCGTATATAAAGGAGGGAGGGGGAGGCGCGGCCGGCTCCCAAGGGGTGCGCCTGGAGGAGTCCTACTCCCACCGGGAGTAGGACTCCCCCTCTCTTGCCTTGTTGGAGAAGGAAGGGGGAAGGGGAAAGAGGAAAGGGGGGCGCCGCCCCCCTTCCTTGTCCTATTCGGACTAGGGGGGAGGGGGCGCGCGGCCTGCCCTGGCCGGCCCTCCTCTTCTCCCTTATGGCCCATAGAGGCCCATTAACCCCCGGGGGGGTTCCGGTAACCCCCCGGTACTCCGGTAAAATGCCGATTTCACCCGGAACGATTCCGATGTCCAAATATAGGCTTCCAATATATCGATCTTTATGTCTCGAACATTTCGAGACTCCTCGTCATGTCCGTGATCACATCCGGGACTCCGAACAACTTTCGGTACATCAAAATACATAAACTCATAATAACTGTCATCGTAACGTTAAGCGTGCGGACCCTACGGCTCGAGAACAATGCAGACATGACCGAGACACGTCTCAGGTCAATAACCAATAGCAGGACCTGGATGCCCATATTGGCTCCCACATATTCTGCGAAGATCTTTATCGGTCAGACCGCATAACAACGTACGTTGTTCCCTTTGTCATCGGTATGTTACTTGCCCGAGATTCGATCGTCGGTATCCAATACCTAGCTCAATCTCGTTACCGGCAAGTCTCTTTACTCGTTCTGTAATACATCATCTCACAACTAACTTATTAGTTGCAATGCTTGCAAGGCTTATGTGATGTGCATTACCGAGAGGGCCCAGAGATACCTCTCCGACATTCGGAGTGACAAATCCTAATCTCGAAATACGCCAACCCAACAAATACTTTCGGAGACACCTATAGAGCACCTTTATAATCACCCAGTTATGTTGTGACGTTTGGTGGCACACAAAGTGTTCCTACGGTAAACGGGAGTTGCATAATCTCATAGTCATAGGAACATGTATAAGTCATGAAGAAAGCAATAGCAACATACTAAACGATCGGTTGCTAAGCTAATGGAATGGGTCATGTCAATCAGATCATTCAACTAATGATGTGACCTCGTTAATCAAATAACAACTCCTTGTCCATGGTTAGGAAACTTAACCATCTTTGATTAACGAGCTAGTCAAGTAGAGGCATACTAGTGACACTCTGTTTGTTTATATATTCACACATGTATTATGTTTCCGGTTAATACAATTCTAGCATGAATAATAAACATTTATCATGATATATAAGGAAATAAATAATAACTTTATTATTGCCTCTAGGGCATATTTCCTTCAGTCTCCCACTTGCACTAGAGTCAATAATCTAGATTACACAGTAATGATTCTAACACCCATGGAGTCTTGGTGCTGATCATGTTTTGCTCGTGGAAGAGGCTTAGTCAACGGGTCTGCTACATTTAGATCCGTATGTATCTTGCAAATCTCTATGTCTCCCACCTGGACTAGATCCCGGATGGAATTGAAGCGTCTCTTGATGTGCTTGGTTCTCTTGTGAAATCTGGATTCCTTTGCCAAGGCAATTGCACCAGTATTGTCACAAAAGATTTTCATTGGACCCGATGCACTAGGTATGACACCTAAATCGGATATGAACTCCTTCGTTTGCTGCTTCCGAAGCAGCTATGTACTCCGCTTCACATATAGATCCCGCCACGACGCTTTGTTTAGAACTGCACCAACTGACAGCTCCACCGTTTAATGTAAACACATATCCTGTTTGCGATTTAGAATCGTCAGGATCAGTGTCAAAGCTTGCATCAATGTAACCGTTTACGATGAGCTCTTTGTCACCTCCATATATGAGAAACATATCCTTGGTCCTTTTCAGGTACTTCAGGATGTTCTTGACCGTTGTCCAGTGATCCACTCCTGGATTACTTTGGTACCACCCTGCTAAACTTATAGCAAGGCACACATCAGGTCTTGTACACCGCATTGCATACATGATAGAGCCTATGGCTGAAGCATAGGGAACATCTTTCATTTTCTCTCTATCTTCTGCAGTGGTCGGGCATTGAGTCTTACTCAACTTCACACCTTGTAACACAGGCAAGAACCCTTTCTTTGCTTGATCCATTTTGAACTTCTTCAAAACTTTTTCAAGGTATGTGCTTTGTGAAAGTCCAATCAAGCGTCTTGATCTATCTCTATAGATCTTAATGCCCAATATGTAAGCAGCTTCACCGAGGTCTTTCATTGAAAAACTCTTATTCAAGTATCCCTTTATGCTATCGAGAAATTCTATATCATTTCCAATTAGTAATATGACATCTACATATAATATCAGAAATGCTACAAAGCTCCCACCAACTTTCTTGTAAATACAGGCTTCTCCAAAAGTCTGTACAAACCCAAATGCTTTGATCACACTATCAAAGCATTTATTCCCACTCCGAGAGGCTTGCACCAGTCCATAAATGGATCGCTGGAGCTTGCACACTTTGTTAGCTCCCTTTGGATCGATAAAACCTTCTGGTTGCATCATATACAACTCTTCTTCCATAAATCCATTCAGGAATGCAGTTTTTACATCCATCTGCCAAATTTCATAATCATAAAATGCGGCAATTGCTAACATGATTCGGACAGACTTAAGCATCGCTACGGGTGAGAAAGTCTCATCGTAGTCAATCCCTTGAACTTGTCGAAAACCTTTTGCGACAAGTCGAGCTTTGTAGACAGTAACATTACCGTCAGCGTCAGTCTTCTTCTTGAAGATCCATTTATTCTCAATTGCTTGCCGACCATCGGGCAAGTCAACCAAAGTCCACACTTTGTTCTCATACATGGATCCCATCTTAGATTTCATGGCTTCAAGCCATTTTGCGGAATCTGGGCTCACCATCGCTTCTTCATAGTTCGTAGGTTCATCATGATCTAGTAGCATGACTTCCAGAATAGGATTGCTGTACCACTCTGGTGCGGATCTTACTCTGGTTGATCTACGAGGCTCTGTAGTAACTTGATCTGAAGTACTATGATCTTCATCATTAACTTCCTCACTAATTGGTTTAGACGTCACAGAAACCGGTTCCTGTGATGTACTTTTTTCCAATAAGGGAGTAGGTATGGTTACCTCATCAAGTTCTACTTTCCTCCCACTCACTTCTTTCGAGAGAAACTCTTTTTCTAGAAAGGATCCATTTTTAGCAACGAATGTCTTGCCTTCGGATCTGTGATAGAAGGTGTACCCAATAGTCTCCTTTGGGTATCCTATGAAGACACATTTCTCCGATTTGGGTTCGAGCTTATCAGGTTGAAGTTTTTTCACATAAGTATCACAGCCCCAAACTTTAAGAAACGACAACTTTGGTTTCTTGCCAAACCATAGTTCATAAGGCGTCGTCTCAACGGATTTTGATGATGTCCTATTTAACGTGAATGCGGCCGTCTCTAAAGCATAACCCCAAAACGATAGCGGTAAATCTGTAAGAGACATCATAGATCGTACCATATCAAGTAAAGTACGATTACGACATTCGGACACACCATTACGCTGTGGTGTTCCGGGTGGCGTGAGTTGCGAAACTATTCCACATTGTTTCAAATGTAGACCAAGCTCGTAACTCAAATATTCTCCTCCACGATCAGATCATAGAAACTTTATTTTCTTGTTACGATGATTATCAACTTTACTATGAAATTCTTTGAACTTTTCAAATGTTTTATACTTATGTTTCATTAAGTAGATATACCCATATCTGCTTAAATCATCTGTGAAGGTGAGAAAATAACGATATCCGCCACGAGCCTCAACATTCATTGGACCACATACATCCGTATGTATGATTTCCAACAAATCTGTTGCTCTCTCCATAGTACCGGAGAACGGTGTTTTAGTCATCTTGCCCATGAGGCACGGTTCGCAAGTACCAAGTGATTCATAATCAAGTGGTTCCAAAAGTCCATCAGTATGGAGTTTCTTCATGCGCTTTACACCGATATGACCTAAACGGCAGTGCCACAAATAAGTTGCACTATCATTATCAACTCTGCATCTTTTGGCTTCAACATTATGAATATGTGTATCACTACTATCGAGATTCATCAAAAATAGACCACTCTTCAAGGGTGCATGACCATAAAAGATATTACTCATATAAATAGAAGAACCATTATTCTCAGATTTAAATGAATAACCGTCTCGCATCAAACAAGATCCAGATATAATGTTCATGCTCAACGCTGGCACCAAATAACAATTATTTAGGTCTAATACTAATCCCGAAGGTAGATGTAGAGGTAGCGTGCCGACTGCGATCACATCGACTTTGGAACCATTTCCCACGCGCATCGTCACCTCATCCTTTGCCAGTGTTCGCTTAATCCGTAGTCCCAGTTTTGAGTTGCAAATATTAGCAACAGAACCAGTATCAAATACCCAGGTGCTACTGCGAGCTCTAGTAAGGTACACATCAATAACATGTATATCACATATACCTTTGTTCACCTTGCCATCCTTCTTATCCGCCAAGTACATGGGGCAGTTCCGCTTCCAGTGACCAGTCTGCTTGCAGTAGAAGCACTCAGTTTCAGGCTTAGGTCCAGACTTGGGTTTCTTCTCTGGAGCAGCAACTTGCTTGCTGTTCTTCTTGAAGTTCCCCTTCTTCTTCCCTTTGCCCTTTTTCTTGAAACTAGTGGTCTTGTTGACCATCAACACTTGATGCTCCTTCTTGATTTCTACCTCCGCAGCCTTTAGCATTGCGAAGAGCTCGGGAATTGTCTTATCCATCCCTTGCATATTATAGTTCATCACGAAGCCTTTGTAGCTTGGTGGAAGTGATTGGAGAATTCTGTCAATGACGCAATCATCCGGAAGATTAACTCCCAGTTGAATCAAGTGATTATAATACCCAGACATCTTGAGTATATGCTCACTGACAGAACCATTCTCCTCCATCTTGCAGCTATAGAACTTATTGGAGATTTCATATCTCTCAATCCGGGCATTCTGTTGGAATATTAACTTCAACTCCTGGAACATCTCATAAGCCCCATGGTGTTCAAAATGACGTTGAAGTCTCGGTTCTAAGCCGTAAAGCATGGCACACTGAACTATTGAGTAGTCATCAGCTTTGCTCTGCCAGACGTTCATAACATCTGGTGTTGCTCCTGCAGCAGGCCTGGCACCCAGCGGTGCTTCCAGGACGTAATTCTTCTGTGCAGCAATGAGGATAATCCTCAAGTTACGGACCCAGTCCGTGTAATTGCTACCATCATCTTTCAACTTTGCTTTCTCAAGGAACGCATTAAAATTCAACGGAACAACAGCACGGGCCATCTATCTACAATCAACATAAACAAGCAAGATACTATCAGGGACTAAGTTCATGATAAATTTAAGTTCAATTAATCATATTACTTAAGAACTCCCACTTAGATAGACATCCCTCTAATCTTCTAAGTGATCACGTGATCCAAATCAAACTAAACCATAACCGATCATCACGTGAAATGGATTAGTCTTCAATGGTGAACATCATTATGTTGATCATATCTACTATATGATTCACGCTCAACCTTTCGGTCTCCGTGTTCCGAGGCCATATCTGCATATGCTAGGCTCGTCAAGTATAACCCGAGTATTCTGCATGTGCAAAACTGGCTTGCACCCGTTGTAGATGGACGTAGAGCTTATCACACCCGATCATCACGTGGTGTCTGGGCACGACGAACTTTGGCAACGGTGCATACTCAGGGAGAACACTTCTTGATAATTTAGTGAGAGATCATATTATAATGCTACCGTCAATCAAAGCAAGATAAGATGCATAAAAAAGATAAACATCACATGCAATCAATATAAGTGATATGATATGGCCATCATCATCTTGTGCTTGTGATCTCCATCTCCGCAGCACCGTCATGATCACCATCGTCACCGGTGCGACACCTTGATCTCCATCGTAGCATCGTTGTCGTCTCGCCAATCTTATGCTTCTACGACTATCGCTACCGCTTAGTGATAAAGTAAAGCATTACAGGGCGATTGCATTGCATACAACAAAGCGACAACCATATGGCTCCTGTCAGTTGCCGATAACTCGGTTACAAAACATGATCATCTCATACAATAAAATTTAGTATCATGTCTTGACCATATCACATCACAACATGCCCTGCAAAAACAAGTTAGACGTCCTCTACTTTGTTTGTTGCAAGTTTTACGTGGCTGCTACGGGCTTTAAGCAAGAACCAATCTCACCTACACATCAAAACCACAACGATAGTTTGTCAAGTTGATGCCGTTTTAACCTTCGCAAGGACCGGGCGTAGCCACACTCGGTTCAACTAAAGTTGGAGAAACTGACACCCGCCAGCCACCTGTGTGCAAAGCACGGTGGTAGAACCAGTCTCGCGTAAGCGTACGCGTAATGTCGGTCCGGGCCGCTTCATCCAACAATACCGCCGAACCAAAGTATGGCATGCTGGTAGGCAGTATGACTTATATCGCCCACAACTCACTTGTGTTCTACTCATGCAAAACATCAAACCATAAAAACCTGGCTCTGATACCACTGTTAGGGAACGTAGTAATTTCAAAAAATTTCCTACGCACACGCAAGATAATGGTGATGTATAGCAATGAGAGGGGAGAGTGTTGTCTACGTACCCTCGTAGACCGAAGCGGAATCGTTGACGCAACGTAGAGGAAGTAGTCGTACGTCTTCCCGATCCGACCGATCCAAGCACCGTTACTCCGGCACGTCCGAGTTCTTAGCACACGTACAGCTCGATGACGTTCCCCGGGCTCCGATCCAGCAAAGCTTTGGGGATGAGTTTCGTCAGCACGACGGCGTGATGACGATGATGATGTTCTACCGACGCAGGGCTTCGCCTAAACACTGCAACGATATGACCGAGGTGGAATATGCTGGAGGGGAGCACCGCACACGGCTGAGGAACGACCACGAAGATCAACTTGTGTGTTCTAGGGTGCCCCCCTGCCCCCGTATATAAAGGGGGGAGGGGGAGGCGCGGCCGGCCCCCAAGGGGTGCGCCTGGAGGAGTCCTACTCCCACCGGGAGTAGGACTCCCCCTCTCTTGCCTTGTTGGAGAAGGAAAGGGGAAGGGGAAAGAGGAAAGGGGGGCGCCGCCCCCGCCCCTTCCTTGTCCTATTCGAACTAGGGGGAGGGGGCGCGCGGCCTGCCTTGGCCGGCCCTCCTCTTCTCCCTTATGGCCCATAGAGGCCCATTAACCCCCGGGGGGTTCCGGTAACCCCCCGGTACTCCGGTAAAATGCCGATTTCACCCGGAACGATTCCGATGTCCAAATATAGGCTTCCAATATATCGATCTTTATGTCTCGAACATTTTGAGACTCCTCGTCATGTCCGTGATCACATCCGGGACTCCGAACAACTTTCGGTACAACAAAATACATAAACTCATAATAACTGTCATCGTAACGTTAAGCGTGCGGACCCTACGGTTCGAGAACAATGCGGACATGACCGAGACACGTCTCAGGTCAATAACCAATAGCGGGACCTGGATGCCCATATTGGCTCCCACATATTCTACGAAGATCTTTATGGGTCAGACCGCATAACAACATACATTGTTCCCTTTGTCATCGGTATGTTACTTGCCCGAGATTCGATCGTCGGTATCCAATACCTAGCTCAATCTCGTTACCGGCAAGTCTCTTTACTCGTTCTGTAATACATCATCTCACAACTAACTTATTAGTTGCAATGCTTGCAAGGCTTATGTGATGTGCATTACCGAGAGGGCCCAGAGATACCTCTCCGACATTCGGAGTGACAAATCCTAATCTCGAAATATGCCAACCCAACAAATACTTTCGGAGACACCTGTAGAGCACCTTTATAATCACCCAGTTACGTTGTGACGTTTGGTGGCACACAAAGTGTTCCTACGGTAAACGGGAGTTGCATAATCTCATAGTCATAGGAACATGTATAAGTCATGAAGAAAGCAATAGCAACATACTAACAGATCGGGTGCTAAGCTAATGGAATGGGTCATGTCAATCAGATCAGTCAACTAATGATGTGACCTCGTTAATCAAATAACAACTCCTTGTCCATGGTTAGGAAACTTAACCATCTTTGATTAACGAGCTAGTCAAGTAGAGGCATACTAGTGACACTCTCTTTGTTTATATATTCACACATGTATTATGTTTCCGGTTAATACAATTCTAGCATGAATAATAAACATTTATCATGATATATAAGGAGATAAATAATAACTTTATTATTGCCTCTAGGGCATATTTCCTTCAGCTCCTCCCCCCTCCCTGTTCCTCTGATCGTGCCCACAGTCGCCGCTGAACCCACCTCGCCGACCACGCCGCTACAGGCGCTGCAGGGAGGATAAGGACGCCAGCGTCGGTGCCCTGGCTTCCGTCGAGATTTCCCCCCCCCCCACACACACACACACACCCACTTCCCCTTCTCCCTCTCCCTCTCCTTCATTTTGGAGAGGAGGCCGACGCGGTCGCCGCCGTGCCTCGCCCGTCCTCGCGGCCACCGAGCCCCGTTCGCCTCCCCGACTTGCCCACGAGCTCCGCCGCTTCGAGCCCGTCCTCCTCGACCACGGGCCCGAGCCCCGGGAGCCCTGCATCGACCCGCACCATCTTCTTCCTCCTCGGATCCCCGCCGCCGTTCGCCGTCGATTCCAGCTGCACCACGCCTTCCCCGCGCCCGCTCTGAACGGCTACGCCCCACTGTGAGCCCCTGCTCCTCCTCCCCCTCTCCATTAGCTCGCTAGCGTGCCGCAGCCACCGCGCCGCGTTAGGCCGCACCCTCCGCCGCCTGGCCTCGTCGCCGGCGTGGCCACGGCGACCAATTGGTCCTGTTCGTGCCTCTGTTGCTTTTGCCACATCGTGTACACCTCGCCCAGCTCCTTAGTTCGACAAAACGCGCACTGCAACGCCGGTTCCGTCGCCGCCCGAACCTCGCCTCCGCCACCCCTCATCGCCGGCGACGTTTCCGGCCAGGTCCGGCGATGTCACCACCACCACTCGACGCGCGATCGAGTGACCGTTCGAACGTGCCTAGCGGCACCCCTTTCCGTGCCCCGTACGCATTTTCCGGCCAACTCCGGCGACGCACCGCCGCGGGTAGGCTCGCCGGCATCACTCCGTCGGTTGCACTGACCTGGCGCCGACGTGGCACCGCCTGGGCCACTGGCCTGTGGGCCCAATGGGTCCCGCTGGCCCGGTTGACCCAGTCCACCCGATGATTGGTTTTGACTAGTCGTTGACATGCGGGCCCCACTCCCTTAATCAACGTTTTATTTATTTAAAATTATCTAGTTAACTTAATGAGACACTGACATGTGGGGCCCAGTTGCTAATTAACCTCATAGTAGTTATAAATAAACTCTGTTAAGGCCTCTGTCCATGACAAGTGGGCCCCACTGGTCATTTTGACCAGTCAACCGCACTGTTGACTACTGACGTCACACCTATGGCATGCTGATGTCATAATTCCTTTTTCTGTTGATTTAAAATAATTCCAGAATATTGTTTAAACTTTGAAAATTCATAGAAATTAAACTGTAACTCCGATGAAAATGTTTTCTATATGGAAGTTTCTCAGAAAAATCCAACGAATCCGAATACGTGGTCCGTTTACATGTTAGATACCTCTAACTACCTGAACATGGAACATACCCCCTCCGGTAATCTGTCTGACACAAGTCCGGAACCGGGAAAACTTTCCCGGATGTTATCCCCCTCCACCGGTATCGTGTAGCACCGCGTTAGAACACGTCTAGCTCTGCCTGTTGTCCTGTTATGCACTTGCTTGCTATGTATTTACTGTTTCTTCCCCCTCTTCTCTCCGGTAGACCCCGAGACCGCTGCCGCTGTGATCGACTACGTCAACGACGACCCCTCCTTGCCAGAGCAACCAGGCAAGCCCCCCCTTTGATCATCCCGATATCGCCCATTCCATTCTCTCATGCTTGCATTAGATTTTTCCACTGTTATTGTTTGCTCCTATTCTGATGCATAGCCTGCTTTTGTATCTGCTGTTGTACCTTACCTGCTTATCCTAAACTGTTTAGTATAGGTTGGTTAGTGATCCATCAGTGACCCCCACTTGTCCTTGTTGCCCCTGCTTCGTCATCGACGACTCGATCTACGTGATCGAAGACCAGGCCCCGACACCACACATCACTTCCCCTTAGTTGCTTGACACTACTGGGTTACTATCGAGTACCGAGGGTGAACCTCTTCAGCACTTCTGATGTTAACCCTGTAGTGTAGTCATTCGGTCGTGGTCATCGAGGGTGATTTCCTCCTTAACCACTTTCGATACGACTCTGTCGTCCAACCCCTCAAGTGTGAACCTCGGGGGTGATTCCTCTTACGTTCACCTTGATGATTACATCTAGTGGAATTCATCGGGGGTGATTCCTCTGGTTTTCCCCTTGATGTTTGGACACACGGATACTTGTACTTTACCACTGTTACTTGGAAAGACGGGTCGACCCTGAGGGGTACCCGCGCGAGCTTAATTGCGAGTGATGTGGAGTCGAGCGGACCTGGAAGGTGCCCGTGAGATAATTACGAGGCGTGGCCGGGCATTCCTTGCCCTTGCCGCAAGTCCTCGAGACGGGGCAACGGGGTCACCTCTTTCGTGAGTCTCTGCTTGTTACCGCGCGTTCCTAATCCACTACGATTTGGATATTTGATCCGAGGGGCCTCTGGCCTGATAGCACTAACCATCACGTGGGCATAGTATGGGCGTTCTGCGTCGTGTACATCAGCCGAAGCTTAATAGACGTCAGCGACTGAGCGGCGCGCGCCGGGTTGGACTGCGTAAGCGCCTGCCTTGTTGAAGGAGGTAGCTAGGTCTGCTCACCGGCCGCCCACGCAACGTGCAGGAGTTCCCGGGGAGATGGCCCATGACCCCTGGGGGCATAGGTTTAGTCTGGCGTGCTGGCCTCTCTATTAAGCCTAGGTTGGGTTACGGCGTATTGTTTGGCTGAGGCCGGGCATGACCCAGGAAAGTGTGTCCGGCCGGAGTCAATCGAGCGTGGTGGGTAAGTTGGTGCACCCCTGCGGGGAAGAAAACATCTATCGATAGCCTGTCCTACGGTAACGGACACTTGGAGTTGTATCCCGATCGATACAACTAGAACTGGATACTTGTGATGAGGACTGGACGGTGATGAGTAATGGATTGTGATAATAACTGGATAGTATGGCTCTGGGATTTCTTTCTCGCAAGGAGTCGAGAAAGGATCTCCGGCCGAGGTTGATAACACTACTACTACTTTACTTATGCTACTCTACTCCCTCCGGTTGCTGCAAGATGGTGGTTTTCAGAAGATGCTAGTCTTTGATAGGACTAGGCTTTCCCTCTATTCTGGCATTTCTGCAGCCCAGTCCACATATACAGCCTTCCTTTGATAATGATGCATTTGTAGTGTAGATCCTTGCTTGCGAGTACTTTGGATGAGTACTCACGGTTGCCTTGCTTCCCCCTTTCCCCCTTTCTTCTTCTTTCCGGTTGATGCAACCAGATGTCGGAGCCCAGGAGCCAGATGCCACCGCCGATGCCTACTACTACGTGAAGACCGCCGACGACCAGGAGTAGTTAGGAGGCTCCCAGGCAGGAGACCTTGCCTTTTCGATCGTTGTCGCTTTTGTGCTAGCCTTCTTAAGGCAATCTTGTCTAACTCATGTCTGTACTCAGATATTGTTGCTTCCGCTGACTCTTGTGTTTCCGAGCTTATGTATTCGAGCCCTCAAGGCCCCTGGCTTGTAATATAAAGCATGTATTATTTTAATTTGTGTCTAGAGTTGTGTTGTGATATCTTCCCGAAAGTCCTTGATCTTGATCGTACACATTTGCGTGTATGATTAGTGTACGATTGAATCGAGGGCGTCACATTGATGGAGATTGCCCTCTGCCGATGAGAGGAGCATTGGTGATGACGATGGCGATGATTTCCCCCTCCCGGAGGGAAGTGTCCCCGGCAGAACAGCTCTGCCGGAGCCCTAGATTGGTTCCGCCAAGGTTCCGCCTCGTGGCGGCGGAGTCTCGTCCCGAAAGGTTGCTTATCATTTTTTCCTGGACGAAAGACTTCATATAGCAGAAGATGGCCACCGGAGAGCCAGCAGGGGGCCGACGAGGCAGGGGGGCGCGCCCCCACCCTTGTGGGCAGGTGGTGGCCCCCTGACGTATTTCTTCCGCTCAGTATTTTTTATTATTTCCAAAAATAACTTTCGTGGAGTTTCAGGACTTTTGGAGTTGTGCAGAATAGGTCTCTAATATTTGCTCCTTTTCCAGCCCAGAATTCCAGCTGCCGGCATTCTCCCTCCTTGTGTAAACCTTGTAAAATAAGAGAGAATAGGCATAAGTATTGTGGCATAACTTGTAATAACGGCCCATAATGCGATAAATATCGATATAAAAGCATGATGCAAAATGGACGTATCAATGAACCATAGAGAAGGTGGAATACAGTAGGTTTAACACCAATATAAATAAAGAATGAGTTCATTACAGTACCTTGAAGTGGTGTCTTGTTTTCTTTCACTAATGGAGCTCATAAGATTTTATGTTAAGTTTTGTGTTGTGAAGTTTTCAAGTTTTGGGTAAAGATTTGATAGATTATGGAACAAGGAGTGGCAAGAGCCTAAGCTTGGGGATGCCCAAGGCACTCCAAGGTAAAATCCAAGTACAACCAAAAGCCTAAGCTTGGGGATGCCCCGGAAGGCATCCCCTCTTTTCTCTTCGTCCATCTGTAACTTTACTTGGAGCTATATTTTTATTCACCACATGATATGTGTTTTGCTTGGAGCATCTTGTATGATTTGAGTCTTTGCTTTTTAGTTCACCACAATCATCCTTGCTGTACACACCTTCTTGGGAGAGACACACATTAATCGGAATTTATTAGAATACTCTATGTGCTTCACTTATATCTTTTGAGCTAAATAATTTTGCTCTAGCGCTTCACTTATATCTTTTAGAGCACGGTGTTGGTTTTATTTTATAGAAATTATTGATCTCTCATGCTTCACTTATATTATTTTGGGAGTCTTTTAGAACAGCATGGTAGTTTGCTTTGGCTATAAAATTCGTCCTAATATGATAGGCATCCAAGATGGATATAATAAAAACTTTCATATAAGTGCATTGAATACTAAGAGAAGTTTGATACTTGATGATTGTTTTGAGATATGAAGATGGTGATATTAGAGTCATGCTAGTTGAGTAGTTGTGAATTTGAGAAATACTTGTTCTAAAGTTTGTGATTCCCGTAGCATGCACGTATGGTGAACCGTTATGTGATGAAGTCGAAGCATGATTTATTTATTTATTGTCTTCCTTATGAGTGGCGGTCGGGGACGAGCGATGGTCTTTTCCTACCAATCTATCCCCCTAGGAGCATGCGCGCAGTACTTCGTTTTGATAACTAATAGATTTTTGCAATAAGTATGTGAGTTCTTTATGACTAATGTTGAGTCCATGGATTATACGCACTCTCACCCTTCCACCATTGCTAGCCTCTCTAATACCATGCACCTTTCGCCGGTATCATACACCCACCATATACCTTCCTCAAAACAGCCACCATACCTACCTATTATGGCATTTCCATAGCCATTCCGATATATATTGCCATGCAACTTACCACCATTCCGTTTGTTATGACACGCTCCATCATTGTCATATTGCTTTGCATGATCATGTAGTTGACATCGTATTTGTGGCAAAGCCACCTTCATAATTCTTTCATACATGTCACTCTTGATTCATTGCATATCCCGGTATACCGCCGGAGGCATTCACATAGAGTCATATTTTGTTCTAAGTATTGAGTTGTAATTTTTGAGTTGTAAGTAAATAAAAGTGTGATGATCATCATTATTAGAGCATTGTCCCAAGTGAGGAAAGGATGATGGAGACTATGATTCCCCCACAAGTTGGGATGAGACTCTGGACGAGAAAAAAGAGAAAGAAAAGAGGCCATGAAAAAGAGAAAAAAAGAAGAAGGCCCAAATAAAAAAATGAGAGAAAAAGAGAGAAGGGACAATGTCACTATCCTTTTTCCACACTTGTACTTCAAAGTAGCACCATGATCTTCATAGAGAGTCTCCTATGTTGTGACTTTCATATACTAGTGGGAATTTTTCATTATAGAACTTGGCTTGTATATTCCAATGATGGGCTTCCTCAAAATGCCCTAGGTCTTTGTGAGCAAGCGAGTTGGATGCACACCCACTTAGTTTCTTTTGTTGAGCTTTCATATATTTATAGCTCTAGTGCATCCGTTGCATGGCAATCCCTACTCACTCACATTGATATCTATTGGTGGGCATCTCCATAGCCCGTTGATACGCCTAGTTGATGTGAGACTATCTTCTCCTTTTTGTCTTCTCCACAACCACCATTCTATTCCACATATAGTGCTATATCCATGGCTCACGCTCATGTATTGCGTGAAGATTGAAAAAGTTTTGAGAATGTCAAAAGTATGAAACAATTGCTTGGCTTGTCATCGGGGTTGTGCATGATTTAAATACTTTGTGTGGTGAAGATAAAGCATAGCCAGACTATATGATTTTGCAGGGATAACTTTCTTTGGCCATGTTATTTTGAGAAGACATGATTGCTTTGTTAGTATGCTTGAAGTATTATTATTTTTATGTCAACATAAACTTTTGTCTTGAATCTTTCGAATCTGAATATTCATACCATAATTAAGAAGAATTACATTGAAATTATGCCAACTAGCATTCCACATCAAAAATTATCTTTTTTATCATTTACCTACTCAAGGACGAGCAGGAATTAAGCTTGGGGATGCTTGATACGTTTCCAACGTATCTATAATTTTGATTGTTCCATGCTATTATATTATCTGTTTTGGATGTTTAATGGGCTTTATTATACACTTTTATATTATTTTTGGGACTAACCTACTAACCCAAGGCCCAGTGCAAATTGCTGTTTTTTTTGCCTATTTCAGTGTTTCGCAGAAAAAGAATATCAAACGGAGTCCAAACGGAATGAAACCTTCGGGAGAGTTATTTTTGGAACAAACGTGATCCAGAGGACTTGGAGTGGACGTCAAGAAATCATCGAGGAGGCCACGAGGCAGGGAGGCGCGCCGACCCCCTAGGCGCGCCCCCCACCCTCATGGGCCCCTCATAGCTCCACCGACCTACTTCTTCCTCCTATGTATACCCATGTACCCCGAAAACATCCAGGAGCACCACGAAACCCTATTTCCACCGCCGCAACCTTCTATACCTGTGAGATCCCATCTTGGGGCCTTTTCCGGCGCTCCGCTGGAGGGGGAATCGATCACGGAGGGCTTCGACATCAACACCATAGCCTCTCCGATGATGTGTGAGTAGTTTACCTCAGACCTTTGGGTCCATATTTATTAGCTAGATGGCTTATTCTCTCTCTTTGGATCTCAATACAAAGTTCTCCTCGATCTTCTTGGAGATCTATTCGATGTAACTCTTTTTGCGGTGTGTTTGTCGAGATCCGATGAATTGTGGGTTTATGATCAAGATTATCTATGAACAATATTTGAATCTCCTCTGAATTCTTTAATGTATGATGTGTTATCTTTGCAAGTCTCTTCGAATTATCAGTTTGGTTTGGCCTACTAGATTGATCTTTCTTGCAATGGGAGAAGTGCTTAGCTTTGGGTTCAATCTTGCGTTGCTCGATCCCAATGACAGAAGGGGAAACGACACGTATTGTATTGTTGCCATCGAGGATAAAAAGATGGGGTTATATCATATTGCTTGAGTTTATCCCTCTACATCATGTCATCTTGCCTAATGCGTTACTCCGTTCTTATGAACTTAATACTCTAGATGCATGCTGGATAGCGGTCGATGTGTGGAGTAATAGTAGTAGATGCAGGCAGGAGTCGGTCTACTTGTTGCGGACGTGATGCCTATATACATGATCATGCCTAGATATTCTCATAATTATGCACTTTTCTATCAATTGCTGGACAGTAATTTGTTCACCCACCGTAATACTAATGCTATCTTGAGAGAAGCCACTAGTGAAACCTATGGCCCCCGAGTCTATTTTCCATCATATAAGTTTCCGATCTATTTTTTGCAATCTTTACTTTAA
Organism: Aegilops tauschii subsp. strangulata; assembly: GCF_002575655.3. Lineage (NCBI taxonomy): Eukaryota > Viridiplantae > Streptophyta > Magnoliopsida > Poales > Poaceae > Aegilops > Aegilops tauschii. The sequence goes on along the minus strand of NC_053036.3, from coordinate 642,266,275 downwards.
ATCTTTATCATAAAAATACCAAAAATATTATCTTATCATCTCTATCAGATCTCACTTTTGCAAGTGGCCGTGACGGGATTGACAACCCCTTTATCGCGTTGGTTGCAAGGTTCTTATTTGTTTGTGTAGGTACGAGGGACTTTCGTGTGGCCTCCTACTGGATTGATACCTTGGTTCTCAAAAACTGAGGGAAATACTTACGCTACTTTGTTGCATCACCCTTTCCTCTTGAAGGGGAAACCAACGCATGCTCAAGAGGTAGCACCCTTCCCAAAGAATATTGCAGATTTTTGTACGTTAACTTTCTGTCCCGATGCCGCTTCATAATCCTACAATATACCACGGAGTACCTCAAAATTGTCTCGGTACCCCTCCAGGAAAACCACACTATCATCTGCGAACAACACATGAGTAACCGTAGGCCCGTTTGTCCCAAACGATACTCCCTTCAGCTCCTTCTCCCGCTGTGCATTCGTCAACATTGCAGAGAATCCTTCTACACAGAAGAGGAAAAGATATGGGGAGAGGGGGTCTCCCTGCCGAAGACCACGCGAAGGAATGAATCTGGAAGAGAGCCCCCCATTCAGCTTCACAGAAAAAGTAGCAGATTTGACACATCTCATGATCATCTCCGTCCAGTGACTGGAGAAGCCAAACTTCAGCAACATTTGTTAAAGAAAATCCCATTCAACCCTGTCGTAGGCTTTTATCATATCGAGCTTTACCGCACACAAGGGTTTCCTCCTCTTCCGCTTCCTAATCGCATGCACACACTCGTATGCCACCAACACATTGTCAGTTATTAGCCTTCCAGGTACAAACGCGCTCTGTTCTTCGGAAATCATAAAAGGCAATACCACCTTCAGCCGGTTAGCCAGTGCTTTCACGGCGATCTTGTACAGTACATTACAGAGACTAATGGGTCGGAACTGCGAGAGAAGCTCCGGTGAGCTTACTTTCGGGATCATCACAATAACAGTATCATTAAAACCTGTCGGGGCAGCAGTCCCAGCAAGAAAATCGTGTATCGCATTGCACACATCATTTTTTACAAGCGCCCAATGCTTCTGATAGAACATGGCCGGCAGCCCATCCGGCCCCGGTGCCTTCGTAGGGCCCATCTGAAACAGAGCTACCTCAATTTCATCATCCGTAAATGGAGCATCCAGCTTATCATTCATCTCCTCCGTGACTGCCTTTTCAATATGCTGCAAAACCCTGGCTCCCTCACGCGATCCCTCCGACGCAAACAACTGTGCATAGAACTACGCAGCCATCATCCTCATACCCTCGTCATCAGTACACCTTGATCCATCTTCTCTTTTTAGAGCCTTGATCGTGTTTTTCCACTTGCGCTGAGAGGCTCGATTCTGAAAATACTTAGTGTTTTGGTCTCCATCTGTGAGCCAGTCCACACGGGATCTCTGCTTGTAATATACCTCTTCTCTCTCGTATAACTCGTGTAGTTGGTCCTCAATATCTTTGATTTCCTGCCCGTACCCCGTCCGCACAGCACGCTCTTTGGCATCAACCAACTGAACCTTCAAATGAGTTATTTGTTTTTTGATGGATCCGAACACTTGGCGACTCCACACCTGCATGGCCCTTGACGTGAGCCTGAAGCGATTGCATGCCGCCCCAAGTGCACCGTTCGCCTGATTGGCTGCTTGCGCTTCGGCCCATGCACTAGCAATCATTGCCTCGTACCCTTCGTGTGTGGTACATGCTTCTTCGTACATGAAAGGGCTCTGGCCCCCCGGGTGCAACGCAGCCGGTGCCACCTGCACCTTGACCACCAACGCCTGATGGTCAGACTCCTCGGTCATTACATGTACCACTTCGCCCGTCGGGAAGAGCTGTGCAAACTCAGCATTGCATGTGGCCCTATCCAATCTCACTTGTATGTTGTCACTGTCGTCCCGTTTATTGTCCCACGTGAAGGGGTAGCCCGAGAACCCAAGATCAGCAAGCCCGCAGTCGGACATGCACTCCGCAAAATTTGCTATTTGGCTCAAACTCCTCGGGTTACCGCCAATCTGCTCCTTTTGGAGAAGAGCTTCATTGAAATCCCCCGCGCAAAGCCACGGGAGGTTATCTTGTGTACATAGATAACGAAGCACCTCCCACGTTTTCATTCTCTTCTCACCACATGGTTCCCCATAGATTCCAGTGACCCCGTCTACCACAATCTGTGCGTCAACATAGTATTGGCACCAAGGCCTCACTGTCACCTCCACCGAATCCTTCCACCACAAAGCTAAACCTCCACTGTTGCCATTGCAATTAACAGCAACCCCATGTCTGAACCCTAGGCTCCATTTCAGTCTCTCCATAGCACGTGAGGTCTTTTTTTGTTTCTGATAAGAATACCACCGCTGGGTTGTATGACCTAATCAGGTCCCTTAGTTCGCCCACTGTCGGGTCCAACCCCAACCCCCAACAGTTCTAGGCTAGGAAATTCATTGCTCCAGGCGGCCCCCCGTCCTGGCAGGGTCCGCCGATGAATCATTGTTCTCTTCAATACGGTCAAACACGGATGAGGTTTTCTACCTCGTGTCGCGAACAAAAGTATCGATTCCTACCTGTCTATCCAGATCACCCTTAGCTACCCAGTGAAGTTTCAGTCTCCTTTTCCTCTCCAACTGAGCAACATGTCTTGGGCTGCTAGGAGATCGCCTTTCCACATAATGCTTAGACCTTGGTTTCCTAACATAGTACCCTTGTCTGCGCTCCCTCCCCCTGAATTGGCTCGATGATCCAGCATTCTCATGGCCCCACTGGCCATACTGCTTGTACCTGAACCTCAGTTCGGCCTGCTTCTCTTGTTGCCTCTGTCGGAGCTCATACCTCATATCTCTTTCTCTCTTCTGCTCAATCTCATCCCGCAGATCCCTCTCGGGTGTTATCTCCACCTGTTGCTTCTGCTTGTTTGGGTTACCGGTTCCCTCATTCCCCCCCTTGCCCTCCTCGCCAGAGTGGGATACGGCCGGGGTGGTGAACTCATTATGCAGGTTCCTCTTTGTAGGGAGATCACGGACTATGCCCGCCTTCCTCCTATTTTGTTCTCCCTCACTTGACCTGACACTTCCAAAGCTATTTGCACTACTCGAGGGGCCTCTGTGTGATACTTCTTTTGTCCCCCAAGAACGACCTGGGGATGCCCGGAGCCATTCCCCCCATTGCTGATCCGGATCCGCCGCCGGGACACAACCCTTCTCGCCATGCACCAGCCTTCCACACTCGAAGCAGAAGTGCGCATGAGTGCTTTCCAAATCCATCCCCAATAATAGGACCAATCATCTCATCTGAGTAGGATCTGAAGAATTTTTTTTCAGCGCCACCATCGCCGCCGCCGAAGCCAAGAAGATGAACAGCCTAAAAAACTAAGGTACTTGACCTAAAACTATCCACACGTGTGGATCCGGCGATCCCCCCCCCCCCCCCCCTCCCCTCACCGCCGACGATCAGGGTCATCGACGGAGGGGAGCCGCCAGAGAACGGCGGTGGAGCGCGAGGCGAAAGTTAGATCGCTTTTCCTTTCTTCGGGAGGAAGATAGGAAAACGATGGATAGGTAATTATACTACTGACTAGTGGCCTCCACACTTGACCTGAAGGATTTATACGGGATCTCTTCTGTACACACGTCATCCAGTAAAAATATTGTAAAAATGTTTTACAGTAATCTCTAAAACGATTTTTTTAGGGACTCTAAAACGATTTTAGAGATGCTGTAACACACGCATTAGCGGAGCGATTAGCGAGCGCACGGGAAGGGAAGGGAAGCGGCGCCGCTACGTAGCAGCGTCCACACGAATACTTTTCTCCTTCTAAAAAAACACCAGCCATATATTCCTGGGTCTTGGGCGGCCGCTCTCCGTCGCGCTAACTCCGCCGCCGCCGCAGTGCTGCCAGTCATCTTCCCTTCGAAGGACTGATTCTGGCGCGCCGGTGTGACGGAGAGGCGAGGCGGCGCAGGGCAGGGTGTGGATTGAATCTGGCGCCATCGTCCGTCCCCGATTCGCCCTCACCGCAGGCAGGGCAGGTACACAGATCCCTTTCCTTCCGTGATTGCTACTAGATGCGAATTGATTTGGGTAGGTGTTCACCACCGATCTCGTCTGATCTGGCCGTCGTCTCCGTCACGCCACCAGATTGCTAATCATTTTCGGAATCCAACTCCTCCCCTCCCTCCAATTCCGATTCTAACACTGAGATTTTGCAGGGCGGCAGGGCCATCATATAATAAATTCAAGGCTCGATCTTTCTGCCGAAACTCTTCAAGGACGCTTGATTGGTGAACACAGAGGCAGAGCTGCAGCAGGAGGAGGATTAGATAGATTACTCTGTTATTACTATTAGATCTTCTGTCAAATCGCAGTGGGGATGTCTAATAAGCGCCGGGGATATGCCGGCGACGGCGGTGAAAAGAGGTCGCGGCGGATCAAGCATCTGTACCTCGTGTTGGATGACTGGACCAAGGGGTACAGCATCCACAAGATCCAAGCCGACAGCTTCGACTCTGACTCTGACTCTGATGACCAGCACAGCGGCGCTGCCCGGCACCTCCCGGAGCCTCCGACCCTGCGGTTAGAGTGCCCGGTTGGCACTGTACCCCATCCCGGCATGTCGTTCTCTTCCTTGGGCACCAAGATCTTCACCTTCATGAACCAGCGATGCAGCCTCATCTACGACACCAAGACGGCCGCAATGACGATTGGCGCCCATGCCCCTGCTGACATGGTCTGTGGCTTCGGCATCACCGTGGTCGTTGATGAGATGCTCTATGCATTATCTTACCACTTCCGCGTGAAACAACACTCCTTTGGGGTCATGTCATGGGGGTCCACCGCGCCGGATGCGCTGCAACAACCAACCGAGGGCTGGTCCTGGAAGACTCTGCCGCCACCACCGCCAACGTTCCACCGCCGAGTCAACTCCTATGCACTACACCCGGATGGATGCACCATCTTTATGTCCACAGCTAACTTCATGACGGCACCTAGCAAAGGTTGCATGGGCACCTACTCATTCAACACCAAGGATTCTGTGTGGAGATGGCATGGGGAGTGGGCCTTGCCATTCAGCGGCCAAGCACACTTTGACAGGGAGCTCAACGCTTGGGTTGGCCTTGGGTGGGATGGCTACATCTCTGCTTGCCAAGTTGCCTCCCCCAGCTGCCACAGCACGACTCCAACACAAGATTGGGTGGGATTGGCAGCAACCTCGATGAGTACGTTGAGAGGTTGAAAATGCAGGCTTCAACACAAGAGCTCAATTTCAATTTTGGGGGGAAGCTTGGTGTGGAACACGCCTCACATTTGGTGGAAAGAGCCGATCCGATGATGGGAAGTGCTGAAGTGAAGTGTGAATTGAAGAAAATGGGCACGCAACTAAAGCAGCTGATCGATTTGAAGCAGCAAGCAAATATGATGGCTGGAGCATTTGATTGATGTGTCATTGCTATGGGTTTCTTTTACTTGATGTTCATCAATCGCTAGAAATTTTTACAGTTTCAGTTTGTGTTTCAAGCTAGTTTCAGAGTCAAGGGTCCCTAGTTTCAGTTACTGTGTCTAGCTAGTAGTTTCAGTAAGTCAGGGATCATTTGTTAGCTGAATGTGAATTTGTGTGAAGCAAATCCTGAATTCTGGTAATGATATTCAGACCCAATGATATTCTCAGTTAACAGAGTGCATGTGTGAAGCAATTGATGAATGAAATGTAGCAATTCATATAATGCAGCAATTTTGGTAATTCGTAAATTGCGTAAAAAATGCTATTGGGCCGTGGGTGCATGTGTAAAGTTACTATTGATGAATGAAAATGCAGTAATTCTTCAGTTAACAGAGTGCATGTGTAGAGTTCACGGTAAAAAATGTTATTGGGCCGTGGGCTGATGAGTGCTGTGACAAAAAGCAGGCCCAAATAGAAAACTAGCCCACACGCTTGGTGCACCAAATGTAGCAATTCATAAAATGGCTACATGAACACATGTATGTATTGTAACTTTTTTTGTTTTGCTTTATATATTTGTTGCTTGTCTACGGTTCCATGAAACCCAAATTAAACGGGGATATGTGAAAGCCTCAGAAATCATTTTTGTAAATGATCATGTTAAAATTCGCTTCAAATAGGTACAAGAAAATCTTCCTGTTTTGCTCTGAAAATATTGGCCAGAGGTAAAATTCAAACCAATATTTTTAGGAGCACAGAAATATTTATTTGGGCATTTGAGTTAATCCAATAATTATTGGCACAAATAAAATTGCACCCTACTCCTACTAGCTAGGGTGGACCTAATAGCCAGTGCCTAGATACATGCATGCCCACATGCAGCACACCAATATAAGATTTTTTTCTTTTTGCAAAAACATTTGAGTACCCATACACTTGCATGTCCATAGTGGAATCTTCCTTGTATTAGTAACACATAGATCAACTAGATAGAACATCAAGCACATATATCAATTGACCAATATCAACTAGATAGAAAAAACAAAAACTAGATAGAACACTTTGTGAGTATGTGGTGTGCATGTCCATGGTTTGGGTCATGACCCATGATTTGGCCAACATTGTGAAGACGGTTTGTGTGGTGAATGGGGTGTAGCAACACAGGGCAACACACAAATAATAGCATGAAACGGGTACACCCCATAGCAACCCACAAATAATAGCATGAAACAACAATATATATAGTAGCACGAAACCCAACAACAATATAAATAGTAGCACAACCCATAGTTCCACGACATAGATAGCATAGCCTTACAGCTTAATAATAGTAGCGCACAAACATAAATGATTACAACTTAAAATACTAATATGATAGATAGATAGCTAGATAGATTGGGTTCTTCTCCTTCTCCTTCTCTTGGCGAACGCCACCTCGCTCCCCCGAGCGCCCTTCACTCCTGGTTGTCGACGGGGTATGGGAGGGTGTGCATGCCGTTGTTGGTGGGGAAGATGTTGTTGAAGTCGGTGAAGATGTTGTGGGTGGTGAAAGTAATAAACTCACACCCACACCAAAACACTCAGCCGAGGAGGTGGAAGGCGTCAAAGAGGTTGTTGAATGTAGCGAGGAGAGTAACCACAACGCCATTGTGATTGACCTCCTCAACATGGAACATCCTTGGAGAGCCAGGAGTGGTGGCGGTAGCCGGCCGAAAAGAAGAACTGCATTAACTCCCTTGCGCCCCTCCACCTTGAGATCGCCCACACCCTAAGGGTGTTCTCTACATAGACGCCAGCGGGATAGAGCATCTCCGGCATGGTGGGGGGAAGCGGTAGGTCGGGCCGTTGTATTGCATGGTGGCTTTCCAAGGATGTGGAGAAGAAGGAAGAAGGAGGGCAGATGGGAGAGGATAGGGTTGGGGTATGGATGATGAGGGAGAGAAAGACGATAGGTATGGCTTAAAGAGCCCTAGTGCAACGTGTTTTTTTGATTTTTTTACTGGTTTCACCGGGTGGAAGTAATGACCGGGCGGCGTTTGGTACGGTGGCATCGAGAGTGTGTACACACGCAAGGGAAGCTGAAGGCTACATCACATCAATGGATGTCCCTGCATCAATAGCCCCGCTGTGACGTTTCACAACTGCACGCATCTGTGCCATCGGTCGGGGGTCAAGGGGTCACGCTAACCCGTTCTTCTGTGTGTGTGCCGCCCGTGCATGCATGCATCGTAGGCTGCAATCGAGCATGCATGGCAACGTAGCCTACTGGCTAGGGCCTGGCTAGACGAGGCGTGGATCGGTCCAAAGGTCCAAAGGGTTGGCTTCTTTCACCATAGCCCAACGGTTAGCCCACTCGCCGCAGCGCAAAAAATGTTTCTGAATCCAGCAAATCAAAGAGTAGCACGCGGATTGCTGACGTACCAATGCATGCCGATCCACACCGTTGAACGCGCAGTGATCCAGTGATCCAGAGTTGAGGCGGGGGGTTATCCAGCGTTGTCGACTGCAGCCAATCATAGAGCCTCACGCGGATCAGTGACATAGCCCTAGCGTCTGATCCAGGCCATCCACTAACAGAGATCCAACAACGCGGTAGAGTGCGGGTTTCAGATGGGGTTTGAGGGGTTTTGAGAGGGTTTTGAGGGCTAGGGTTGAGCATAACTAATTAAAAAAATCATAAAAGTATGAAACTTGCGCTCATCATCGTTTTATGTGAGTGAGTTGCTGGAAAAAATAAGAAACTTGGTCTATGGGTATTTTCATGAAAAACCCTTCACAAAACATAGCTATCATGAACAAGGTTGCATGGGATTCAAGCTAGGGTTTAGGGCTAAGCATGCCATAATTTATCCAAACGATCTCATATTGGGCATGGACCCTATATTTTCACACTAGATGTCAAATTTTCTGGCCCATTTAGAAAAGGTCGAAAAAATTTGCTTACGAATGGGGTGTTTAGCCTAGCTTCGGAGCTCATTTCACTACTAGGGAAAACCTTATACACAGAACTTTAGCAGTAGCGAGGGTCAAAAAAGCACGCTGGTGCTAAGTAGCAGTAGCGCCCCCCTGCAAACCGCGCTGTAGATAAAGTTCTAGCAGTAGCGCGTCTCGTCCTAAACACGTTACTACTATAATTCCCACGGCTTAGCCGATAGGCTACACATAGTAGTAGCGACCTAAAACGAACCGTGCTACCGCTACTTTCTTTGTAGCAGCGCGTCTTATTATAAACTCGCTACTGCTAAAGGATATAAAATTAAATGGAAAGCAAATAGAAAGGTAATTGAAAATGAAAGAAATAGAATAAGGTGAAAGGAAAAAATAAAATGGGAAGAAAACTAAATGAAAAAGGGAAAAAAGAGAAAGGAGTAGCAGTAGCGTGTATCCCAGAACACGCTGTAGCTAACTTAGCCGCAGCGCGCTTTCTTGAACGCGCTACTGCTACTTCTGACTTAACCACGGGGTTCGTCCTTCCCCACAGCCACTTCCCCCAAATCCAACACTCCACTCCCGCCGCCGCCGTCGGCCGTCGGCCGTCGCGCGCTCTCCGCACACCCTCTACGCCGCCCCCGACCCCAGATTCAACACCGCCCCCACCCCCGACCTTCAACGCCGCCCCGGACGCCACCCCCGACCCCGACCTCGACGCCACCGTCCGCCGCGCGCCCGAGCCCCGACCCCGACCTCGACGCCGCCTGCCCCTCGCTCGTCGCAGGCACCCGAGGTGAGCAAGCCTGCTCCTCCCTCTCCCCTACCTCTACCTAGGGTTTCTTTATTTTTTAGTTGCATCAAATTAGTTAGGGTTCATGTAAGGGTTGAAACGAATCGGATGCGGATGCGGCTCAAATGAGTTAGGGTTCATGTAAGGGTGGAAACGAATCAAATTTCTAAGATGAATCATAAAACGAGTAAAATTTGACCACTTATTTCACTTTATAGTTGGATAATTGGGATATCCGCTACCACTTTCCACCCCTAGGTTTATCAAATTAGATGGTAATTAGGGTAGTAGTTCCTAGGTACTAATTAGTTAGTAAGAACTTGTTGCTATTTTTATTTATAGTAAGTTTATTTTTAGTAAGAACTAGTTGAATTAATAGAACTAGTTAGTAAGAACTTGTTGCTATTTTTTAGTTAAAGCAATTTTTCTCGCATCGACGTGGACGATGCCTATCCCGCATCCTCATCGTCAAGTCGGCGGAGGACGACACCTGCTTGACCAGATGGGCCATGTCCGGGACTGGGCTCCGCCGGGGTGGTACTGGGAGGCGCTACCTATCGGGGGGCGCAGGTTGGTGAGGAGCCAGCCTGTCGTTGACCCAAACCTTCTTTGGTGGCGGTCGCGTGGGCCAGTGACGGTCCAGAGCCTCGAGGACTCCGCGGAGGTGCTGCGTCACCGTGTCAGTGAGGAGGACGCGCACGTCCATCGCTACTTTTTTGTGTTGGAGCACAGGTTCTCCAATACCTGGCAGGTTCTCCAGGGATCTCACTGGAGCTATGATCCCGTGATGGTTCCTTCTCTGTGGGTGTCCACCGCCCGCGCCGATACCCGTCGTGTGCTAGGGTTTTAGTTGTACTAGTGATGTTATATGTACGACACTATTCGGGATGTATTAGTGATAATATTCGACGATGTACGGACGCATGAGATGATTTACTTTTGCTTATTGAATGCATGCTAATTTGAGTCCTATAAGATATTTTGAAATGTATATCTTGTGTTGCTCAATATCCAAGTGGCCGGTCATGTTTGCAGGTTACACCTCCGAGTGGCCTATGTTTTGCCAGAGTGTTGATTCATTTCCGTTCCGGCAAATTTCAGGCGCTCGATATGTCCTATTTTAGCAAAGGTCATGCCGGATTTTTCCGTGAATTTTGGCATGACTTTTGCCAGAATATGTAGGAAATATCGAGTGCCCCGGATTTGTGTGTTGAGTATCCTGGTAGTTGTCTTCTATCGATTTTCAATTAATGTTTTAACTATGAACCTAGGAAATGTCTGACGACAAAAAGGATTTCGGTATTTGCAAATACTGCGAAGACGAGCGCGGCCTGTGCGACGGAATCTTCCTAGATGATGATAGGTGCTTCAGCATCAAGCTGGACGAGAATTTTGAAGTGGATACAGTAAGTCACAACGACAAGTCTTTTTTCCTAATTAAGCATGACATCTGCTTCATTTGCTTCAACTTATATTTTTTTGCTATTCTACTAGCGTATCCCCTGCCATGCAAGAGTTTTTGTATTGGATAAGATAGGTTTTAGTCATACTATGGAGGTAAAGAAAGTTTACTTGAAGACCGAGCATGGTTATATTTTCCACGCAAAATTATACAATTCAGACGACAACACCTATTTTGGATGCAAAACATGGCGAGCACTATGCAAGACTTATGCATTTGAGCCTGATATGGTTATCACCTTTGATATTCGTCCGGAAGATGATATTGAAGGTAATACCGACATCTGGGTCGATGTGCAGACGCCTCCAGTTACACCATTATGTAAGTTTCTCAACCATATTTATGTCTTTGATATTGTTTATTCAAAAATAGTTGACAACTAATTTGTATTGTCAGCTTATTTCGGTGTAAGCAAACATGTCCAGCGCTTGGTAGACAGGACCTACTACTGTCCCGGGGCTGAACTAAACTGCGAGGAGCTAAGTCATTATGTTTCATGGCTTGAGGATCTTGATACTGTCAAGACAAATATTCCTCCTGGACTTAGAAATGTTAGTACTGAAAACGTGCGACCAATAGTGTTCGTAATGAACTACGGTCACATCTATTTAGGAAGGATGGTAAGTTTTTTACTATTTGTCCTCAGTGCATCTTTTCCATACATTATTTGTGAAGCTAAACTTCATTGCTAAGTATGTTACCATACGATGTTTTTTCAACAGGGCCTCCCGATGAATGTTGTGCCTTATGGGATCGAGACTAAAGGTACCATGAGTATTATTAGCTTACGGCCAAGATATCCTACATGTTACTTTAGTGCATTCAAGATCAGCGATGAATGCTTAATAGTGCAAGACTGGACCAAATATGTGATGGGGGAGCGCAGAGAAGTACTAGGGGCAGCAAATAGATGTGCTACCCAAAATTAGGAGACAGGTTCATCTGCATGCTCCAACTTAATCAAGGAGGAGAGCTACACATGTTTTATGTTATTTTACCTAAGAGAGAGCAGCAGGAGTGATTAGCTAGCTAGAATGAGAGTTTGAAGATGATGATGTGTGCTACACTATGACTATGATGATTAAATAGCTAATGTTGGTGGTAATGACTATGATGATGATTAAATAGCTTGTGTTGGCGGATTAGATTCAAGTGGAGGCAACATGTGGTGCACATCGAAAGTACTACTAGTCCAAAGTAGATCAAGTTTGGATTTGTAGTATACTTTTGACATGCACCACATATTGCCTCCACTTGAAACTAATCCACCTTCATTTGACACACTGTTATGGACATAATGATGTAAACCTCATAACTGGTATTGTACCAATATTTGTACGATAAATACACTAAAAATAAAAAATAAAAAAAAGAATACTAGTAGCGATGGAGTGAAAACGCGCTGCCAGTAGTTACATTAGCAGTAGCGTGGGATTGAACAAACGCTGCAGCTACTTATCCTAGCAGTAGCGCGTGTAACACGCGCTACTGCTAAGGAATAGCTGTAACGCCTTATCAGTAGCGCATGTTCCCGCGCTACTGATAGGCCTAAAACCCGCGCTGCTGCTAGCCTTTTCCCTAGTAGTGTTTGGAGCCACTTTTCGTGACTAGTGTTTCACATCAACAATAAGTGCTCGGATTGATTGCTTAACATGCATATATATGACTAATATTTGAGAAAGCATTGTAACATCAATACCACATACTAAACAATTTCAAATCGGAATTTTGGGTCAAACTTGAATTTTGGGTCAAATTTGAAATTCGGCCAAAATTTGAATAGCATTACACAAATACCATTTTACACAAATTGAGGCAAGTTTGTTATTCTACAACACACAACACCATTAGACAAGTTTGACAAAAGAAGTTTTCACTTCTTCTTACCACTCGATTTCTTCTTCTTCTTACCACTTTTTGATCCTACCACACCTAGTTCACTCAAAGTCTTGGGTTTCTTAACTGGACTAGCTGGGATAGCTTCAGTTGGCACCACAACATCTACATGAGGCTCAGTTTGCACAAAATCAACTCCAGTAGCTTCAATTGGTAATACAACTTGCAATATAGGATCAGTTTGCGGAACATCTGCCGCAACAGCTTCAGTTTGCACCACATTCTGCACCACATCATCATCCAAATGTTGCTCATGATGCATCACAAGATCAAATACTGCCTCATTTTGCACAACATCATCCAAATCTTGATCATTTTGCATCACAACATCATCCAACTCTTGCTCATTTGGCACCGCAACATCATCCAACTCTGGTTCATCACCAAAATTTCTCTTTTTCCTACAGCCATTGATTCTTGCCATTTTGATTGCCCAGCAATCTTCAACAACAAGGGGTTGACCTCCAGGCTTCCTCCTGGAAAACAAAGCTTGTAATTTTGCTAGTAATTAAAAACAACACCCAAATATAAAAAAACACAAACGTAAACATACTTTGGCCTTTCAGGAGTGTAACGACATTTTGGAGATCCTTTTCGGTGCCCAAGTTCCTGGCACAGCTTGCATCTATTTTTGTTACCTTTTTGGGACCTTTTTGGCTTTGCATCCTTCTTCCCCTTCCCCTTTTTACTACTCCCACCTTTCTCAAACCATGCCTTGAATGTACTCTCTTTAGGCCTGCCACCCTTTCTTTTTGTTAGGGAGGACACATGGAAATTTCAATCTCCACTTCACGCCACTGAGACTGATGTGTAAGTGATGGAATTGGAGTTGCATATGCAGCCTTGAATCTTGCCACTGAGTAATATTCATGCAAATATGGGTGCATGTTTATCTTGGGTTGGGAGGCCAAGAAAAGAATGGCATGGTCACATGGTTTCTTGGTGTGTTGCCACTCGAGGCAAGTGCAGTCATGCAACTCAGTGTTAACAACATGCCTCCTTCCAGTCTTGGCATCTCTAACTTCAACACCCCACAATGAAGATTTTTCCACAGACAAATGTGTAAGATTTCTGCTCCTACTCACCACATGTTGTACCACTGCATGAAGCTTATCCCCTTGCAAACAATCACCAATCCTTCTTCTCAAATCCCACATGCGCATGATCATGATCCTGATTTGATCAACCATGTCATGCACAGGCAAGTTCTTTAACTGATTTATCTTGTTGTTAAAACTTTCTGCCAAGTTATTGTTGATATGATCACACTTGAAGGCAGTGTTAAATCCGGACATGTACCACAGTAGAGAATGATAGGTGTTCAACCATGGACCAAACTCACTGCATGCTGCTTTTATATTATTAAGATGATATGAATGTGTTTGTTTGGTGTAAGATCTTGCTGCTGGCCATATTCTCCCAGATTCTTCCCCTCTGAATTTTTTGATCAAATTCATCCAGATATGGCCGAAGCACTCCCTCTGCTCACAATGAGGAAAAAATTCTTCACTACATTTTCTAGCCCTTTACATGCATCTATGTGTACTGCCAAAGGTGACACTGGCCCTATGCATCTTTTCAACTGCATCATGAACCATGTCCATGAAACCTCTGTCTCTGACTGAAACAAACCAATAGCAACAGGGAACATCCAGTTGTGTCCATCTAAAGCATTGCATGCTGCCAATTGACCATTTCATTTGCCTGTCAAAAAAGATGAGTCTATGCTCAAATATGGACGGCACCCTGCTTTGAAGCCATGTATGCAAGGCTTTAAAGCCAAAAAGAACTTGGAGAAAAGAACTCTACCATCCTCTGTTACCTCAGTATCTATATCCACAACACTGCCAGCTGACCTCTTTTCCACCTCTGCTTTGAAGTTATAAAGCATCCTAAAAGTATTTGCCCAATCACCATATAATTCTTTCATTGCCCTCTATTTTCTTTCCACATTGTGGTATACTTCACCTTAATGGGGTACTGCTTTTCCAAGTCCACTTTAAGTTTCTTTGCTGTAGTGTTTGGTTTCTTGGCTAAAATTGGAGTGATCTTTTCTGCAATCCAAAGTTGTGATGTCATGGTTGATACTCTCTATGAACTTCTAATACAAGTATGTGGATTTGGGATTTGATTAACCCTAATGGTACTCCCATCAGGTTGAATTCTAGCAGATATGTACCACTTGCAAGGCCTGACGCTTCCATCGAAACCTCTGCACCTTGCATAAAATTCCTTTCTGTCAGTCCACATAGTCTTGGCATCAAACTCATGTTTGACTGCATAAGTATTGAAACACATCCTAAACTCCTTCATGCTTGGGAACAACTTGCCTACTTCAATAATAGGATTTTCTTTCTCATACACACTTACAAGCTCATCATCATGTGCATCATCTACATCATCTGCGGCATCTTTCATCACCTATCCATCCACATCTTCATAAGCATCTATGTTAGCATCATTAGGCAAACTCGATTCATCCCTCTCTTCCTCATCTTGATCATCTACTGGATCCACTGGAATGCCAAAAAAATTGGCCATCTCAGTGTCAGCCATTGGTGCGATGAACAAATCAGCAGTGTCTTCTAATTGTACTGAATTCCAATCAACACAAACAATCCTTGCAGCACCATCACAACCCTCTTCTGCATCTTGCTCAGCCCCATTGCCACTTCACCCGTAAGCATGGGCTTTATCTATCTCTGTGAAGCCCAATCGTCATCTACCATTTGCGAAGCTAACTTTGAGGGCACATATCCAACCTTAGAATTTGATTTTAGATCAACGAGCTCTGCATGAAAGGTAGTCTATTTGCTTGCCCAGCCGTCTTGCCAATCGATTTCATCCACCATCTATTCACCATTCTCAATTCTCACATACTCACCCTTCCAATTATCAAACCGTAACAATGCCACCTCTTGCTCTCACTAGTGCAGAACCGGGCAATAGCACCGGTTCGTAAGGCCCTTTAGTGCCGGTTCCGTAACTGGCACAAAAGTTTGGGCACTAAAGCCCCCCCCTTTAGTACCGGTTCAGCACGAACCGGTGCTAAAGGGCAACCACGTGGCACAAGCTAGCTCCGGGGGCCGGGAGGCCTTTAGTACCGGTTGGTAACACCAACCGGTACTAAAATGTTTGGGGGGTTTTTGGTTTTATGATTTCTTTTTCATTTAATTTTGTGTTTTCCATTTTAATTCTTTTTCGTTTGCTGGTAATTTATGATACTACACATTGTACACGTTATGCATATATATGGTAGCTAGTAGAACCAATCATATATATAGATCATCAATGTCTCACAAACCACCATATTAATTCACACATACACACATGTATAGCTATATATACAATTTCTCGTACATATGCATGTTGCCTTCGGAGCCAGTTGCATTAGCCTAATTGGTGCCTTCAGAGCACGATGACAAATTGGAAGTGGTTCATGACTTGGTCGATGGGGGCGGTAGCGGGTAATAGTATTCTCCCTTCGGATTTATGACCTGGTCGAGCAAAAATCCCGCTATTTCCTCTTGAAGTGCTTCTACGCGCTCCGTATCTAGGAGCTTGTCCTGCACCTCTGTGAACTGTTAAGAAGGAGATCAATATGCATGTGTATTAGTTGTGTGACTAGATATCGATAATGGTGCAGAAATTGTGAATAGTGTTCTGACAAGCGTACCCATTCCTGTCTTTGAGATCTGCTCCTTTCGGACGTCATCATGCGAATGTTCTCGCAAACGCAGTATGCACACAGATCAGTCCCCTGCGCCTGCTTTATGGCCTTTACGAGAATGAAATTTAATTTGATCAGATAATAATTAATCAAGTGTGATAATATTAAAAAGATGGCAGCTAGCTAGCACTACTTAATTACTTACCTTGGGTCGAAACCATCTCAGCTGTCGTTTCCATTCGCCTTCCATGACGCTGATGAACCTTGCCCAAGCCCTGCCCGCCGACAAAGAAAATGAATAAAGGGGTTATTAAATAGTTCATATCATGAAATGACGAACTAAATAGGCCGAGATATATAGTTAATAATGATTGAAATTACCTGTTGACTATCCCAAACAAGATGTTATAGTCACTATTTTCTTTGAGTAGTGAGTCCAGTATTTCAACTGTTCCATCGTCAACTCTAATGATACACAAGATCCAGTGAAATATGCATGCACACACGTTTGCATGTCTTAATTAAGCGGGCATATGTAAGCAAAAACATGTAGCTAGCTAGCTAGTAGGCAAAAACAGAGAATTTGTAGTACAAGAAAGTGTGACTCACTTGAAGTTGTAAGGAAGTAGTATATCTTCATTGTATTTGAGGCGCTTCAAGAACTCGAACATGCTGTCCTCTACCTGCTTTTTATAATTCTTGCTTAATTCCCATGTGTATTCATTAACGGTGTTTGGGTCAATGAACCCAATGCCATAGCGTCCACCTTTTGTCATTTCATACATCTTCATCCTGCATAATACCACAGAAAAGAATATAGTGAGGATAATTACAGGTAATGATTGATCAAAAGGATCAATACATCTAGCTTGAGACTTAAATTACAGAAAGAAATCACTTACAGACAATAGCAACTGACGATAGATTTGTCGAGTGCGTCTTGATTGTATAACTGAAACAGTTCAGAATACTCAACGGTCACAGGTTTCAGATGGTAGTAATGATCCTTGTTGACTTTCACCATGAGAGACTGTCGATCGGATCTCTTGGTAATGTCCATGTACCATTGATGCAATTCATACATTCTCGTTGGGAGCTTCTTGACATGTTCTGGCCTGACCAAAGGTTGGCCCCGGACAAATTTCCATTTTATTTCCTCCTCTGTAAGCACAGACATGTTCTCGATCTCGAGGAGTTGTCCAACAGTGATCTTGAGTTCTTCAGCCTGCATTATATGCTCCTGGGTTATTACCACAGCGCCCACCTGGGGAACGTAAACTGTTTGCCCACAATAATATTGGCCGCGTGTACTGTCATGTGTTGTTGGCGGCACAACAAGCGGGGGGATCGGTTGGGCCCACTGTTCTCCCAGCTGGGCAATGGTTCTCCCGCATTTTTTGACAGCTGCTTGTTGTTTGCTCGAGCTCGAGCTCGCCTCCTTCTGTAGACGTTGTCGATGTAACTTCCTGATGTGGCGCTCATAGTCTGTGTCAACAGGCTTAGGGGCTGGTGGTTCAGCCATACGAATGAAGTGGTCCATAACTTCCACAGGCACTTTCTCCCTTGGCGGCGGTGGCGGTTTCGGTCCAAAATGGGCATCGACTTCTGCCCGCACTATGGCATTGGTTTGCTCCTTGGTCCTGTCGTAAGGCCTCTCAGGAAGAGGAGTAGTGAGGTTTGGACCATATTTATATCGCTTGCCTTCGCCTGTACTTCCTGTACTATGACCTCGACTGGTACCGCTACGCACCATAGCTGCAGGGTGTCTCTTCTGCGGTTGCTGAGGCGGCAGAGACGGCTGACGAGGCTGAGTTGGACGAGGAGGAGTGGCCTGAAGCTGTGCCGGACTTGGAGGAGGAGTGGCCTGACACTTTGCCGGACATGGAGGAGGAGTGGACGTCTGACGCTGTGTCGGACTTGGAGGAGGAGTGGCCTGACACTTTGCCGGACTTGGAGGAGGAGGAGTGGCCTCACACGTTGGTGGACTTGGAGGAGCGGGAGTCTGCTGACTCGGTGGCGGACTTCGACGAGGAGTCGGATGACGCGGTGTCGGTGGCCTTGGAAAGATGATGCAATCCTTTCTCCATAGGATGATACGATGTTTGGCCTCTCCGAGAAAGTGCTCGTCGTCACCTCCAGGAATGTCAAGCTATAGCTCCAAATAATATGGGTCCACCACCTCATCAACCAAGACACGAGCATAGCCCGGTGGAATCGGGTTGCAATGGAAGGTTGCCTCGGGGGGATTTGCAAAAGCAACGGCGTCTGCCACCTTCATGGATATGTTCTTCATTTTGACGTGTAGCTCGCAGTTAGTGTTCTCCGTGATGTCATCCACGGGGTATCTATCCAGCATTGCGTCGTCCGGGGCGGAACCCACGCTGCTTCTCGGCATGGATGGGGCGGTGCTATCCAATGCTGGATCAATCGCTAGCTGCTGCAGCTGCTGAGACCCCCTTTGCTGGCTAAGTGAGTCGATCTGCTCCTGCTGCCGCTGGAATTTGTCTGCCAAGTCCGCATGCGCTGATTCTAGGCCTTGAAGGCGTTCATAGTCCAGCTTCCTCTCCTCCTCCTCCATCTTCCTCTGCTTCTCCTCCGCAATCTTCCTTCTCGCACGGGTTCTGTAGTCGGCGTTCCAGTCCGAAAACCCCTCATACCACGGAATAGCGCCCTTGCCTCGTGTTCTTCCCGAGTGTTCAGGATTTCCCAGGGCACGCGTAAGCTCGTCGTTCTCTCTATTCGGCTAGAACACCCCCGTTCGAGCCTCTTCTATTGCAACAAGTATGTTATCGTCGGCTCCATTCAGACATGCCTTCGTCGAAACTTTGCCTGTCTTCGGGTCCAACTCCCCCCCATGCGCATAGAACCAACTCCTGCACCTGGGGGGCCAGCTCTTAGTAACCGGAGTGACACCTGCATCCTCCATCTCTTTCTCAGACTTATCCCACTTAGGCATTTCCACCGCGTAGCCACCTGGCCCCAGCTTATGGAACTTATCCTTTTTTTCGGCATTCTTCTTGTTTATTCTCGACCGTTCCTTAGCTATTTCTGAAT
Organism: Aegilops tauschii subsp. strangulata; assembly: GCF_002575655.3. NCBI lineage: Eukaryota > Viridiplantae > Streptophyta > Magnoliopsida > Poales > Poaceae > Aegilops > Aegilops tauschii. The sequence continues at coordinate 642,247,020 of NC_053036.3, read as the reverse complement.
CCTTGAATTTCACGAAATCGTCCCAATGAGCACTTTGATTCTCTAGTATCCCCTCGAATACTGGAGTCTTCCTTCCTTCCTTGACGTACTTCTCCCATACACATCTCTTGTGGTTCTTGAATGCAACCGCCATCTTCCTAAAAGCAGCGTCCTTGACTTTCTGCACATCTGCTTCTGTGAAATGATCTGGTAGGGTGAAATGTTCCATGAGAGTATCCCAAAGCAGTTTTTTTTACTGTTGTCGACAAAAGTAACATTTGGACGTGGCTTTGCTGGCTCTCTCCATTCTTGAAGGGAGATCGGGAGTTGGTCCTTCACAAGAACTCCGCACTGACGAACGAACTTGTCCGCAATCTTCTTAGGTGCTAATGGTTCGCCATTAGGTTTGAATGCCTCGATATTGTACTTTACGCCCTCCTTCAACTTTTTGTTCGGGCCTCGTTTCGTCCTTTTGCCTGAAGATTTGCTCGATCCGAATGGCTGAAAGAAGAAAGATCGATTCGTTAATATATCTTCAACTCATTTAAAACATGTGGTGATCACCAGATTCCTGCTAACATAAATATATATACCTCGCCGGTGTTTGTTGTTTCAGGATCAACATGTTCTTCGTCATCGTCATAATCGTAGTTCATGACTTCATCAATTCGGTCGTCGCGATCGAATATCATATCACCCTCTCCGGTGTTGTTTAGAAATTCGGAGCCGTCATAATCTTCTTCATTATGATCATCATCTGTCCCGCGTATCATATCGAACATGGTCTGTTCTCTCTCTCTGTCGGTATTGTCCGCCATAGCTTTTATTTAACTATGCCAAAAGAAATATAAAACAATTTAGTATAATCTCGAATAATAGATATAATCTTGAATACATCGTCTCGGATAATATATAATATTGAATAGTACATCACTGGCTAGGTAGCTAATTAAAGATCGAATACTACAGAAGAATCTAGGACACTCGCGGTTCCTGCGGCGCGGGCGGTGGACACCCAAAGAGAAGGAACCCTCACAGGATCATAGCTGAAGTGAGATCCCTGAAGAAACTGCCAGGTATTGGAGAACCTGCCGCCCTCTGACACAACCATGTAGCGATGGACGTGCTCGTCCTCCTCCCTGACACGACGACGTACCACCTCCGGCGGGGCCGGCTCCCTCCGCACCGAAACTAGCCCACGCGAACGCCACCAAACGAGATCAGGGTCGACGACGGGACCCGGGGCCGGGTTCCTCATCAAGCGGCGCGCCCCTCCAGGCAGCACCTCCCAGTGCCAGCCCGGCGGAGCCCAGTCCCGGACATGGGTCAGCTGGACGTCGTCGCGGACGTGTCAACAGCGAGGATGCCGGCCGGGCATCGTCGACAACAAATACTATATGCCGCAAAAGTAAAGTAACATTTTTTAAATTCATCTAGCTAGCTAAAACTAACATTTCCAAAATTTCTAACATTTCTATATAACTAACATTTCTATAATATTTGACATTATATATATTATAACTAACATTTCTATATACTATTTGACATTAATCTAATCTAATTAATTAATTCATCTGAAACTTTGTATGAAAAATAGAAAAAACTAAAAGCTAAAAACAGAAAAATTGTGTGTGTGTGCGCGTGTAGTGTGTGTGTGTGTGTAGTGTGTGTGTGTGTGTGTGTGTGTGTGTGTGTGTGCATGTAGTGTGTGTGTGTGTGCGTGCGCGTGTGTGTGCGCTGGTCGGCGCCGGCGCGCGGTGTGTGGCTTTGATCGATTGGAGGGAGGAGAGGGGCCGGGGGAGGGGCTCACAGCGCGCGCGGGCAAGGTCGAGGCGACGGCGAGGCGAGGTCGATCCAAAGGCGACGGCGACGGCGAAGCGAGGGGATCGGCGATGGGCCGGTACGGCGACCGGGACGGCGACGGGCCGGTGCGGCGACACGCCGGCGACGGGGGCGCCGCGGAGTCGACGGGGACGACGCGACGAGGACGGGGGCGTCGCGGAGTCGATGGGGACGGCGCGACAGGGGCGGCGACGGCGCGGGACGGGGCGGCGGCAGAGAGAAGTGGGAGATGAGAAACTGAAAATTTTCGAAGTGTTTAGTTATATAGGATGGACCTTTAGTACCGGTTGGAGCCACCAACCGGTACTAAAGGCCTGTTTTGGCCAGGCCAAGCGGCGGGAAGTGACCCCCTTTAGTACCGGTTGGTGGCTCCAACCGGTACTAAAGGCCCCCCCTTTAGTACCGGTTGGTGCCACGACCCGGTACTAAAGGGGGGTGCGCTGCCAGGCGAGGGGCGCAAAGTTTAGTCCCACCTCGCCTAGCGAAGGGCAGCCGCACTGGTTTATAAACCCAGCCGCGGCTGCTCCTTCGAGCTCCTCTCAAATGCAGGCCTTCTGGGCCTACCTGTGCTGTGCTGCCCCGTGGGCCTACTGGGTCGTATGCAGTCCCCTCTGGCCTAGTAGGCGGGCTTTTTTTTTCTTTATTTATTTTTGAGTTGTATTTTTTTGTGTATTTAGAGTTTCTTTGTGAATATTTTTGCTTTAGGTACAAAAAATTACAAACTTTCTGTTAGTGCCCGTAGTTTTCAAATTTGAATAGTTTAAATTTTGAATTATTTGAAATTACTGTGAATCACTAGTTTGTGAATAACTTAACTTTAAAAATCAGTAAGGCATGAAAGAATTTGTTTGCACATAAAATTTCTTCGCGTTTCAAATGCCAAAACACATAATTAACAACCCTAACTATTACAGAGATTCCCTTCTGGGTGTGAAACACAGAAGAAAGTGATGATAGCTAGTGAAGCCGATCACATCCCAGATCTTTGGGTGTGAAACTTTTTCTTCCCGTGTGTCCCTTTGCACCGTAACCATGGAAAATCTTCATCATTTAACGGGATGCTCGGGTCAATATTCACTGTGAATGGAGCAATTTCATCAAACTTTTCATAATCTTCTGACTTGTCTGTCTTGTCATGCACTCCCACGATGTTTATCTTCCCAGAAAGAACTATGTGCCGCTTTGGCTCATCGTACGATGCATTCGCTTCCTTATCTTTTCTTTTTCTTGGCTTGGTAGACATGTCCTTCACATAGAAAACCTGTGCCACATCATTGGCTAGGACGAATGGTTCGCCTGCATACGCAAGATTGTTGAGATCCACTGTTGTCATTCTGTACTGCGGGTCTTCCGTTACCCCGCCTCGTGTCATATTGACCCATTTGCACCGAAACAAAGGGACCTTCAAACCACGTCGATAGTCAAGTTCCCATATGTCCTGTATATAACCATAATATGTTTCCTTTCCCGTCTTGGTTTCTGCATCAAAGCGGACACCACTGTTTTGGTTGGTGCTCTTCTTATCTTGGGCGATCGTGTAAAATGTATTACCATTTATCTCGTACCCTTTGAAAGTCATTATATTCGAAGATGGTAACCGAGACAGCAAGTACAGGTCATCTTCAATAGAGGTGTCATGCATGGTACGTGCTTGCAACCAGCTGGCGAAACTCCTGGTTTGTTCACGTGTAATCCAGTCATCAGACCGCTCCAGGTGTTTGGAGCGTAGCAAATTCTTGTGTTCATCCATATACGGAGCCACCAAGGCGGAATTCTGTAGAACTGTGTAGTGTGCTTCAGTGAGAGAATGTCCGTCCATACATATTATTTGTTCCCCTCCTAGCATGCCTTTTCCATCCAGTCTGCCCTTATGCCGCGATTCAGGAACACCAATCGGCTTAAGTTCAGGAATAAAGTCAATACAAAACTCAATGACCTCCTCATTTTGACGGCCCTTGGAGATACTTCCTTCTGGCCTAGCACGGTTATGAACATATTTCTTTAAGACTCCCATGAACCTCTCAAAGGGGAACATATTGTGTAGAAATACAGGACCCAAAACGTTAATCTCTTCGCATAGGTGAACTAGGACGTGCGTCATGATGTTGAAGAAGGATGGTGGGAACACCAACTCGAAACTGACAATACATTGCACCAAATCATTCTGTAACCTTGGTATGATTTCTGGATCGATTACCTTCTGAGAGATTGCATTGAGAAATGCACATAGCTTCACAATGGCTAATCGAACGTTTTCCGGTAGAAGCCCCCTCAATGCAACCGGAAGCAGTTGCGTCATAATCACGTGGCAGTCATGAGAATTTAGGTTCTGGAACTTTTTCTCTGCCATGTTTATTATTCCCTTTATATTCGACGAGAAGCCAGACGGTACTTTAATACTGAGCAGGCATTCAAAGAAGATTTCCTTCTCTTCTTTGGTAAGAGCGTAGCTTGCATGACCCTGATGTATGCCGTCTTTTCCGTGCATACGTTGCTGGTCCTCCCGTGCCTCAGGTGTATCTTTTGTCTTCCCATACACGCCCAAGAAGCAAGCAGGGTCACACAAAGATTCTTCGTCACGTGCATCACATCGATTACGGAGCGGACCTCTAGGTCTTTCCAATATGGCAGGTCCCAAAATATAGATTTCTTCTTCCACATGGGTGCGCGTCCGTCAGCGTCCTTCGGAACAGGTTGTCCGCCAGGACCCTTTCCAAATATCACCTTCAAATCCTTGACCATATCATGTACATCAGCACCAGTACGGTGGCCAGGCTTCGTCCGGTGATCCGCCTCACCTTTGAAATGCTTGCCTTTCTTTCTTACGGGATGCCTGCTCGGAAGAAATCGACGATGTCCCAGGTACACATTCTTCTTACAACTATTCAAATATATACTGTCGGTATCATCCAAACAGTGTGTGCATCCGCGGTATCCCTTGTTTGTTTGTCCTGAAAGTTTACTGAGAGTAGGCCAATCATTGATGGTCACGAACAGCAACGCCTTTAGGTCAAATTCTTCCCCCATGTGCTCATCCCACGCACGTACACCTGTTCCATTCCATAGTTGTAAGAGTTCTTCAACTAATGGCCTTAGGTACACATCAATGTCGTTGTCGGGTTGCTTAGGGCCTTGGATGAGCACTGGCATCATATGAACTTCCGCTTCATGCACAACCAAGGAGGAAGGTTATACAAACATAGAGTCACAGGCCAGGTGCTATGGTTGCTGCTCTGCTCCCCAAAAGGATTAATGCCATCTGCGCTTAGACCAAACCATACGCTCCTTGCATCATCTGCAAACTCCTTCCCGTACTTTCTTTCGATTTTTCTCCACTGCGACCCGTCAGCGGGTACTCTCAACTTTCCGTCTTTCTTACGGTCTTCTCTGTGCCATCGCATCGCCTTGGCATGCTCTTTGTTTTGGAACAAACGTTTCAACCGTGGTATTATAGGAGCATACCACATCACCTTGGCAGGAATCTTCTTCCTGGGGCGCTCGCCCTCGACATCACCAGGGTCATTGCGGCTGATCTTATAGCGCAATGCACCACATACCGGGCAAGCGTTCAAATCCTCGTACTCACCGTAGTAGAGGATGCAATCATTAGGGCATGCATGTATCTTCTGCACCTCTAACCCTAGAGGGCAGACAGCCTTCTTTGCTTCATACGTACTCTCGGGCAATTTGTTGTCCTTTGGAAGCATATCCTTTATCATTACCAGCAACTTTCCAAATCCCTTGTCAGATACACCATTCTCTGCCTTCCATTGCAGCAATTCCAGTGTGGTGCCCAGCTTTTTCTTGTCACCTACGCAATTCGGGTACAACAATTTTTTGTGATCCTCTAACATGCGCTGCAACTTCTTCTTCTCCAAATCACTTGCGCAGCTTCTCTTTGCATCGGCAATGGCCCGACCTAGATCATCAACGGGCTCATCTGATGCCTCTTCTTCAGCTTCTTCCCGCATTGTCGGCTCAGCTTCTTCCCGCATTACCGGCTCAGCTTCTTCCCCCATTGTTGTATCATCGTATTCAGGGAACCCATGGCCAGGATAGCTGTCGTCGTCCTCTTCTTCTTCATTGTCTTCCATCATAACCCCTCTTTCTCCGTGCTTGGTCCAAACATTATAGTGGGGGCATGAAACCGGACTCAAACAGGTGGACGTGAATGGTTCTTGACGTAGAGTAATTGTGACCATTCTTACAGCCAGCACATGGACAAGGCATAAAACCATCCGCCCACTTGTTTGCCTCAGCCGCAATCAGAAAAGTATGCACGCCCTCAACGAACTGGGGAGAGCATCGGTCATCGTACATCCATTGCCGGCTCATCTTCATTACACAACACCGAATAGACCAAATTAATACAAGTTCATACAACACTTAAATGCAACAAACAAATAACTCTCTAGCTAAAGCATTTAAATGCAACAACAAATGCGATCAAGATCGCAACTAAGGTAACAATGGATCCAACAGCATAATGATACCAAGCCTCACTATCGATGGCATATTTTCTAATCTTTCTAATCTTCAAGCGCATTTTCTCCATCTTGATCTTGTGATCATCGACGACATCGGCAACATGCAACTCCAATTCCATCTTCTTCCCCTCAATTCTTTTCAATTTTTCTTTCAAGTACTCGTTTTCTCTTTCAACTAAATTTAACCTCTCGACAATAGGGTCGGTTGGAATTTCCGGTTCACATACCTCCTAGAAAAAAATTCTATGTCAACTTGATGGGCATAATTTGTCATAAACACGAAATGCAACTAGTTTTAAAAGAGAATATATATACCACATCCGAATCATAACAAGGACGAGGGCCGACGGGGACGGATATCAAAACCATGGCACTATATGTATAACAAACAACGTATGGGTAAGATAATTATACGAGTAACTATATATCCAAATCACACAAACATCAATTTTTATATAAAATTTCATGAACAAATCACACAAAGGTGGTGCCGGCGACTGGACGGTGCGGGCGATCGACGGTGGTGCCGACGGAGATTTAGAAGGCACTAAGTAAACCACACCTACATATGCAAACTAAGTGTTATTTTTGACCTCAAATTGCATATAAATCAAATACTAGCACACACATATATATTTCCTCCCAAATTACTAAACTCACAAATTAATCACTATATAAAGCATTGCAAGAGTAAATCTAGCAATGAGAGATGAAAGGACAAAGTTGCTAACCTTTGTGATCATTTCAATGGATGGGGGCCTTCAAATCTTGACAAAATTTGGGCAAAATGTGTGATGAGCTCGAGAGGAAGAGGGCAAGAACAGAGAGGAGAGGGGAAAGGGGAAGAACAGAGCTAGCTCGGGTGGACGAAGGGTTTATGTAGGACGACCTTTAGTACCAGTTTGTGCCAAGAACCGGTACTAAAGGGGCTGGAGGGGCCCCGGTCTGACAACATCCTGCCACCACTATCATTAGTACCGGTTCGTGGCACGAACCGGTGCTAAAGGTTCGCCACGAACCGGTACTAATGAAAGTGGCCCGGCTAGCCGTTGGAACCGGCACTAATGTATACATTAGTGCCGGCTCAAATACAAACCGGCACTAATGTGCTTCACGTTTGACCCTTTTTCTACTAGTGTCTGGACCCCCAAAAATGCTCTCCCAAATTTTCTCCACAACATTTCTCACGGCCCTCTCTTCCATGCTCTGTATTTCCTGTGGATCAATCTTTGCAAATTCAACCTCCCATTTCACAACTGTATCTATCTCTATGTCTCGCACGCTACCATCACCTAGCTTTGCCTTAGAAGGAAAGAATTCGATAGTGAATTTGAATGTCCGAGCTCCATCGCCCCTGTTTGTCAATGGCGAGCAGTGTGAGCTAGCGGAAGTAGACGAGGAACAGATCGCATAGCTTGTGTTGGGAAACGTAGTAATTTCAAAAAAATTCCTATGCACACGCAAGATCATGGTGATGCATAGCAACGAGAGGGGAGAGTGTTTTCTACGTACCCTCGTAGACCGAAGCGGAAGCGTTGACGCAACATAGAGGAAGTAGTCGTACGTCTTCCCGGTTCAACCGATCCAAGCACCGTTACTCCGGCACCTCCGAGTTCTTGGCACACGTTCCGCTCGATGACGCTCCCCGGGCTCCGATCCAGCAAAGCTTTGGGGAGGAGTTCCGTCAGCACGACGGCGTGGTGACGATATTGATGTTCTACCATCGCAGGGCTTCGTCTAAGCACCGCTACAATATGACCGAGGTGTAATATCGTGGAGGGGGGCACCGCACACGGCTAAGGAACGATCACGAAGATCAACTTGTGTGTCCATGGGGTGCCCCCTGCCCGCGTATATAAAGGAGTGGAGGAGGGGAGGGCCGGCCCTCTCTATGGCGCGCCCTAGGGGAGTCCTACTCCCACCGGGAGTAGGATTCCCCCTTTCCTAGTCCAACTAGGAGTCCTTCCATGTATTAGGAGCAGGAGACAAGGAAGGGGAAAAGAGAAGGGAAGGAAGGAGGGGCGCAGCCCCTCCTCCTAGTCCAATTCGGACTAGGCCTTGGGGGGGCGCGTGGCCTGCCCTAGGCAGCCCCTCTCTCTTTCCCGTATGGCCCAATAAGGCCCAATACTTCTCCCCCGTATTCCCGTAACTCCCCGGTACTCCGAAAAATACCCGAACCACTCGGAACCTTTCCGATGTCCGAATATAGTCGTCCAATATATCGATCTTTACGTCTCGACCATTTCGAGACTCCTCGTCATGTCCCCGATCCCATCCGGGACTCCGAACTCCTTCGGTACATCAGAACTCATAAACTCATAATATAACTGTCATCGAAACCTTAAGCGTGCGGACCCTACGGTTCGAGAACAATGTAGACATGAACGAGACACGTCTCCGGTCAATAACTAATAGCGGAACCTGGATGCTTATATTGGCTCCTACATATTCTACGAAGATCTTTATCGGTCAGACCGCATAACAACATACGCTGTTCTCTTTGTCATCAGTATGTTACTTGCCCGAGATTCGATCGTCGGTATCCTATACCTAGTTCAATCTCGTTACCGGCAAGTCTCTTTACTCGTTTCGTAATACATCATCTCGCAACTAACTTATTAGTTGCAATGCTTGCAAGGCTTATGTGATGTGCATTACCGAGAGGGCCCAGAGATACCTCTCCGACAATCGGAGTGACAAATCCTAATCTCAAAATACGCCAACCCAACATGTACCTTTGGAGACACCTGTAGAGCTCCTTTATAATCACCCAGTTACGTTGTGACGTTTGTTAGCACACAAAGTGTTCCTCCGGCAAACGGGAGTTGCATAATCTCATAGTCATAGGAACATGTATAAGTCATGAAGAAAGCAATAGCAACATACTAAACGATCGGGTGCTAAGCTAATGGAAAGGGTCATGTCAATCAGATCATTCATCTAATGATGTGATCCCGTTAATCAAATAACAACTCTTTGTCCATGGTTAGGAAACATAACCATCTTTGATTAATGAGCTAGTCAAGTAGAGACATACTAGTGACACTCTGTTTGTCTATGTATTCACACATGTATTATGTTTCCGGTTAATACAATTCTAGCATGAATAATAAACATTTATCATGAAATAAGGAAATAAATAATAACTTTATTATTGCCTCTAGGGCATATTTCCTTCAGTCTCCCACTTGCACTAGAGTCAATAATCTAGTTCACATCGCCATGTGATTTAACAGCAATAGTTCACATCACCATGTGATTAACACCCATAGTTCACATCGATATGTGATCAACACCCAAAGGGTTTACTAGAGTCAGTAATCTAGTTCACATCGCTATGTGATTAACACCCAAAGAGTACTAAGGTGTGATAGTGTGTAGCTTGTGAGATAATTTTAGTCAACGGGTCTGTCACATTCAGATCTGTAAGTATTTTGCAAATTTCTATGTCTACAATGCTCTGCACGGAGCTACTTTAGCTTATTGCTCCCACTTTTCAATATGTATCTAGGCCGAGACTTAGAGTCATCTAGATTAGTGTCAAAACTTGCATCGACGTAACCCTTTACGACGAACCTTTTGTCACCTCCATAATCGAGAAACATATCCTTATTCCACTAAGGATAATTTTGACCGCTGTCCAGTGATCTACTCCTAGATCACTATTGTACTCCCTTGCCAAAATCAGTGTAGGGTATACAATAGATCTGGTACACAGCATGGCATACTTTATAGAACCTATGGCCAAGGCATAGGGAATGACTTTCATTCTCTTTCTATCTTCTGCCGTGGTCGGGTTTTGAGTCTTACTCAATTTCACACCTTTTAACACAGGCAAAACTCTTTCTTTGACTGTTCCATTTTGAACTACTTCAAAATCTTTGTCAAGGTATGTACTTATTGAAAAAACTTATCAAGCGTCTTGATCTATCTCTATAGATCTTGATACTCAATATGTAAGCAGCTTCACCGAGGTCTTTCTTTGAAAAACTCCTTTCAAACACTCCTTTATGCTTTGCAGAATAATTCTACATTATTTCCGATCAACGATATGTCATTCACATATACTTTATCAGAAATGTTGTAGTGCTCCCACTCACTTTCTAGTAAATACAGGCTTCACCGCAAGTCTGTATAAAACTATATGCTTTGATCAACTTATCAAAGTGTGTATTCCAACTCTGAGATGCTTGCACCAGTCCATAGATGGATCGCTGGAGCTTACATATTTTGTTAGCACCTTTAGGATTGACAAAACCTTCTGGTTGCATCATATACAACTCTACTTCAAGAAATCCATTAAGGATTTCAGTTTTGTTATGCATTTCCCAGATTTCATAAAATGCGGCAATTGCTAACATGATTCGGACAGACTTAAGCATAGATACGAGTGAGAAACTCTCATCGTAGTTAACACCTTGAACTTGTCGAAAACCTTTTGCGACAATTCTAGCTTTGTAGATAGTAACACTACTATCAGGGTCCGTCTTCCTCTTAAAAATCCATTTAATCTCAATAGCTTGCCGAACATCGGGCAAGTCAACCAAAGTCCATACTTTGTTCTCATACATGGATCCTATCTCAGATTCCATGGCCTCAAGCCATTTTGCGGAATCTGGGCTCATCATCGCTTCCTCATAGTTCGTAGGTTCGTCATGGTCAAGTAACATGACCTCCAGAACAGGATTACCGTACCACTCTGGTGCGGATCTCACTCTGGTTTACCTACGAGATTCGGTAGTATCTTGATCTGAAGTTACATGATCATCATCATTAGCTTCCTCACTAATTGGTGTAGTAGTCACAGGAACAGATTTCTGTGATGAACTACTTTCCAATAAGGGAGAAGGTACAATTACCTTATCAAGTTCTACTTTCCTCTCACTCACTTCTTTCGAGAGAAACTCCTTCTCTAGAAAGGATCCATTCTTAGCAACGAATGTCTTGCCTTCGGATCTGTGATAGAAGGTGTACCCAACAGTCTCCTTTGGGTATCCTATGAAGACATATTTCTCCGATTTGGGTTTGAGCTTATCAGGATGAAACTTTTTTCATATAAGCATCACAATCCCAAATTTTAAGAAACGACAACTTTGGTTTCTTGCCAAACCATAGTTCAGATTGTGTCGTCTCAACTGATCTAGATGGTGCCCCTTTTTAACGTGAATGCAGCTGTCTCTAATGCATGATCCCAAAATGATATATGTAAATCGGTAAGAAACATAATAGATTGCACTATATCCAATAAAGTACGGTTATGACGTTCGGACACACCATTATGTTGTGGTGTTCTAGGTGGCGTGAGTAGTGAAACTATTTCACATTGTTTTAACTGAAGACCAAACTCGTAACTCAAATACTCTTCTCCACGATCAGATCGTAGAAACTTTATTTTCTTGTTACGATGATTTTCCACTTCACTCTGAAATTCTTTGAACTTTTCAAATGTTTCAGACTTATGTTTCAAGTAGATATACCTATATCTTCTCAAATCATCTGTGAAGGTCAGAAAATAACGATACCCGCCGTGAGCCTTAACACTCATTGGATCGCATACATCAGTATGTATTATTTCCAATAAGTCAGTTGCTCACTCCATTGTTCCGGAGAACGGAGTCTTAGTCATCTTGCCCATGAGGCATGGTTCGCAAGTATCAAGTGATTCATAATCAAGTGATTCCAAAAGCCCATCAGCATGGAGTTTCTTCATGCGCTTTACACCAATATGACCTAAACGGCAGTGCCACAAATAAGTTGCACTATCATTATTAACTTTGCATCTTTTGGTTTCAATATTATGAATATGTGTATCACTATGATCGAGATCCAATGAACTATTTTCATTGGGTGTGTAACCATAGAAGGTTTTATTCATTTAAACAGAACAAAAAAATTATTCTAACTTAAATGAATAACCGTATTGCAATAAACATGATCAAATCATATTCGTGCTCAACGCAAACACCAAATAACACTTATTTAGGTTCAACAATAATCCCGAAAGTATAGGGAGTGTGCGATGATGATCATATCGATCTTGGAACCACTTCCAACACACATCGTCACTTTACCCTTAACTAGTCTCTGTTCATTCTGCAACTCCTATTTCGGGTTACTAATCTTAGCAACTGAACTAGTACCAAATACTGAGGGGTTGCTATGAACACTAGTAAAGTACACATCAATAACATGTATATCAAATATACTTATGTTCACTTTGCCATCCTTCTTATCCGCCAATCACTTGGGGTAGTTCCGCTTCAAGTGACCAATCCCTTTGCAGTAGAAGCACTTAGTCTCAGGCTTAGGACCAGACTTGGGTTTCTTCACTTGAGCAGCAACTTGCTTGCCGTTCTTCTTGAAGTTCCCCTTTTTCCCTTTGCCCTTTTCTTGAAACTAGTGGTCTTGTCAATCATCAACACTTGATGCTCTTTCTTGATTTCTACCTTCATCGATTTCATCATCATGAAAAGTTCGGGAATCGTTTTCGTCATCCCTTGCATACTATAGTTCATCACGAAGTTCTACTAACTTGGTGATGGTGACTAGAGAATTCTGTCAATCACTATTTTATCTGGAAGATTAACTCCCACTTGATTCAAGCGATTGTAGTACCCAGACAATCTGAGCACATGCTCACTAGTTGAGCGATTCTCCTCCATCTTTTAGCTATAGAACTTGTTGGAGACTTCATATCTCTCAACTCGGGTATTTGCTTGAACTATTAACTTCAACTCCTGGAACATCTCATATGGTCCATGACGTTCAAAACGTCTTTGAAGTCCCGATTCTAAGCCGTTAAGCATGGTGCACTAAACTATCAAGTAGTCATCATATTGAGCTAGCCAAATGTTCATAACGTCTGCATCTGCTCCTGCAATAGGTCTGTCACCTAGCGGTGCATCAAGGACATAATTCTTCTATGCAGCAATGAGGATAAACCTCAGATCACGGATCCAATCCGCATCATTGCTACTAATATCTTTCAACTTAGTTTTCTCTAGGAACATATCAAAATAAAACAGGGGAACAAAACGTGAGCTATTGATCTACAACATAGATATGCTAATACTACCATGACTAAGTTCATGATAAATTAAAGTTCAATTAATCATATTACTTAAGAACTCCCACTTAGATAGACATCCTTCTAATCCTCTAAGTGATTACGTGATCCATATCAACTACACCATGTCCGATCATCACGTGAGATGGAGTAGTTTCAACGGTGAACATTAATATGTTGATCATATCTACTATATGATTCACGCTCGACCTTTCGGTCTCCGTGTTCCGAGGCCATATCTGTTATATGCTAGGCTCGTCAAGTTTAACCTGAGTATTCCGCGTGTGCAACTATTTTGCACCCGTTGTATTTGAACATAGAGCCTACCACACCCGATCATCACGTGGTGTCTCAGCACGAAGAACTTTCGCAACGGTGCATACTCAGGGAGAACACTTTTACTATGATAATTTAGTGAGGGATCATCTTATAATGCTACCGTCAATCAAAGCAAGATAAGATGCATAAAAGATAAACATCACATGCAATCAATATAAGTGATATGAAATGGCCATCATCATCTTGTGCTTGTGATCTCCATCTTCGAAGCACCGTCATGATCACCATCGTCACCGGCGCGACACCTTGATCTCCATCATAGCATCGTTGTCGTCTCGCCAATCTTATGCTTCTACGACTATCGCTACCGCTTAGTGATAAAGTAAAGCATTACAGGGCGATTGCATTGCATACAATAAAGCGACAACCATATGGCTCCTGCCAGTTGCCGATAACTCGGTTACAAAACATGATCATCTCATACAATAAAATTTAGTATCATGTCTTGACCATATCACATCACAACATACCCTGCAAAAACAAGTTAGACATCCTCTACTTTGTTTCTTGCAAGTTTTACGGGGCTGCTACAGGCTTAGCAAGAACAAATCTTACCTACGCATCAAAACCACAATGATAGTTTGTCAAGTTGGTGCTGTTTTAACCTTCGCAAGGACCGGGCGTAGCCACACTCGGTTCAACTAAAGTTGGAGAAACTGACACCCGCTAGCCACCTGTGTGCAAAGCACGGCGGTAGAACCAGTCTCGCGTAAGCGTACGCGTAATGTCGGTCCGGGCCGCTTCATCCAACAATACCGCCGAACCAAAGTATGACATGCTGGTAAGCAGTATGACTTATATCGCCCACAACTCACTTGTGTTCTACTCATGCATATAACATCAAACCATAAAAACCTAGGCTCGGATGCCACTGTTGGGAAACGTAGTAATTTCAAAAAAATTCCTACGCACACGCAAGATCATGGTGATGCATAGCAACGAGAGGGGAGAGTGTTGTCTATGTACCCTCGTAGACCAAAGCGGAAGCGTTGACGCAACGTAGAGGAAGTAGTCGTACGTCTTCCCGGTTCAACCGATCCAAGCACCGTTACTCCGGCACCTCCGAGTTCTTGGCACACGTTCAGCTCGATGACGCTCCCCGGGCTCCGATCTTGCAAAGCTTCGGGGAGGAGTTCCGTCAGCACGACGGCGTGGTGACGATCTTGATGTTCTACCGTCGCAGGGCTTCGCCTAAGCACCGCTACAATATGACCGATGTGTAATATCGTGGAGGGGGGCACCGCACACGGCTAAGGAACGATCACGAAGATCAACTTGTGTGTCCATGGGGTGCCCCTGCCCCCGTATATAAAGGAGTGGAGGAGGGGAGGGCCGGCCCTCTCTATGGCGCGCCCTAGGGGAGTCCTACTCCCACCGGGAGTAGGATTCCCCCTTTCCTAGTCCAACTAGGAGTCCTTCCATGTATTAGGAGTAGGAGACAAGGAAGGGGAAAAGAGAAGGGAAGGAAGGAGGGGGCGCAGCCCCTCCCCTAGTCCAATTCGGACTAGGCCTTGGGGGGCGCGCGGCCTGCCCTAGGCAGCCCCTCTCTCTTTCCCGTATGGCCCAATAAGGCCCAATACTTCTCCCCCGTATTCCCGTAACTCCCCGGTACTCCAAAAAATACCCGAACCACTTGGAACCTTTCCGATGTCCGAATATAGTCGTCTAATATATCGATCTTTATGTCTTGACCATTTCGAGACTCCTCGTCATGTCCCCGATCCCATCCGGGACTCCGAACTCCTTCGGTACATCAAAACTCATAAACTCATAATATAACTGTCATCGAAACCTTAAGTGTGCGGACCATACGGTTCGAGAACAATGTAGACATGACCGAGACACGTCTCCGGTCAATAACCAATAGAGGAACCTGGATGCTCATATTGGCTCCTACATATTCTACGAAGATCTTTATCGGTCAGACCGCATAACAACACACGTTGTTCCCTTTGTCATCGGTATGTTACTTGCCCGAGATTCGATCGTCGGTATCCTATACCTAGTTCAATCTCGTTACCGGCAAGTCTCTTTACTCGTTCTGTAATACATCATCTCGCAACTAACTTATTAGTTGCAATGCTTGCAAGGCTTATGTGATGTGCATTACCGAGAGGGCCCAGAGATACCTCTCCGACAATCGGAGTGACAAATCCTAATCTCGAAATACGCCAACCCAACATGTACCTTTGGAGACACCTGTAGAGCTCCTTTATAATCACCCAGTTACGTTGTGACGTTTGGTAGCACACAAAGTGTTCCTCCGGCAAACGGGAGTTGCATAATCTCATAGTCATAGGAACATGTATAAGTCATGAAGAAAGCAATAGCAACATACTAAATGATCGGGTGCTAAGCTAATGGAAAGGGTCATGTCAATCAGATCATTCATCTAATGATGTGATCCCGTTAATCAAATAACAACTCTTTGTCCATGGTTAGGAAACATAACCATCTTTGATTAATGAGCTAGTCAAGTAGAGACATACTAGTGACACTCTGTTTGTCTATGTATTCACACATGTATTATGTTTCCGGTTAATACAATTCTAGCATGAATAATAAACATTTATCATGAAATAAGGAAATAAATAATAACTTTATTATTGCCTCTAGGGCATATTTCCTTCAGTCTCCCACTTGCACTAGAGTCAATAATCTAGTTCACATCGCCATGTGATTTAACAGCAATAGTTCACATCACCATGTGATTAACACCCATAGTTCACATCGATATGTGATCAACACCCAAAGGGTTTACTAGAGTCAGTAATCTAGTTCACATCGCTATGTGATTAACACCCAAAGAGTACTAAGGTGTGATCGTGTTTTGCTTGTGAGATAATTTTAGTCAACGGGTCTGTCACATTCAGATCTGTAAGTATTTTGCAAATTTCTATGTCTACAATGCTCTGCACGGAGCTACTTTAGCTTATTGCTCCCACTTTTCAATATGTATCTAGGCCGAGACTTAGAGTCATCTAGATTAGTGTCAAAACTTGCATCGACGTAACCCTTTACGACGAACCTTTTGTCACCTCCATAATCGAGAAACATATCCTTATTCCACTAAGGATAATTTTGACCGCTGTCCAATGATCTACTCCTAGATCACTATTGTACTCCCTTGCCAAAATCAGTGTAGGGTATACAATAGATCTGGTACACAGCATGGCATACTTTATAGAACCTATGACCAAGGCATAGGGAATGACTTTCATTCTCTTTCTATCTTCTGCCGTGGTCGGGTTTTGAGTCTTACTCAATTTCACACCTTGTAACACAGGCAAGAACTCTTTCTTTGACTGTTCCATTTTGAACTACTTCAAAATCTTTGTCAAGGTATGTACTTATTGAAAAAACTTATCAAGTGTCTTGATCTATCTCTATAGATCTTGATACTCAATATGTAAGCAGCTTCACCGAGGTCTTTCTTTGAAAAACTCCTTTCAAACACTCCTTTATGCTTTGCAGAATAATTCTACATTATTTCCGATCAACGATATGTCATTCACATATACTTTATCAGAAATGTTGTAGTGCTCCCACTCACTTTCTAGTAAATACAGGCTTCACCGCAAGTCTGTATAAAACTATATGCTTTGATCAACTTATCAAAGTGTGTATTCCAACTCTGAGATGCTTGCACCAGTCCATAGATGGATCGCTGGAGCTTACATATTTTGTTAGCACCTTTAGGATTGACAAAACCTTCTGGTTGCATCATATACAACTCTACTTCAAGAAATCCATTAAGGATTTCAGTTTTGTTATGCATTTCCCAGATTTCATAAAATGCGGCAATTGCTAACATGATTCGGACAGACTTAAGCATAGATACGAGTGAGAAACTCTCATCGTAGTTAACACCTTGAACTTGTCGAAAACCTTTTGCGACAATTCTAGCTTTGTAGATAGTAACACTACTATCAGGGTCCGTCTTCCTCTTAAAAATCCATTTAATCTCAATAGCTTGCCGAACATCGGGCAAGTCAACCAAAGTCCATACTTTGTTCTCATACATGGATCCTATCTCAGATTCCATGGCCTCAAGCCATTTTGCGGAATCTGGGCTCATCATCGCTTCCTCATAGTTCGTAGGTTCGTCATGGTCAAGTAACATGACCTCCAGAACAGGATTACCGTACCACTCTGGTGCGGATCTCACTCTGGTTTACCTACGAGATTCGGTAGTATCTTGATCTGAAGTTACATGATCATCATCATTAGCTTCCTCACTAATTGGTGTAGTAGTCACAGGAACAGATTTCTGTGATGAACTACTTTCCAATAAGGGAGAAGGTACAATTACCTTATCAAGTTCTACTTTCCTCTCACTCACTTCTTTCGAGAGAAACTCCTTCTCTAGAAAGGATCCATTCTTAGCAACGAATGTCTTGCCTTCGGATCTGTGATAGAAGGTGTACCCAACAGTCTCCTTTGGGTATCCTATGAAGACATATTTCTCCGATTTGGGTTTGAGCTTATCAGGATGAAACTTTTTTCATATAAGCATCACAATCCCAAATTTTAAGAAACGACAACTTTGGTTTCTTGCCAAACCATAGTTCAGATTGTGTCGTCTCAACTGATCTAGATGGTGCCCCTTTTTAACGTGAATGCAGCTGTCTCTAATGCATGATCCCAAAACGATATATGTAAATCGGTAAGAAACATAATAGATTGCACTATATCCAATAAAGTACGGTTATGACGTTCGGACACACCATTATGTTGTGGTGTTCTAGGTGGCGTGAGTAGTGAAACTATTTCACATTGTTTTAACTGAAGACCAAACTCGTAACTCAAATACTCTTCTCCACGATCAGATCGTAGAAACTTTATTTTCTTGTTACGATGATTTTCCACTTCACTCTGAAATTCTTTGAACTTTTCAAATGTTTCAGACTTATGTTTCAAGTAGATATACCTATATCTGCTCAAATCATCTGTGAAGGTCAGAAAATAACGATACCCGCCGCGAGCCTTAACACTCATCGGATCGCATACATCAGTATGTATTATTTCCAATAAGTCAGTTCCTCGCTCCATTGTTTCGGAGAACGGAGTCTTAGTCATCTTGCCCATGAGGCATGGTTCGCAAGTATCAAGTGATTCATAATCAAGTGATTTCAAAAGCCCATCAGCATGGAGTTTCTTCATGTGCTTTACACCAATATGACCTAAACGGCAGTGCCACAAATAAGTTGCACTATCATTATTAACTTTCCATCTTTTGGTTTCAATATTATGAATATGTGTATCACTATGATCGAGATCCAATGAACTATTTTCATTGGGTGTGTAACCATATAAGGTTTTATTCATTTAAACAGAACAACAATTATTCTAACTTAAATGAATAACCGTATTGCAATAAACATGATCAAATCATATTCATGCTCAACGCAAACACCAAATAACACTTATTTAGGTTCAACACTAATCCCGAAAGTATAGGGAGTGTGCGATGATGATCATATCAATCTTGGAACTACTTCCAACACACATCGTCACTTTACCCTTAACTAGTCTCTGTTCATTCTGCAACTCCCGTTTCAGGTTACTAATCTTAGCAACTGAACTAGTACCAAATACTGAGGGGTTGCTATGAACACTAGTAAAGTACACATCAATAACATGTATATCAAATATACATATGTTCACTTTGCCATCCTTCTTATCCGCCAATCACTTGGGGTAGTTCCGCTTCAAGTGACCAATCCCTTTGCAGTAGAAGCACTTAGTCTTAGGCTTAGGACCAGACTTGGGTTTCTTCACTTGAGCAGCAACTTGCTTGCCGTTCTTCTTGAAGTTCCCCTTTTTCCCTTTGCCCTTTTCTTGAAACTAGTGGTCTTGTCTACCATCAACACTTGATGTTTTTCTCGATTTCTACCTTCGTCAATTTCAGCATTACGAAGAGCTTGGGAATCATTTCCGTTATCCCTTGCATATCATAGTTCATCACGAAGTTCTACTAACTTGGTGATGGTGACTAGAGAATTCTGTCAATCACTATTTTATCTGGAAGATTAACTCCCACTTGATTCAAGCGATTGTAGTACCCAGACAATCTGAGCACATGCTCACTAGTTGAGCGATTCTCCTCCATCTTTTAGCAATAGAACTTGTTGGAGACTTCATATCTCTCAACTCGGGTATTTGCTTGAAATATTAACTTCAACTCCTGGAACATCTCATATGGTCCATGACGTTCAAAACGTCTTTGAAGTCTCGATTCTAAGCCGTTAAGCATGATGCACTAAACTATCAAGTAGTCATCATATTGAGCTAGCCAAACGTTCATAACGTCTGCATCTGCTCCTGCAATAGGTCTGTCACCTAGCGGTGCATCAAGGACATAATTCTTCTGTGCAGCAATGAGGATAAACCTCAGATCACGGATCCAATCCGCATCATTGCTACTAATATCTTTCAACTTAGTTTTCTCTAGGAACATATCAAAATAAAACAGGGGAACAAAACGCGAGCTATTGATCTACAACATAGATATGCTAATACTACCATGACTAAGTTCATGATAAATTAAAGTTCAATTAATCATATTACTTAAGAACTCCCACTTAGATAGACATCCCTCTAATCCTCTAAGTGATTACGTGATCCATATCAACTACACCATGTCCGATCATCACGTGAGATGGAGTAGTTTCAACGGTGAACATCAATATGTTGATCATATCTACTATATGATTCACGCTCGACCTTTCGGTCTCCGTGTTCCGAGGCCATATCTGTTATATGCTAGGCTCGTCAAGTTTAACCTGAGTATTCCGCGTGTGCAACTGTTTTGCACCCGTTGTATTTGAACGTAGAGCCTATCACACCCGATCATCACGTGGTGTCTCAGCACGAAGAACTTTCGCAACGGTGCATACTCAGGGAGAACACTTTTACTATGATAATTTAGTGAGGGATCATCTTATAATGCTGCCATCAATCAAAGCAAGATAAGATGCATAAAAGATAAATATCACATGCAATCAATATAAGTGATATGATATGGCCATCATCATCTTGTGCTTGTGATCTCCATCTTCGAAGCACCGTCATGATCACCATCGTCACCGGCGCGACACCTTGATCTCCATCGTAGCATCGTTGTCGTCTCGTCAATCTTATGCTTCTACGACTATCGCTACCGCTTAGTGATAAAGTAAAGCATTACAGGGCGATTGCATTGCATACAATAAAGCGACAACCATATGGCTCCTGCCAGTTGCCGATAACTCGGTTACAAAACATGATCATCTCATACAATAAAATTTAGTATCATGTCTTAACCATATCACACCACAACATACCCTGCAAAAACAAGTTAGATGTCCTCTACTTTGTTTGTTGCAAGTTTTACGTGGCTGCTACGGGCTTAGCAAGAACCAATCTTACCTACGCATCAAAACCACAACGATAGTTTGTCAAGTTGGTGTTGTTTTAACCTTCGCAAGGACCGGGCGTAGCCACACTCGGTTCAACTAAAGTTGGAGAAACTGACACCCGCCAGCCACCTGTGTGCAAAGCACGGCGGTAGAACCAGTCTCGCGTAAGCGTACGCGTAATGTCGGTCCGGGCCGCTTGATCCAACAATACCGCCGAACCAAAGTATGACATGCTGGTAAGCAGTATGACTTATATCGCCCACAACTCACTTGTGTTCTACTCGTGCATATAACATCAAACCATAAAAACCTAGGCTCGGATGCCACTGTTGGGAAACGTAGTAATTTCAAAAAAATTCCTACGCACACGCAAGATCATGGTGATGCATAGCAACGAGAGGGGAGAGTGTTGTCTACGTACCCTCGTAGACCGAAGCGGAAGCGTTGACACAACGTAGAGGAAGTAGTCGTACGTCTTCCCGGTTCAACCGATCCAAGCACCGTTACTCCGGCACCTCCGAGTTCTTGGAACACGTTCAGCTCAATGACGCTCCCCGGGCTCCGATCCAGCAAAGCTTCGGGGAGGAGTTCCGTCAGCACGACGGCATGGTGACGATCTTGATGTTCTACCATCGCAGGGCTTCGCCTAAGCACCGCTACAATATGACCGAGGTGTAATATCATGGAGGAGGGCACCGCACACGGCTAAGGAACGATCACGAAGATCAACTTGTGTGTCCATGGGGTGCCTCCTGCCCCTGTATATAAAGGAGTGGAGGAGGGGAGGGCCGGCCCTCTCTATGGCGCGTCCTAGGGGAGTCCTACTCCCATCGGGAGTAGGATTCTCCCTTTCCTAGTCCAACTAGGAGTCCTTCCGTGTATTAGGAGTAGGAGACAAGGAAGGGGAAAAGAGAAGGGAAGGAAGGAGGGGGCGCAGCCCCTCCCCCTAGTCCAATTCGGACTAGGCCTTGGGGGGCGCGCGGCCTGCCCTAGGCAGCCCCTCTCACTTTCCCGTATGGCCCAATAAGGCCCAATACTTCTTCCCCGTATTCCCGTAACTCCCCGGTACTCCGAAAAATACCCGAACCACTCGGAACCTTTCCGATGTCCGAATATAGTCGTCCAATATATCGATCTTTACGTCTCGACCATTTCGAGACTCCTCGTCATGTCCGCGATCCCATCCGGGACTCCGAACTCCTTCGGTACATCAAAACTCATAAACTCATAATATAACTGTCATCGAAACCTTAAGCGTGCGGACCCTATGGTTCGAGAACAATGTAGACATGACCGAGACACGTCTCCGGTCAATAACCAATAGCGGAACCTGGATGCTTATATTGGCTCCTACATATTCTACGAAGATCTTTATCGGTCAGACCGCATAACAACATACGCTGTTCCCTTTGTCATCGGTATGTTACTTGCCCGAGATTCGATCGTCGGTATCCTATACCTAGTTCAATCTCGTTACCGGCAAGTCTCTTTACTCGTTCCGTAATACATCACCTCGCAACTAACTTATTAGTTGCAATGCTTGCAAGGCTTATGTGATGTGCATTACCGAGAGGGCCCAGAGATACCTCTCCGACAATCGGAGTGACAAATCCTAATCTCGAAATACGCCAACCCAACATGTACCTTTGGAGACACCTGTAGAGCTCCTTTATAATCACCCAGTTACGTTGTGACGTTTGGTAGCACACAAAGTGTTCCTCCGGCAAACGGGAGTTGCATAATCTCATAGTCATAGGAACATGTATAAGTCATGAAGAAAGCAATAGCAACATACTAAACGATCGGGTGCTAAGCTAATGGAATGGGTCATGTCAATCAGATCATTCATCTAATGATGTGATCCCGTTAATCAAATAACAACTCTTTGTCCATGGTTAAGAAACATAACCATCTTTTATTAATGAGCTAGTCAAGTAGAGGCATACTAGTGACACTCTGTTTGTCTATGTATTCACACATGTATTATGTTTCCGGTTAATACAATTCTAGCATGAATAATAAACATTTATCATGAAATAAGGAAATAAATAATAACTTTATTATTGCCTCTAGGGCATATTTCCTTCAGCTTGGAAAGGAAGCACATACCTAGTCGGTGTTGTTGTCTCTAGCGGCTCCATCGCGGTCAGCCTCCCTCCCCCGCACCCAAATCTGGATCAAATCCACGAAAAACAGAGGGAAACAGAGGTGATGCGGTGAGATCTAACTCGACAAGGAGAGGAGCAGGACAAGGGTTCCGGATTCACTCACCACAGCCGCCACCGTCGCCAAGAATGAAAGCTCCGCCGCTGCTGGCACTGAGCAAAAAAGCTCCGGCGCCGTCGCCGGCTCACCGCCGAGAACGAAGAGGAGGGAGCAACGGGTCACGTCTCACCTGATTCAGATAGGCACGGGGACACGTCTCACCTGATGCACTGCCAAGTGGGGCTGTAACTAGATGCACTGTTAAATGGGGCCGTAACTAGATGCACTGTCAAGTGGGACCCACATGTCTTAAACATAACCTCAGTCCCGTTGACGACCATTTAAATCGCCCGAGTGGGCCTTGGCTATTTGGGCTTCTGAAACATTGCACTAGAGGTATTTTCGTCAACGACGTCGCACTCCTTCCATTTCACCTCAAATGTGTCGCACAGGAGCTATTGACCCATTTATTTCACAAGGAGACCAACAGGTCCTGGTTCATTCATCCATGCACCCCCAAATCAACAAAGAATCAACCTCTTGAGAATTTACAAATTTTATTGTGTACACAACAGTACGTTTGTTTGGTTGTTTGTTCCACAGCAAAAAACAAAAGGGCACATGGAGGAACTCTCTTCTCTTCTAGAAAAGAAATAAGAACCTAGTTAACTACGTCGATGAATTCATCCATCCACCCTGTTACTTGCAGACGTCGTCCTTCTCTGCTCTTGTTTTTAGCAGCTGAACTAATGGAGATGATTGTGCTCATGAACAAAAACCAAAGTTAATTAATTACACACTCAGAGAGGTCAGTGCCCAAGTATCCTGACCAGTGCTAGAAAGACAAACAAAAAAATCACTTACACATGTAGTTCAACAATAAAATAGGCAGTAGTACTTCACTTGGAAGTGGTCAGATAACACTATACAATTACTTGACTAATTATGCTAAATGCTAATTACTGCAATACACACCATCCGTAGAAAATCTACAAGCATTTTGTTAAGCTAAATGCTAAATACTGCAATACACACCATCCCTACAAAATCTACAAGCATTTTGTTCTACTTGACAGCCAATACCATAAAAAAGTTTAGCCTGGAATGTAAACTACACTACCAGATTGAGATGTTAATACAGCTAAATAACAGATATATAAATCGAAAGCTAAACTCCTGTAAGTGGCATGTAATGCTAGTAGAATGAAACATGAACTTTACATAAAAGGCAAAATGGTTTATACAACCCTCGTAGACTAATGCAAAGATTGTCATCACGGCAAATGGCAAACAATGGAGACTTTTTAGAGCAATTGCAATTGAATATGGAACATGGCAAACACTGCAATAGTTAACAAAAAATTAACAGATTAAATGTTGGATGACACCCACTTTTATGTAGCTACTTGTATAAACATCAACAGATGAGTATTGACCACTGAGGCAACATGAAAATAGAGTAGAAACCTCTTATACGATTCGTCAGGCATATCTTGGTGATATCAGCACTTTATATCTAGCTGAATCATATTTCAATATTCTGTTGCCATCTGAAGCCTGACATTACCACATTTGAAGCCCTTGCCAACAACCCCAATGTTATTTACAGTATTTCTAGCACTTATATTGTTCCGTTTGAGTTTTCCCCTAATGAGTAATGAACAATTAAGTCGGTCTTCATGTCAAAAAATGACTATTTCCAGTATTTACCCTAATAAGAAGAAAACACATTGATGCATGACCATCAATGTTGTTGAGCCATTGGAAACTCCTGAAGAAATGGCAACAGGAAGATATGCATACAAGTGATTAAATGATCCAACTTAATCATTATAACATGATCATGGTTAATAAATTGGCTCATCTAACACCAACTATTGACATTATTGCATAACTTATGTAAGTCATGATTGCTGAAAAGAGGAACTCTCATATTTGTAGTAAAAGCTACCTTGTGCAAGTACACTATTTAAATAGTTCCATATATGTTCAAACTGGCATCGCTATTCCAAGTGTAGATGCAAGAAAGATAAAATTATACTTAGATAAATTTAGGAAGCAAATGGCTGACATATGGCACCAGACAAAAGTTAAAGATATGGTCAATCAATGGCACAAGTGTTTTTAAAAATGAAAGCATTTTCAACATCATCTTCTATCAATTAAAAACAATTAATAGTAAAACATCATTGAGTAACGTTCTTCTGTGGAATGATGATGAGAATTCACGAGACAAAGTCCAAACAGCAAACAGTACCTTCCAACTCTCAAACAGGACTATTACTAACTTTCATATGCATAATCACATGGCCATTTTCTGTGTGTATATGACTATCCGATGGGCATGGCAGTGCCCTGTTTAAATTATGAGGCCGGTTGATCCCAAAAGTTACTATTCCATAAAAGTGGAATTTCATAAAAGAACCTAGAGAGCAATGCAAACTTCAAAGAAAATAAAGCATTTCATCACACAGTTGTGCAACTGTGGCGCCAACACTGGTCCAAAAGAAAGGGACAGTGGTTGTCAATACCTTCTTATCTCTTGGCAACCACTTCGTGCTAGAAGGCTAAAATATATAAATTGTTGTAAATGCATCTCCTGAACAAAACGACTACAAGTCACAAAGCAACTAATGGCACATGGTGCTAATCTTAAAGAGCACTGAACTAAGGGGGGAGTTCTTTTCTTTTCACAATCACATCCAAGCAAATGTTTCAGCGTAGCTCAAATGGGGAGGAGTTTGGGAGTAGAGCCCTAACCTGATATCGTGGTCATGTCGGATGCGCTCGGAAGTGTTGACAAAGTCCCCCTCCTCGATTGTAATGGAACCATGCTCGAACAATTGTTGCGCCTGATTTACTGTTTTCTCTTCCTCTCCACCCACCTCGCCACCTGCCACCTCACCAGGCTCCGAGACCAGCAGATTTTGGTGGTGGCCTCGGGGTCGGGGCACAGGAGTGTAGAAGGTGACAACTGGAACCACATTATGGTAGCCAGAATAATCGCACACCTTCCTCACCTGCTCAGGTTGTAGCTCAATTGCGAAGAGTTCGTCAAGCGTACTAACGAAAATTACATCTGCTCCCTCAGCAAAGCCCACCACTCCCACTCTATAACCATCATGCAAGCGAGCACTAGTTGGGAGCAAATTGCACAATGAGATGACCCGGCTCAGCGCCCATCGTGCATCAGTGCCATCACTCGCCTCTCTTGTCCACAATTTGAGATGCGGATGCAAGTCTTGGATTATTCCTAGCTCGCCGTCCTCTGTGAGCACGAGATTATATAGGGAGTCGCAGTGGTTGTCGTTGTCTCTGGGTGTGCTGAACACAGTCAGTGAGTGGCTTGACAAGTCATACTCGAGGATCGACCCCCACCGCCCGATGACGTAGAAGATGAAGTAGAGCATAGAGCTGGCAACGAGCACGCTAGAATATTCAATGAATTCCACTAACATGGCGTGTGCCGAAGTCAGCTGGCCCCAGGCACGGGTCTCCGACGAGTATAAGCACGCGGAAAGGGGCGTGGCAAACTCATCGTCATCGTCATCAGAGGAGAAGACGAACAGCACATGGAAAGGGCCCCCGAGGCAGTCGCGATGGTCGCACCCATCCGCCGCGCAGAACACGGCCGCAGTCGAGTAGCCACGCTCGAACACCACAGGCAGAGGTACGCGCCGCTGGGAGCCCGTGATTGGCTCCCACACGAGGAGTTCCTTGGCGTCCTGGAGGAAGAGGGAACGGCCGTGGCGGCAGTCGAGGGACCGCCTGGAGCGGTGATCCGGGGCGGCGAGGGAGAAGGGAGAGGCGATGGTGGGGATGAAGCGCTCGTTGGGCTTGCCGTGGAGGAGGCCGAGCACGGGGGGTGCCCCGTGGAGGCAGCGGCGGAAGCCGGGGCCGGAGACGCTGTTGCCCCGGTCCTTGCAGACGAGGGGGCGTGGAGGAGGCAGGCGGGGTCGTCGGGTGGGAGGCGGAGGAGGATCTCTTCGACGAGCTCCCCTGGGAGCGCCGGCGGTGGTGCTGCCATGGTGGCCGCTACTCGTTCGCTAGATCTGGGTGTGGGTCTGGGTCTCAACGGTGAATTCTGTTAGCGTTTTTTTTTCTTTTTTTAGCACAAGGAATTGTGTTAGAAACCTGCAGCAAGAGAGGAGGATGACATTCTACTTCTTAGCCCGGCCAGGGAGAGAAAGCCCTGTCACAAGTTTACCGAAAACATATATTTCTCAAAATAATGTACTGAAAATATACGATT
Source organism: Aegilops tauschii subsp. strangulata (assembly GCF_002575655.3). Taxonomy (NCBI): domain Eukaryota; kingdom Viridiplantae; phylum Streptophyta; class Magnoliopsida; order Poales; family Poaceae; genus Aegilops; species Aegilops tauschii. The sequence goes on along the minus strand of NC_053036.3, from coordinate 642,219,450 downwards.
TTTTTATGAAAAACTTAAACAATGTTCCTAATATATACCAAAAATATACCGCGTGTATGAAAAAAGTAGTCAAATTTTTTTAAGAGAATATTAATCATCTATTTTAAAAATGTTAAAGTGTACAAAAAAATATGCTCCTATTGTAACAAAAAATGTAGAACATGTATTAAAAACTAAAACATAAAAACATAAATTTTGAGAAAATGTTGATAGTGTATAAAAAAATTAATCATATATTTCAAAAATGTTAAACATGTATTAAAAAATATTTCTAATGTACACGAAAATGTACAATGTGTACAAAAAAAACTAGCCATTAAACATGTTTTTTGAAATATTAATCATGTATTTGAAAAATATTAAACAAATAAAAAAATGTTATTGAAAAAACACTTTTAGCATTTTTTGTACAAGTTCGACATTTTTATATAAACTTTTAACATTTAATAAAAACATGCAACATTTTTTAATGTTATGAACAAAACGAGAAAACGAGTGTCCTAAGTCGCACGAACACTCTGCGCGCGGATGAATTCCTTGCAGTATCTCTACTCCTAAACTGAGACTTGAAAGCTTCCCCTACATGGTTTAATATCGTCCGGGTTTTTATCACCTCACCTCCCACCACTGTATATTTTGTCTGGATTATGGAGAGTATTATTTTTTGGCAGGAGAATCACATTAATTATGAGAAGTATCATCGAGTGTTGAACGAAAGAATCGCATTAATCACTGAGAGTATCATTCTTTGGACGTGAGTATCACATTAATTATGAAAAGTAATATCAAGCCTTGAATGGGAGGATCAGGTTAATTATGAAATGTATCACAAGGTCACTCATGCAAAATAATTTGGGAAGAAGCCATTAATATAATTAATTAGCCTAAAAATAATTATGAGTGCAATTAATTAAGTCTATTTGAGTAGGGATTTTTTTTCACGCCAAATCTATTATGAAATCAAGTCATTAATGCAATTAATTAATTAGTCACAGGGATGCATATAATTAAAATAGAAAGTTCAACCATACTAATTAGTCATTAGTTAATTATAGGAATTTTCCAACCCCATTCGGCTGAAATGTTCACGAATTTGAAAAAAATCTCATGATTATTTAAAAAATTCATGGAGTCAAAAAAATATCCCAAGTTCAAAAAATGATTGCGGATTAAAAAAATAATGAATATCAAAATATGTTCATGAATTCAAAAACAAGCTGGCGAGTTTAAAAACAGTCTATGAATTTCTTAGAATGATCATGAATTTCAAAAAATAAAATTGCAAGTTCAAAGAATATTTGAGATCTGAAAAAGTGGTCATGAATTTAAAATTTGTCCACAAATATTAAAATAGTGGCAAGGTATAAAAGGGAAAAAATTTAAAAACAGTATTAAAAAATAAACGACAAAATTAGAGAAAACCAACAAGAAAAAACCTAGAAAAGAAAAGAAAAATGGGCATGGGAGCTTCCCAAAACTGGATTGGATGCTCCCAGGAACTTTCCGAAAACTGAGAGAGAGAGCGCGCGCGCTGGGGGTGGGGGACCGAGGGACAGTGGTGTTCCTACCTTCCTCATGATGCCTGCTCTTTTAAGCGCTTTTTCATTTCTAGGTGTGACGCTCATGATCCTTCAACACACTGCTTTGATCGGAAGGGCAACTCCTCTGCAGAATGGAGCAAGGGCTCTTATGGCAAGCTCTGCCTTTGGTGCACAATTGAAGGTCAAGAAGACGACAACTAAGAGGAAGTCATGGATGGATGAGCCGGAGAGTGACCTTCTTAATCTGTCCTCTATGGATGCCAACGACCTCGACGGTCTAAAGCCCGTGGGATGCTTTGGGGTCCTTCTTGACCCAAACAAGCATCACTTCTCGCGAGAGCGGCACCCGGGCTCCACTGCAGTGTTTGCCTGCATTCCTCTGCACCCCTTCGCCGAGAAGTTCCTCGTTGAGCTTGGCATCGAGCTAGCTCAGTTGCATCCCTCTATGGTCCTTGTTGTGCTACGGGAGGACCCGCTGGTGCTACTGCTTTCCCACTTCTTCATCCTCGACCACCAGGCCAAGGCAGCACCCGACAGATCTATCCCGGGTCTGTTATAATTCACAAGGGTACTATACAACAACTCTATTAATTACTCCATTTAACTGTCCAAAAATATTGAAGTGGTCATGAAAGATATTTTGCCATAATTTACATTGAAAATTAATTAACGCATGTCTACTAAAATCTAGGTCATCTCCCAAGTGTGGGACAAAAAATAAAGACCAGATGCTAATGCAAGAAGCAATACCTTTCTCAACTTATGTAAAGAAAGAAAATCAAAAACTTGGATAAGAGTAGAGTAGAACAGCAAACGCAAAATGGCGGACACTTTCTGCAAAATTCCCAGTGTCCTGCATGCAACCCTGATAACCAAATCTTCCACCGTCTACTTGACGGGGAGTAAAAGGGCTCGAAAGAAAAAAAAAGGAAGAAACAGTGGTCTGGAAGAGAAAAGAAACAAATGTCCTACCATGCCAAAAATGGAAGAGCTAAAATGTTGCCAAGATCGGTAACAGCCGTACGCTCGGACTATTATTTTTGCTACCTTTCTATACGCGAACACATCTACTGTACAGCCCTGGGAGGAGGACAAGGGAGGCGGAGCCTTTTACGTTTGCGTAGTGGGCTCAGATCGCCAGGGCTCCATCAATGGTGTCGCTCTCGTCGTCGGAGACCACAGGCTTCGTTTTCGACATGACCCGAGAGAAGCCGTAGCCCAGGGAGCTCCCGCTTGTAGAACAAAGCTGTGAAAGAAGCAAGCAGCCACCGGTTAATCAGAAGAATTATTGTCCCAGCAAGTTGACAAGCATCTATTGCATTCGTCGCGTCTACTTATTGTTGTTCCATCTGGATTGTCAAGGAAGAAGCAGACAGCAATGTCCTCTTGAGTTTTGAGACATGGACAAACAAACCGCTCTGCTCAACTAATATGGAAACTGGAACTGGTATTTTTCCACTAGAAATGTTTGAGAAATACCTACATTACATTTTAAATCATGCAAATGACCATATACTGTACAGCACTACTCTTTACCGAACGGCTAGTAGTTCTTCACAAAGCGCTACTATAACAGATGATGAAAATTCACTGTAAGCTATTTTTATACCGTGTTCAATTCAAGGCAATTGCATCTTTTAAATATTTTTTATCTGTTGTGTCATCCATAATAATTTGATGGTTAAAGTGTTACGGATAAGATCACTAAATTACGATGCAACCACACACCTCCGTAAGCTCTGACAAATGACGATTCCTGAATTCGTTGATGGTTGTTGCAATCTCGGACATTGGAAGTTTTGCCTGTGATACAGTACATGAAGAAAATGGTGCTTACGCGTCAAATTCAATACTTTTCTGAATGAGCACATCAGAACAGAATAATAGCGGAGCTTACTTGAGCAAGAACAGCAGCAGCCAATTGAAGACTTGGTTCTAAGGTCTCAGGGACAACCTAAAAAAGTTTTGAATGCAGTTTTATCATAAATTGTATAAACATAGTTGACGGTGATAAAGTATATGATTAGAAAAACTGGGTAGACAATGACAAGAATACACATGGAAAGAACAGCACGAGGGAGGTTGGCTACTAAGTGCTTGATTTCCAATGCATTGAACAATAATTGTACTTGTCATGAATGGTTTTGACATGATTCTGTGTTCAGCCCACCCACCAGTAGCGATTATGCATAATAGGTAGGGGCGCCCGCTTGTTTACATTCTAGTAGATCCACTTTTATAACACTGTGTTTCACAAGGCAGGTTGCTGAATTGCAATTTGTTCTGATAAACTAATAAAACAATTCACATTCCAAATAATTAGCCAAACCACATGGCCTTTCATCATATAAGTTGCCCAAAATAATGTTTTAGGACCACACAATAGATTGCTTTGTGGTGTTTACTTACCGCTGATGCACCAGCTTTCTCCAAATTAACACCATGATCAACATCATGTGCTCTGACAAATGTCTTCACATTTGGAAAGTATTTGCTCAGAGCCCATACAGCTCTATAATTTGCACCAGGAGTATCTAAAGTAATGGCAGCAGCACATGCCCTCTCAGCTCCAACTTTGTGCAGTACCTAGCCAAAACCAATAAATCATTGCTTCTGTGTTTTGACAAGCGTATAATTGAGTTCTGTAAAATTATGCATACCTCTCTGCTTCCTGCATCACCGAAATATACTGGTAGATCAAGTGCGCGCCCAACTGCCACCCGATCACTGAAAAGTATCCCAGAATTAAATGGTGGAAACTGCACTAGACTTTATCAGAGTAGTTGACAAATTGACTATTGATTATTGAACAAGCAGTAGACTAAAATAGATAGAATGGTAACCAAATTACACTAGTTTGTATGGGTCTATCATAATGGAAGTGGAACCAACGGGCTCTAGTTACATGTTAATCATCATCTTGCTCAAGTAATCATCAACGGGCTCTAGTATTGAAGTAATCATCAACGGGCTCAGAGCCCATACAGCTCTATAGTTTGTACAAAAGTAACTAGAACCATGGGTCTAATTCACATTCCAAAGTAGTAGGGTATAAGACCCATCACTCCAGGGTCGCTACTATTTTCCTAGTTTCCAAGTCAACCTTACTGGATCCTTCAAGATGGTTTGCTGACAGATACTGTTTGCTGATATAGCAGAATTTAACTCTAGTTACATGTTAATCATCAAAGAAGCATGATAGCAACCATTAGTACACAGCATAGCTAAATCCTAAAACTAGCAAAGTAATTCGCAGACTTAAGCATTGATATACATATAGCAGCCATACTCATGGAGTCATGGATCAACACTTGATTGTAGTAATGAAAACATGTTTCACTACATTTGAATAGTTGTGTTACAGATAAGGTTATTTCCATATCCAGTACCATACCTTCGAACATCAAGCGCAACAAATGGAATTAACCGTTCTGACAGGAGTTGGGCGATGATCTAGCACAAGGAAAATATGTATTATCAAAACTATTGAACATAGTAGATATAATAGCTCATGAGGATTGCATGACAAACCTGCCCAACACGTCCAAATCCCAAAATAATAATATGGCCTTGCAAGTCATCCGTCTACACAAACAAACAAAATTATAGCTCAGTGAGAATCAGCATCTTACAGGAAATTGAATAGCTGCCGTAATATCACTTGTAAGCAGAGGAGATTGTACAAAAGTAATGATATTCTAACTTGAAGCAAACTTATCTTGCTTTGGGTATTTTTCACATCCGGCATAACTAAGCTGGCAAATACCTCATATACAATTACTACTTATCAACTAAAGTTCCTTATATTGGGGAAAACAAGCCGCTTGCATACAGCGCCCCTGACCTAACTGGCTTTTGGACTACTTATTCCCTTGCTTTTGTGATTGTTTTCAGGGACAGGGGTCATATGACTCGCAACAGTTAACAATACCTGTTCTAACCAAAGTTGGCCTAACTTTTGCTTGTAAACATAATATCTATAATATTTTTGTGCAAACAGGCATTAACTGCCTGTTCCTTGCCGAGTAATGGCACTAAATTAGAACAAACTATACAATCCACTAAGCGACCAACCAATCAACGTCAATATTCAGATGGAGGCAGGCAAAGGGCACCTTGCATTCAGTTTAGGTGGTTCGGAAGTGGTTATTAAATTTCTTTCAAGATACTGGCACCAACATGTAAGGAAAAAACTTTATTACTCCATCAGTATATCTGAGAAATTAAATGCAAACAAATTCCTTTTCAAAATAAATGTCCAATTTACAGATGGCCATTAGTGCTAGTAGTTTAGTACTGACACACTGAAAGTTACTATATCATATATATACGTAACAAGGCTTCTAGTGTATGCTGTTTGAGTTATTAAGGCTGCTCAGTTACTTAAAAAGAAATACATTATCTGGCTTTATTATACACATAACACAAGGAATGCACAGGGGTGTGCATGTAAATGCAGGAAGTTGGGCATACTTTCTGACAGTACGGATTCTCAAAGTCGGAGATGACGGTTCACTAATTTAAAATTTAGACTAAGAAAAATGTTTTTTTAATTAAGCCATGATTACAGATAAAGCCATAAAGGTAACCAAAACAACAGGTGATAGCTGAGCTGACCAATGACAAAAGGAAAGAAAGAATATACCTCACTTTCCACTGGCAATAAACTCCTGACATCATGCTGCTCAAATTTTGATGCTAGAAACTGCCCTCCAGCAGCTAAATATGGTGTCATAGCCATTGAAAGGCCAACCACCAAAAATAATAATGACGATAATTGAGGCGATAGAAGACCCTGCAAAGACAGCGTTGCCATTTATAAAAATTATTGCTCCCATGATAAACTCACGTGTGAGAAAGAAATATCTCACCGCCTATAAGGCTAACAATAGGAAAAACACAAAACACGAGGTACAGTCAAAGAAAATAGTAAATACAATACCTGGTTAACGGCTTCTCCAAAGGCAACAAAAGCAAACTCCCCACCAGGTGCAAGCAAAAGACCAACCCGAACAGCAGCTATGGTGGAAACTCCAAACACTCTACCAATAAATGTTACTAACAGTGTCTTTCCAATAATTAAGAGACCTAATATCAAAGAGACTGCTGGGAAGTTTGACAGAAACAGCTTTGGGTCAATAGACATTCCAACCTGGAAAGAAACAAACCAGGGTAAGCATTAAGAAGGTATCAAATATGGTCGGAACTTACAAAAGGAATTAGAAATGTTCTAAAGTAATTCAAGCATTGATGTTCAAGAAATAAATTTCTGAAATGTTAATGGCATGTAAATCCAAAATAAGACAAACATAAGTGATATGACACCAATTAGTGGCATTCTTATGATTCTATGCATGGCAAGTTGTTGAAAGAAAGAAATAATAGCTCTACGAGCAAGATATATTGAAACAATAAGAAATACATGAAGTTGCCTGCTAGAAAAGAAATAAGATATTATTGCGTCTTGACAGCATCAATTGATATAGCGCAAATGATCATTAATTGTATTTAAAATATATGATATGAGAAACTTGTGATAATAATGAAATTCTGCAGTAAGATTAGAGTGGAGCGAAAACGATTCAATATTGAACAGTTAAATGAAATGAATAAGGATTTCATGTGGGTCAATGCATATGTCGATGACTCCATGACTAATGAATTAATAAACAAGAATTGACCTATTATGGTATCTGCAAAACTGCATTATATATCTGCTCCATCATATAAGAATGGTACACTCTGCAACAAAATCCTAATGGTATAGGTTACAGGAATTAATATCTAGTGAGATTGTCTTCAGAGCCCTCACCGTCATAAAGAATAGACCTAACAGAAGGCCACGGTAAGGAGCAATATCCGACTCAACCTGCAAGGAGAACTCTGTTTCTGCTAACAACAAACCAGCCAAAAATGCTCCCAGTGCCATCGATAAGCCAGCCTATAAAGAAATGTACAACAATATGAGATGTAGATTTCAGGTAAGCAAGCTCAGAATTAATCAAATAAAATACATACCCGAGCAGTAAGAAGACTTGTCCCAAATATAACAAGGAGAGTATTTGCTGAAAATATCTCGGCGTTCCGATTTTCAGCAATTTGCCTGTAAATTGGCCGAAGGAACTGTTCAACAACGAACAATGTGAGTCAAACAGGTACAATCAAATTATAAGAAATGCAGGTTCAAAATAAAAGGACTAAAACGCACACACAACAGCGGCAGCGACACATAAATGCATGTTATGTATGTGTGCTTGTTAAGCAGGCAGTTAAGAAGAGTTATGCAAAGTTTCTCATAAGATAAGCATGCCAACTAAAATGAACGAATATACAACTCACCAAACGACCTCCAGCAATGATGGCAGTTATAGCAGCTATTGCCTTTACCGCAGCCATTCCCATAGCTTCCAATATTGCTTGGAAACCAACCTGTAAGAAGCAGAGAAGGTATCAAGGGCCATACCCGTACTGTTCAAACAGAAAGGCTAAACACATGGCTCTGGACACTAGTGCAATGAAATATCATCATGTTCACATAGCTCTGGACATTCAAGAACATTATGGAAGAACATGGGTTTTATAGTGCTCAGTAGAAGTGAAAATCAGAGAAGAGAGTTCAGAAACTTGGGTGAGCAGTTTATGTGATGTGGATTCTTTGAAAAATGTGTAAAATGGTGTGCATCAAGAAAAAAAATGTGCTAGCTCGACAAGGGAAAAGCACATGACATAAAAAGCTTACCCCTCCTTTTGAAGAATTAGGTGAAATGAGTGGGATCAATATCAACAGAACCACCACGGCCAGATCCTGGATACAAATTAAGAAACATCTGTTAAAAAGAAGTGCAAGGCTGCCATTATCAAAAGGTCGGCTCATTTCTTTCACTAAAATGAGATACTACAACTGTACCCATGGCCAAAAAACAAAGCTTATGAACATCACCGAAGGGGCATGCTAAAGTACAATGGCAATAACATAAGGAGAGAGCCCTGAAAAGGTATATGTCAGACCATGCTGAAATTGTACCTGGAAAAGTAGCACAGAAAATGTGGCGCGTCCATGCCGTGATGTGCTCTCCCCACGTTCTTGTAGTACCTGGCGGAGCAAAAAACAGCAAGTACTCAACAGCAGAGCAACAAAAGATTCGGATAGAATTTTGAAGAATGCAGATAAATATGTAGACGAAAGAAAGCACTTCAATAAACCAAGTCTACGCCTGAATATTCAAAGTATGACCACAACATAAATCCGGCCAATCTACTTATTCCCTGAAGAAATTGCTTCTGATGAACAACTTCATTTGATTGTGATAATTGACTTGTGCTGAAAACCAACCTAGCAAAATTCGATAAATAAGATAATTGCCGGTTACAAATCATACTTGCAAGACGACAGCTGTGGATGATAGAGCCAAACCACTCCCAACAACAATTGCCGCTGGTCCTGGTAGTGCTGCAAAACGGTGAGCTGCCAGACCAACAACTGCTGTAGTAACCAACACCTGTCGATTGTTACAATTTGTCAGGGAGTAATCCGCATGGACAACTGCTTGATGATTACATACGCATTGAAATTACCTGAGCAGAGCCTAATCCAAAGACATACTTCTTCATCGAACTTAACCTTTCCACAGAAAGCTGCAGATACAAAAATATATTAAACTGATGCTTCCTGAAAGAAGAAAGAATCTTTAGAACCACTCAGCTTGTACCTCAAGGCCAATGTTGAATAACAAGAACACGACTCCAAATTCAGCAATTGCCTTTGTTCCATGGACATTGCGGATGATAGAAAGACCATAGGGACCAATGAGGACACCAGCAGCAAGATATCCAAGAACAGGACTACCTAGGATATCAAAGTGAATATAATAACTGAGCATACAAATATACTGGTTCTTATCAAGGTACATACACATAGCAGATAAACATATCTCACCTCCAGGTATTTTCTGGAATAATGGTACAAAAACAACACTAGCCAGCAGCAAATATAGTACGTCAAAAAGCGAAGCTTCTTCCTCATTTACCTGAATAGGGCAATAAAGGGCGTAAGGAAGCTAAACTTCAAATTAGTTTACATGAGCGGTAATAGAGTGGTCAGACAAATGAATTATGAAACTCACTGATATACAGGTTCAGATTAAACGGGGACAAATACCTCTTGATGAGGTAAGAGCTCGATTAGCTTCTTTATTCTTTGTGGTAACTGCCGTATCTCGCGAACTATGGGCTTTGCAGTGGAGGTAACTTCTTCAATGCTTGTGGTGGTTATGCCTGGCTGCTGAAACAATTGACTATTCTTCTCAGCTCTATTGAAGAAGAATGCCCTATGGTACACACACAAGGAAAACGTCATTTGAGAAAGAGCTGGTTCAACTACTGTAAAAGGAAGCAATCACGCACGGTTATATTTATTCCACAGGTCAACAAATGGGCATACTAGAAGAGTATACAAGGTAAACAGATGGAGATATGCGAAATCAAATCTTTACTGCAAAACAGAAGCCAAGAAAATGTATATATCAGTTACCATGCAACTCACCCTGCACCAAGAAGCAGTATCCCGGCAACAAGAGCTGGTGCTTGTTTTCTTGCTGATTTCATTAGCCCTCGGAATACAGATGTAGGTGTAAATTCTCCATCCGATTTGGAGGAGAAGAAAGACGCCGAGAAAAAACGAGACGACCTCTTCAACGATGATTTGGAAGACTCCTGCTTCTTCCCTTGCTTTGACTTATCTACGTCAGGTTCAGCTTCTTTCTGAGGCTCAACAAGCAACTTGTCACTGCGTTCTTCAACAGGCATTTCATTAGACGGTTCAAGCGGCTCGATGCCTTCAGCAGCCAAGTCGCTAATCTGCATCAAACGCTCGACATTTGACACCTCATCCCTTTCAGAAATGTCAGCCATGCCGTCACCGCTATAGTCATAAACATCAGAAAGATCGTCCTCTTCGTCACTCATGTGCCCATCAGCAGCCGGCACCAGCTCCACAACGGACTCGACCGCCTTCTCCGCCTTCTGTAACGCCAGCTCCGCGTCGTTCACGCGCTTGGCCGCTTCCATCTCAAGAGCCACGGCCTGCTCAGCCAACACCATTATGTTGGAAACGTCCTCCTCGGCCTTGGAGGCGTCCAGGAGAGCCCTCTCGGCGAGCTCGGTCAGCCTGTCGACCTCCTTCTGCAGCTCCATCTTCTTCCCCTGGATCCGGCCCAGCTCCTCCTCGCATTTTGACAAGCTGGCCTGGCACCCCTTGATCTCCTCCTGGGCGGACGCGAGCGCCTCCTCCTCGACGTCGTCGAGGCTGACCTCCAGCTGCCCGACGGAGCCCCTCTTGGCGTCGAGCGCCTCCGCGGCGAGCTGCAGCCGGGCCTCGGCCATGGAGAGCGCCATGGTGGCCTTGCGGACGGCCTCCTTGGCGTCGTCCTCCTTGCTGATGATCTCCTGCACGGTGGCCACAGCGGCGGACACCTCGGTCTGCGCGCTGTCGGCGCGGTCCTTGAGCGCGATGGCCGACTCGGAGATGCGCTGCGCCTTGCCCTCGAACATGGTGCTGTTGAGCCGGGCCACCTCCAGCTCCTTCCTGGCCTTTTGCAGCAGGTCGCGGAGGTCGTCCACGTCGACGGCGGCGCTGCGGGCCCTCTCCTCAGCGTCGGACCCCGATGTGGTGCCCGGGTCGTCGCCGCCGTCGCTGCTGCCCTTGGTGCCCTCCAGCGGGCCGTCCACGTAGGCGAGCGAGTCGTTGCCCTGGCAGCGCGCCGACCCGGTCCGTCTGAGCCGGAGACGGCCGTGGTTCGGGGCGGCGTAGAAGAGGCCGCTGCTTGAGCCGCGGAGGGCCGAGGCGACCATGAGGTTCCCGCCCCGGCCGCCGTGGACCCCGCCTCTGTGCCGGGGTCGGCGCAGCGAGCAGGCCCCCCGGAGGGAGGCGGCGCCGATCTGCAGGCCCGGCGGGCGCGGAGACGCGAACCTGGACAAATCCATCCTCCCTTGCACCTGGCGGAGACGCAATCGAAAATCAGGAACGGGGAGAGGCGGCCGGCATTATTAGATGGAGAGAGTAGTGGGGGAGTGAAACACCGCCCGAAATGAGGCCCGTCAAATCGGACGGCGACGGGTTCTCGACGGAGGAAAACAAAATTCCCCCAAAAATGGGGGGCCGCCGACGAGCGGGCGGGCGGGGCAGTGAATCCGTCGGAGTCGACCGGCGGGGGAGGAGGAGGAGGGGCGGCGCACTTACCGGTGGGGCGGCCGTGGAGTCCGAGGCGGGCGGACGAACCAAGGGGAGGGGAGGGGAGGGGGGGTTTGGAGGGGGGAGAGGTTTGTCAGGAGAGGAGTAGGGGGAGGGGGCGCCTCATTTCGGCTCGGCTCTGCTTCTTCTCTTCACTCGCTCTTTGGGGGCTGGGAGGGCCGGCCGCCTCTTCTCTTGCTGCTGCCGCTGCGAACGGAGGAGACGAGGCTGCGTGTGTGCACTGCAGATTGGCCTCTATGGTCGTCGTGTGCGTGCGTGCGGGTTGCGAGACCTCCTGCGATTCCTTCCTGTGGGCCAGCAGGGAAATGCTCGCGGCGTAACGGGATATTCCTCTTCCTCCCCCTGAGAAGGATCGGATCGGGCCGGGGTTGGTTGATCCATGCATCGCTTTCCCCCTCCTCCTGGGCTGGGCTGGGCTGGGTTTGGTTTAACGTTAAGGCCCTGTTTGGCATCAGAGCTTTGGGGCGGGTTTGAGGGGATTTTCCCGAAATCATGAGTCAAGGGTACCTCTCGCAAAGGCCACTCCCACGTTTTCTGATGGCTGACGTCAAATGACGCACTGCATGTGTGACATTTGTCGCAACCTCAAGTCTTTCTGAGATTTCTTCCCACGCACGGAAGCCATGGTGAGTTTGTTTGTGCTTTTTTTATTCTTTTTTTTTGTAATGTTCGATCTCCCTATACTATAAGTGCGTCTAAATCATCAACCGTTCTCATCGTTGTGGTTCTTAAGTCGAGATCTTCAAATTTAGTTCCCATGTTGATAGGTTTGAATGATCTTTTTTTTAGAAAAATGTGTGCTTTCAACTAGTAACAACTTGTGCTTCCAAACTATACCATCTCGTGCTTCCAATTAAACTAAATTGTGCTTTGTGTGGGATGTGCGCTTTCATGCGGAAGCACATATGTACTTCAATTTTTTGAGGAAAGCACAGACGCACAGTTTTTGTTGTGATTCACGCGGAAGCTTAATTGTGCTTCACTTTTTGTTGAAACGCGGTTAGGCTTACATGCAAGAAATACAATTGTGCTTCACAGGGAAACCAAAAAAAGAAACAAATAAACCGAATCTCAAAAAACCAACAAAAATGGAGATAAAAACGAAAAATTCAGGACCAAAAAGATCGGAAGTTGGGAAAAAATTAAACCCAAGAAAGAGAAAAACTAGAAACCGAAGAAAAAGGAAATAGAATAAAAACATAGAAACACAATTGTGCTTCACATGGATGCACATATGTGCTTCACTTTTTGTGGAAGCACGGTTGGGCTTTTCATGCAAGAACTGCAAACTGTGCTTGAGGGAGTTCTGGATTAGGGGGTGTTCGGGTAGCCGGACTATACCTTTAGCCGGACTCCTGGACTATGAAGATACAAGATTGAAGACTTCGTCCCGTGTCCGGATGGGACTTTCCTTGGCGTGGAAGGCAAGCTTGGCGATGCGGATATTCAAGATCTCCTACCATTGTAACCGACTCTATGTAACCCTAACCCTATCCGGTGTCTATATAAACCGGAGGGTTTTAGTCCGTAGGACAACTTCATCAACTCCATATACAACAATCATACCATAGGCTAGCTTCTAGGGTTTAGCCTCCTTGATCTCGTGGTAGATCTACTCTTGTACTACCAATATCATCAATATTAATCAAGCAGGACGTAGGGTTTTACCTCCATCAAGAGGGCCCGAACCTGGGTAAAACATCGTGTTCCCTGCCTCCTGTTACCATCCAGCCTAGACGCACAGTTCGGGACCCCCTACCCGAGATCCGCCGGTTTTGACACCGACATTGGTGCTTTCATTGAGAGTTCCTCTGTGTCGTCGTCGTTAGGTCCGATGGCTCCTTTGATCATCAACAACGATGCGGTCCAGGGTGAGACTTTTCTCCCCGGACAGATCTTCGTCTTCGGCGGCTTCGCTCTGCGGGCCAATTCTCTTGGCCACTTGGAGCAGATCGAAAGCTACGCCCCTGGCCATCAAGTCAGGTTTGGAAGCTTAAACTACACGGCTGACATCCGCGGAGACTTGATCTTCGACGGGTTCGAGCCACGGCCAAGCGCGCCGCACTATCTCGAGGGGCATGATCTAGCTCTGCCTCCTGGTAGTGTCCTGGAGGTCGCACACGCATCGGTTCCGACCTCTAACTCGGAACCTATTGCGCCAATTGAGGACGAGCGGCTGGACACCACCTCGGGGGCTGCGATCTTAAAGGCGATCGAGCCGAACGCTAGCCCCGCACTCTGCATGATCCGTGACTCCGAGGATCCGGACTCCTTCCCGGACTCCGAACCCCCCGCACCCCTGCCAATCGAATCCGATTGGGCGCCGATAATGGAGTTCACCGCCGCAGACATCTTTCAGCACTCGCCTTTTGGCGTCATCCTGAATTCTCTTAAGTCTCTCTCTTTATCAGGAGAGCCCTGGCCGGATTACGGTCAGCGAGGATGGGGTGCGGACAATGAAGAAATTCAAAACCCACCCACCACCCACTTTGTAGCCACTGTCGACGATTTAACCGACATGCTTGGCTTCGGCTCCGAAGACATCGACGGTATGGACGACGATGTAGGAGACGAACAGGAACCAGCACCTGTAGGGCGCTGGAAGGCCACCTCGTCATATGACATATATATGGTGGATACTCCAAAAGATGGAGATGGCGATGGAACAGTGGGGGAGGACACCCCCAAGAAACAGCCAAAGCGCCGGCGTCAGCGGCTCGTTCTAAATCCCGCCAAAGCAAAAACGGTGATTCCGGCACGGGAGATAATACTACCCCGGACAGCGCCGAAGAACACCCACCTCAGCAAGAGTCGGCACAGGAAGATGGAGAAGCCAGCCCTCATGAGAGAGCGGCAGACCAAGAGGTTGAGGATGATAACTATATGCCTCCCTCCGAAGACGAGGCAAGCCTCGATGACGACGAATTCGTCATACCATCAGACCCCGCCGAACAAGAGCGTTTTAGACGCAGGCTTTTAGCCATGGCAAGCAGCCTCAAGAAAAAGCAGCAGCAGCTTAGAGCTGCCCAAGATTTGCTAGCTGACAGATGGACTGAAGTCCTTGCGGCCGAAGAGTATGAACTCGAACGCCCCTCCAAGAGTTACCCAAAGCGCAGGCCGCTACCCCAATCAGAGGAGGAAGCACCTACATCACCAGCGCATGACATGGCAGACCGGCCACCTCGCGGCCGCGACAGAGAGGTCTCTCGACCCTCCACCCAAGCCATGCCTCGATGCCACTCAACTAAGGCACGGGAAAATGCGCCAGACCTGCGAGACGTACTGGAGGACAAGGCAAGACAAACAAGATCGATCTACGGATCGCGCAGGCACCCTACGGCACGTGACGATGATCTTCACTCCGGATACAACAAATCCGGCCGGGACGAACACAACAGACATAGCTCTTCCGAGCTACGTCGTGATATAGCCCAGTACAGAGGCGTCGCACACCCGCTATGCTTCACGAATGAAGTAATGGAGCATAAAATCCCAGAGGGTTTCAAACCCGTAAACATCGAATCATACGATGGCACCACAGACCCGGCGGTATGGATTGAGGATTATCTCCTTCACATCCACATGGCGCGCGGCGATGATCTACACGCCATCAAGTACCTCCCGCTCAAACTTAAAGGACCGGCCCGGCATTGGCTTAACAGCTTGCCAGCAGACTCAATCAGTTCTTGGGAGGACCTGGAAGCCGCATTCCTCGACAACTTCCAGGGCACTTATGTGCGACCGCCGGATGCCGACGACTTAAGCCACATAATTCAGCAGCCAGAAGAATCAGCCAGACAATTCTGGACACGGTTCCTTGTTGGGGAACGTAGTAATTTCAAAAAATTTCCTACGCACACGCAAGATCATGGTGATGCATAGCAACGAGGGGAGAGTATGATCTACGTACCCTTGTAGATCGCAACGGAAGCGTTGACACAACGTGGAGGAAGTAGTCGTACGTCTTCTTCCCGATCCGACCGATCCAAGCACCGTTACTCCGGCACCTCCGAGTTCTTAGCACACGTTCAGCTCGATGACGATCCTCGGGCTCCGATCCAGCAAAGCGTCGAGGAAGAGTTCCGTCAGCACGACGGCGTGATGACGATCTTGATGTTCTACCGACGCAGGGCTTCGCCTAAGCACTACAACGATATGACCGAGGTGGAATTTGGTGGCAGGGGGCACCGCACACGGCTAAGGAACGATCACCAAGGATCAACTTGTGTGTCTAGAGGTGCCCCCTGCCCCCGTATATAAAGGGGCCAAGGGGGAGAGGTGCGTCGGCCAGGGAGAGGGCGCAGGAGGAGTCCTACTCCCACCGGGAGTAGGACTCCCCCCTCCAATCCTATTCCAACTAGGATTCCCCAAAGGGGGGGAGAGAGAGAGGGTGGCCGGCCCCTTCTCCTAGTCCTAATAGGACTAGGGGGAGGGGGGAGGCGCGCAGCCCTTGTGGGCAGCCCTTTCACCTTTCCACTAAGGCCCATGAAGGCCCATATGGCTCCCGGGGGGTTCCGGTAACCTCCCGGTAATCCGGTAAAATCCCGATTTCACCCGGAACACTTCCGATGTCCAAATATAGGCTCCCAATATATCAATCTTTATGTCTCGACCATTTCGAGACTCCTCGTCATGTCCGTGATCACATCCGGGACTCCGAACAACCTTCGGTACATCAAAATGCATAAACTCATAATAACTGTCATCGTAACGTTAAGCGTGCGGACCCTACGGTTCGAGAACAATGTAGACATGACCGAGACACGTCTCCGGTCAATAACCAATAGCGGGACCTGGATGCCCATATTGGCTCCTACATATTCTACGAAGATCTTTATCGATCAGACCGCATAACAACATACGTTGTTCCCTTTGTCATCGGTATGTTACTTGCCCGAGATTCGATCGTCGGTATCCAATACCTAGTTCAATCTCGTTACTGGCAAGTCTCTTTACTCGTTCCGTAATACATCATCTAACAACTAACATATTAGTTGCAGTGCTTGCAAGGCTTATGTGATGTGCATTACCGAGAGGGCCCAGAGATACCTCTCCGACAATCGGAGTGACAAATCCTAATCTCGAAATACGCCAACACAACATCTACCTTTGGAGCCACCTGTAGTACTCCTTTATAATCACCCAGTTACGTTGTGACGTTTGGTAGTACCCAAAGTGTTCCTCCGGTAAACGGGAGTTGCATAATCTCATAGTCATAGGAACATGTATAAGTCATGAAGAAAGCAATAGCAACATACTAAACGATCGGGTGCTAAGCTAATGGAATGGGTCATGTCAATCAGATCATTCAACTAATGATGTGACCTCGTTAATCAAATAACAACTCTTTGTTTATGGTTAGGAAATATAACCATCTTTGATTAACGAGCTAGTCTAGTAGAGGCATACTAGTGACACTCTGTTTGTCTATGTATTCACACATGTATTATGTTTCCGGTTAATACAATTCTAGCATGAATAATAAACACTTATCATGATTTAAGGAAATAAATAATAACTTTATTATTGCCTCTAGGGCATATTTCCTTCATTCCTAACAAAGAAAAACCAGATAGTCGACTGTTCGGACGCAGAGGCCCTAGCAGCCTTCAAGCATAACATCCGCGACGAGTGGCTTGCCCGGCACCTGGGACAGGAAAAGCCGAAATCCATGGCAGCCCTCACGACACTCATGACCCGCTTTTGCGCGGGTGAAGACAGTTGGCTAGCTCGCAGTAACAACTTATCAAAGAACCCTGGTAATTCGGATACCAAGGACAAAAGTGGCAGGACACGTCGGAACAAACAAAAACGCCGCGTTAACAGCGACAGCAATGAAGACACGGCAATCAATGCCGGATTCAGAGGCTATAAATCCGGTCAGCGGAAAAAGCCATTTAAAAAGAATACTCAGGGCCCGTCCAGTTTGGACCGAATACTCGATCGCTTGTGCCAGATACATGGCACCCCCGAAAAGCCAGCCAATCACACTAACAGGGATTGTTGGGTGTTCAAGCAGGCAGGCAAGTTAAGAACCGAAAACAAAGACAAGGGGCTGCACAGCGACGACGAGGAGCCCAAGCCGCCGAACAACAATGGACAGAAGGGCTTTCCCCCACAAGTGCGGACGGTGAACATGATATACGCAACCCACATTCCCAAGCGGGAGCGGAAGCGTGCGCTACGGGACGTATACGCGATGGAGCCAGTCGCCCCAAAGTTCAACCCATGGTCCTCCTGCCCGATCACTTTTGATCGGAGGGACCATCCCACTAGCATCCGTCATGGCGGCTTCGCCGCATTGGTTCTTGACCCAATCATCGACGGATTTCACCTCACAAGAGTCCTCATGGACGGCGGCAGTAGCCTGAACCTGCTTTATCAGGACACAGTATGGAAAATGGGCATAGACCCCTCAAGGATCAAACCCACAAGAACGACCTTTAAAGGCGTCATACCAGGTGTAGAAGCCAACTGTACAGGCTCAGTAACACTTGACGTGGTCTTCGGATCCCCGGATAATTTCCGAAGCGAAGAGTTAATCTTCGATATAGTCCCGTTTCGCAGTGGCTATCACGCCCTGCTCGGACGAACCGCATTCGCAAAATTCAATGCGGTGCCGCACTACGCATATCTCAAACTCAAGATGCCAGGCCCTCGAGGAGTAATCACGGTCAACGGAAACAACGAACGCTCCCTCCGTATGGAGGAGCATACGGCGGCTCTCGCAGCGGAGGTACAAAGTAGCCTTCTTCGGCAATTCTCCAGTCCGGCCATTAAAAAGCCAGACACTGCCAAGCGCGCCCGGAGTAACCTACAGCAGGACCGCCTGGCACACTCCAAGAAAGCGTAGCAATGCGGCCCCAACCCCAGCTTTCGCGACCTAGCGAAACTAGTACCTCGCGTACATAACTACACCCTTGAAATACCATGGGCACAGGGGAAGGGGCAAAATAACGGCACGCCCAAAATACGGCTTAAAACGTACCAAGGGCTGCCGGATTCTTTTTTTAATTTTTTCTTACTTACAGGACTCCATACTTCGGACGACCTGTTCGGCAATTAGATTGCCGCACAAACGATGCAAGATCCAGGAAGGCAGACAAGCCATGCCGCATTATGGAACTCCCAGGTGGTCTCTGTTACGAGCGATATACCTACTTTATATATAATTCCGTGGCCTGCCCCTAGTCAGGACATACTGAATAGTCCAATATCTTTTGCTTACCGCACCATCTGTATCGTTCGGCTTTGATAAATAGCCTCTCCATAAACAATGCCTAGCTTTTTGTCTATTTTTTGCATTACTCTTTTCATATATATGTGCATTAATGACATGTTGCACCCGTACATTGTGGTACGGCAAGTACGCCAGGGGCTTCAGTACCCTTTAATATGGTGTGAGAAGTCCGTACACTTTCACAAGTGCGGCACCCCGAACTTATAGCACTATATGCATCGGCTCCAAATCATGATTTGGGTCAATAGTTGGGTTTGCCCGGCTTCTATGTTTTGGTGCCTTACGTTCCGCTATATCGGCTAAGGTAGCACTAGGAGAACCACTGCGATTGTGCCCCGGTTGAGCTGGGTTAAGCACCTCAGTGGAGAAAGCTAAAACTGACTGTCATGATGAGGCGAGAGACCGGTCGCTGTTCGAGAGGTTTTTCGAGTCCCTAAAGGCTTATGCCGCTTCGAGCGAGGAGCTGGATAACCCCAGCCAAGGCGTGGATAGCGCCCCGAACTCGGTCTTCCGAACTAGGGGCTTCACCGAAATTTAAAATTATAAAGTTCTATGGCTAAGTGAGAGTGTTCAAGCATTATAGTCCGATTGCCTGGTTCGTCGTGCTGAGCGCCTCCCTCGAAGGACCCAACCATGGGAAAAAGAGCGCCCAGGTTTATCACCGAACACCCCAGCACTAGTGGCATGGGGGCAGAATCCGACGACTGGCCATCTCTCAATTTTTGATAAATGGCCGCACAGAAAATAATATTTTAAATTCAATAAGCATTGCTTAGCGCATATGAACAAGTTTTTAGCGCACAGGATAAACACGAGCGAATTCATTCAAAAATTACATCCTTGGTGCACTCATCTGCCACAAGGCGGGCACCTGCAAGAACATCCTTATAGTAGTTCTCCGGCTTGCGATGCTCCTTCCCCGGCGGCGGCCCGTCCGTCACAAGCTTCTCACCGTCCAGCTTATCCCAGTGCACCTTTACACGGGCAAGGGCCCTACGGGCACCTTCGATGCAGGCGGAGCGCTTGATGACCTCGAGCCTTGGACAGGCCTCCACCAGCCGCCGCACCAGCCCGAAGTAGCTCCCAGGCAAGGCCTCTCCGGGCCATAGCTGAACTATGAAGCCCTTCATGGCTTGTTCGGCCGCCTTGTGGAGTTCGACCAGCTGTTTTAGCTGGTCGCTCAAGGGCACAGGGTGTCCGGCCTCAGCATACTGAGACCAGAATACCTTCTCCGTCGAGCTGCCCTCTTCGGCTCGGTAGAATGCAGCGGCATCGGACACGCTGCGGGGAAGATCTGCGAAGGCCCCTGGAGAACTCCGGATTCGGGTAAGTAACAAGTAGTTTACTTTTATGTTTCTGCTTTGCATAAAGAATGCCTTACCCGCTGCTATCTTCTTCATATCCTCCAACTCTCGGAGAGCCTTTTGGGCTTCGGCCTTGGCAGACTTGGCAGTCTCAAGGGCCGTCGCGAGCTCGGACGCTTGGGTCTTTGACTGAAGCTCCAAACTCTCATGTTTCTTCATGAGAGTCTGAATCCCTTGCTGCACCTCGCCGAACTGAGACCCAAGTTTCTCTCGCTCGGTGCGCTCCGCGGACGTTTTCTTTTCGGCCTCGGACAGCGCCTGCTTGAGGGTTGCCACCTCAGTCGTGGCCCCTACAATAAGCAGTACAATCCTGTTATTTTTTGCAATCACGCCTCTCTATAGGCACCTTTTTATAAGGTATTTCTTACCTTCTTTCTCCTTGAGCTGCTTCTTGGCACGGCCGAGCTCTTGCTCGGACCGCTCGAGTCCCTATTTTAGGGTATCCACCTCCGCAGTCAGTGCGGCGGTGGCTAGCAGCGAAGCCTGCATACGCATATTGACTTCTTTATTATTAGACTCCTACGAAATTTCATAGATCCTCTATTCGGCTTTTCTTTCCGAATGCCAAACAGAGCATCAGGGGCTACTGTCTATGTGGTAATATTTTTACATATTTTTACTTACCTCGAAGCCTGTTAGGAGGCCAGCGCAAGCTTCATTTAGCCCGCTCTTGGCGGACTGAACCTTCCGGGTCACCGTACTCATAATAGTACGGTGCTCCTCGTCGATGGAGGCACCTTCAAGCACCTCCAGCAGATTGTCCGGCGCCTCCGGTTGGATGGAGGCTGCCGGCTCAGAAGGCTTGCTCCTCTTGGAAGGAGTTCGCCTGCCGCGGTCCAGAATTGTTGAAGATTTCGGCACGGTGTACGGCTTAAGGCCGGACTTGGAGCCCTGGGGGGTCTTGTCCCCTTCACTCCTGGGGTCCGGGAGGTCGCCTTGCGGCTCCTCCAGGACCACCTCCTCCTGCGCCAGAGCTCGTTCCGACGCCACTTCGGTGTCATCCACAGTGCGGGGGGAGACAGCGGGCGGAACAGAGTTCACGTCCGATGAATCCAGGGAGCCGCTCGACGACTCGTTGAGTGCGGCCCGGGGCGGGCTGCATGATTATATTCGACATTAGGGGAAGCTGTGCAACAAAAGGAATATCATGAGTTACTCTGGTATCTGAACACTTACGATTTTGCCGGACGCTTGGCCCTGTCCGGCCACTCCTCTTCGCCCTCTTCGGCGTCAGGGGCGTAGTCCGGCGGAGGGGTCTTCCTTTTCCTAGACCCCTCGGCCTCCCCCGTTGGGGCGGCCTTCCTCTTCTCTCCTCCCTCCACTAGAGAGGGAGAGTCTTCTTCTTCCTCCTCCTCGTTCTCGCGGGAGGAGGGCGCCTCGGACTCGTCAGATGACGAGTCCGACACCACCATGTTGCGGGCACTCTTTCGAGTCCCCGTCGTCTTCTTCTTCTTGACCTTCTTCTCCGACACCACATAAGGCGCCGGGGCCAGCAACTTCACCAGTAAAGCTGGGGCTGGATCTTCGGGCAGCGGAGCCGGACAGTTAATCGGCTCGGCTATCACCCGCCAAGCCTGTCAGAGGAAAGGGAGTTCAGATCCCGCATGGTGTCAAACTATGAAAAAAGGCTTAACATCCTGTGAAGGGTGTGGATGGCATACCTTGCTAGCGTGACGCTGCGAGCTATATCCGCGGTCCTCGGAAGCGGATGCGGGAGCCTCGGCGCCCTTGAATAGCACCTTCCAGGCATCTTCATACGTCGTGTTGAAGAGCCTGTTGAGGGTTTGGTGCTGCGCCGGGTCAAACTCCCACAGATTAAAATCCCGTTGTTGGCACGGGAGGATCCGGCGGACGAGCATAACCTGGATTATATTAACAAGCCGGACTGGCTTGTTCACCAGGGACTGGATGCATGTTTGCAATCCGGTCACCTCTTTTTCGTCACCCCACGACAGGCCCGTCTCTTTCCAGGACATAAGCCGCGTGGGGGGTCCGGATCGGAACTCAGGGGCTGCGGTCCATTCCGGATCGCGTGGCTCAGTGATATAAAACCACCCGGCTTGCCATCCCTTTAGGGTCTCCACGAAAGAGCCCTCGAACCATAGGACGTTGGCCATCTTGCCCGCCATAGCACCTCCGCACTCCGCCTGGCTGCCGCGCACCACCTTGGGCTTGACGTTGAAGGTCTTGAGCTAGAGGCTGAAATGGGGGCGGACGCGGAGAAAGGCCTCGCACACGACGATAAACGCTGAGATGTTGAGGATGAAGTTTGGAGCCAGATCGCGGAAGTCCAGGCCGTAGTAGAACATGAGCCCCCGGACAAATGGGTGGAGTGGAAAACCTAGTCCGCGGAGGAAGTGGGGGAGAAACACGACCCTCTCATGGGGCCTTGGGGTGGGGATAAGCTGCCCCTCTTCGGGAAGCCGGTGCGCGATGTCCTTGGACAGGTATCCGGCCTTCCTTAGCCTTTTTACTTTACCCTCCGTAACGGAGGAGACCATCCATTTGCCTCCCGCTCCGGACATTGCTGGAGAAGGTTGAGGTGGGATGTGCGGGCTTGGGCGCTGGAGCTCGGGTGCGCGAGAGATGGATAGGCAAGGGAGGAAGAAGGCGTAGGTAAAAAGGGTGGATCCTTATCCCCTTATATAGGCAGATGCGGTTATGCGTCCCCACCTACCTAATAAAACTCGCTTGCCTCCCGAGCGCCGTGATAAATGGCGCGGTTGGGTTACCCATGTCCGTATTGATGAGAATCCCGTAAAAAGGGTACACGATCTCTGCTTTGACAAGACGTGCCAAGGAAACCGCGTCGCAAAACATGCTGAGGAGGAAAAGTAAAAACGATTCGAGTAAAGGGCTTGGTTGTGGTGTGATGGCGCACTGCAGAATACGTCAGCAGATTTGATTTGTGTTAATATTATTCTCTCTATGGCAATATGTGGAAGCTTATTTTACAGAGCCGGACACTACTCTTGATGTTTACAATCTTCTATGAAGGACTTGGAGGAGGAACCCGCCTTGCAATGCCGAAGACAATTTGCGCGCCGGACTCGTCGTCATTGAAGCCTGGTTCAGGGGCTACTGAGGGAGTCCTGGATTAGGGGGTGTTCGGGTAGCCGGACTATACCTTCAGCCGGACTCCTGGACTATGAAGATACAAGATTGAAGACTTCGTCCCGTGTCCGGATGGGACTTTCCTTGGCGTGGAAGGCAAGCTTGGCGATGCGGATATTCAAGATCTCCTACCATTATAACCGACTCTATGTAACCCTAACCCTATCCGGTGTCTATATAAACCGGAGGGTTTTAGTCCGTAGGACAACTTCATCAACTCCATAGACAATAATCATACCATAGGCTAGCTTCTAGGGTTTAGCCTCCTTGATCTCGTGGTAGATCTACTCTTGTACTACCCATATCATCAATATTAATCAAGCAGGACGTAGGGTTTTACCTCCATCAAGAGGGCCCGAACCTGGGTAAAACATCGTGTTCCCTGCCTCCTGTTACCATCCGGCCTAGACGCACAGTTCGGGACCCCTACCCGAGATCCGCCGGTTTTGACACCGACAGTGCTTCACATGGAAAATAAAAAAAATTCAAAAAAAAACAATTAAAAACAAAGATTAAAAAAAAACAAGAAACCAAAAATGATAAAAAAAACTAGAAAAAAACAAAGAATTAAAAAAATACATTAAAAACAAAGAGAGTCCTTTCCAATGGGAGAAACGCGATGTAGCATTCTGCGTTAGAAAAGCATCTGTTGCGGCACGCGCCACGTGTCGGTGATGGAGCGCTCTGTGCTAGAAAAGCATCCGTTGCAGAAGGCCTCCAAGGGGTGCCCTCTTGGAGATTTGGAACTCATTGATAGGAGTCAAGCTTGAAAGCTTGTTGTTACTTATTGTCAAATTTGAATCACTTTTGTCTTAGGTTCACACCATGATTGCATTAATTGATCAAGAATACCGGAACATCATTAACAAGAATACCGTGTGACCTATTGTCAAAACTATACTTAGCAATAAGATGAGCCACCTATTGTTAAAAATTATCTTTGTTTATCATTTACCTACTCGAGAATGAGTAGGAATTAAGCTTGGGGATGTTGATACGTCCCAAACGTTTCTATATTTTTTGATTGTTTCATGTTATTATATTATCACTTTTATATACTTTTTATGGTAATTTATATTATTTTTATGGACTAACCTATTAATTTATTCCCCAGTGTCAGTTCCTATTTTTTGCTTATTTTTGGTTTAATGGGAAATCAATATCTACATGTGTCAAATTACGTTGCCAATTTTAACATGATTTTTTTGGGCAACAAGAAACACAGGAAGCTTCGGGAGAGATCGAGATGTGCACCGAGGGTCACACAAGGGTGTCGGCACAACCAGGGGGTGGTCGTGCCCCCTGTCCGTCTGGGGGCCCTACTTACCGCCTTGACCTGATCCCACCGCCACAAACTGTATAAATACCGAAACCATCCGCTGTGCCTCCAAAAGAATTTTATCGCCGCAGCAAGTCTCTGTTTTGAAGAGATCCCACCTGGAGCCCTGCTCGAGGAGGAATCCGTTGCCAGAGCCATCTTCATCAACCTTGCTGCCTCCATGACCATGTTTGGGTAGTTCATTTAGGACCTAGAGGTCCATAATAGTAGCTAGATGGTTCTCTCTCTCTCTCTCTCGGATCTTCAATTCCATGTTCTCGTTCTTGATCGAGATATATTCGATGTAATCGGTGGTGTGTTTGTTGGGACATGATGAATTGTCACTTTATGATCAGATTGTTCAT
This sequence comes from Aegilops tauschii subsp. strangulata, assembly GCF_002575655.3. Lineage (NCBI taxonomy): Eukaryota > Viridiplantae > Streptophyta > Magnoliopsida > Poales > Poaceae > Aegilops > Aegilops tauschii. The sequence goes on along the minus strand of NC_053036.3, from coordinate 642,194,259 downwards.
TAAAATCAATTGAATCTATTTGGGTTTTGTTGCTGCATAATTAGATAGCTTGTATGCTCTCCGATCTATCTATCTTCTTTGGCCAAGTTTGATGGGTTTTTCTTCAGAGGGGGTTGTGCTTTGTAGTGGGTTCAATTTTTCGGTGCTCTAACCCAGTGGAAAAAAGGACCAAGACACGTATTGTATTGTTGCCACTAATGGTAAAACGATAGGATTTTCATATTGATTGACTTCTTTTTGTCTACCTTATCTCATCTTTCTTATTATGATACTTTGTTTCTTGCAAGCTTAATACCTTAAGATGCATGCTGGATAGCACTTTTGGGGTGGAGTATTAGTAGTAGATGAAATTGGATTAACAGTCTATTTATTACGGACGTAATGCATATATGAGATCATGCCTACTCATAAATATTGCAATCTTTTCAATTGCTCAACTTTAATTTGTTTACCATACCCTTCACCTATTTGAGAGAGAGAGAGATACCACTGGTGGACCTATGGCCCCCAGGTTCATTCTCCATTAATAAAATCTTCTACCAAAATTGCTCTTTTACTTACTTGACTTACCACTATATATCTCTATTTGCTTTTAATCTTGTAACTAGCAAGAAAAGGGCCTTCACAACCCTCTTTCTAGTTGGCTGCAAGGTTTTATCGTGTTTGTGTGCAGGTGTTGTTTATCTTGTTAGCTTAGAAGCTCCTACTGGTTCGATAAACCTTGGTTCTTAACCAAGGAAAAACTTTGCTACTATCTACTTCACCCTTCCTCTTTGGGGAAACCCAACGACTCATGCGGGAGTAGAACTTATGCAGCATGATTGTCATACATGATCAAGCTAACTAGAAATCCTTGATACTCCCATTTCGCCTCTTGAACATACAATGGTCATTTTGGTTCTATTGTGTTAAGATGTAGGTGTGGATGATCTTGTGATGATTTTGGTCTGGTGTTCTTGTTGGGAAACGTAGTAATTTCAAAAAAATTCCTACGCACACGCAAGATCATGGTGATGCACAGCAACGAGAGGGGAGAGTATCGTCTACGTACCCTCGTAGACCGTAAGCGGAAGCATTATGACAACGCGGTTGATGTAGTCGTTCGTCTTCACGATTGACCGATCCAGCACCGAAGTTACGGCACCTCCGCGATCTGCACACGTTCAGCTCGGTGACGTCCCACGAACTCATGATCCAGTAGAGCTTCGAGGGAGAGTTTTGTCAGCACGACGGTGTGATGATGATGATGATGATGCTACCGGAACAGGGCTTCGCCTAAGCACCGCTACGATATAACCGAGGTGGATTATGGTGGAGGGGGCACCGCACACGGCTAAAAGATCAATGATCAACTTGTGTGTCCATGGGGTGCCCCCTCCCCCGTATATAAAGGAGTGGAGGGGGGCGGCCCTCTCTATGGCGCGCCCTAGGGGAGTCCCCCCTTCCAAGTAGGAGTAGGAGAGGAAGGAAAAGGGGGGCCGGCCCCCTCCCAATTCGGATTGGGCTTGGGGGCACGCCTCCCTCTTTTCCCTTCCCTCTCCTCTATTCCACTAAGGCCCAATAAGGCCCATATACTCCCCGGGGGTTCCGGTAACCTCCCGGTACTCCGGAAAAATGCCCGAACCACTCGGAACCATTCCGATGTCCAAATATAGGCTTCCAATATATCGATCTTTACGTCTCGACCATTCCGAGACTCCTCATCATGTCCGTGATCAAATCCGGGACTCCGAACATCTTTATCGGTCAAACCGCATAATGGTATATGTTGTTCCCTTTGTCATCGGTTTGTTACTTGCCCAAGATTCGATCGTCGGTATCTCAATACCTAGTTCAATCTCGTTACCGGCAAGTCTCTTTACTCGTTCTGTAATGCTACATCCCGTAACTAACTCATTAGCTACATTGCTTGCAAGGCTTATTGTGATGTACATTACCGAGAGGGCCCAGAGATACCTCTCCGACAATCGGAGTGACAAATCCTAATCTTGATCCATGTCAACTCAACAAACACCATCGGAGACACCTGTAGAGCACCTTTATAATCACCCAGTTACGTTGTGACGTTTGGTAGCACACAAAGTGTTCCTCCGGTATTCAGGAGTTGCATGATCTCATTGTCATAGGAACATGTATATTTATGGAGAAAGCAATAGCAACAAACTAAACGATCATCGTACTAAGCTAACGGATGGGTCAAGTCAATCACATCATTCTCTAATGATGTGATCCCGTTAATCAAATGACAACTCATGTCTATGGTTAGGAAACATAACCATCATTGATTCAATGAGCTAGTCAAGTAGAGGCAAACTAGTGACACACTGTTTGTCTATGTATTCACACATGTAGTAAGTTTACGGTTAATACAATTCTAGCATGAATAATAAACATTTATCATGATATAAGGAAATATAAATAACAACTTTATTATTGCCTCTAGGGCATATTTCCTTCAGTCTCCCACTTGCCCTATAGGGGGCGCACCAGCCCCTTGTGGGCTGGTGTGTTCCCTTACTTGGCCCATTAAGCCCATATCTTTGCCGGGGTTTGCCCGAAACCCCTTCCGGTGACCCGGTATCACCCAGAACACTTTCGGTGTCCAAATACCATCGTCCTATATATGAATCTTTACCTTTCTACCATTTCGAGACTCCTCTACATATCCGTGATCTCATCCGGGACTCCGAACAAACTTCGGTCATCAAATCACATAACTCATAATACAAATCGTCATCTAACATTAAGCGTGCGGACCCTACGGGTTCGAGAACTATGTAGACATGACCGAGACCCATCTCCGATCAATAACCAATAGCGGAACCATGATTCTTATATTGGCTCCTACATATTCTACGAAGATCTTTATCGGTCAAACCACATAACAACATACGTTGTTCCCTTTGTCATCGGTATGTTACTTGCCCGAGATTCGATCGTCGGTATCATCATACCTAGTTCTATCTCGTTACCGGCAAGTCTCTTTATCGTTCTGTAATGCATCATCCCGTGACTAACTCATTAGTCACATTGCTTGCAAGGCTTATAGTGATGTGCATTACCGAGAGGGCCCAGAGATACCTCTCTACTTGGAGTGACAAATCCTAATCTTGATCTATGCCAACCCAACAAACACCTTCGGAGACATCTGTAGAGTATCTTTATAATCACCCAGTTACGTTGTGACCTTTGATAGCACACAAGGTGTTCCTCCGGTATTCGGGAGTTGCATAATCTCATAGTCATAGGAACATGTATAAGTCATGATGAAAGCAATAGCAATAAAACTAAACGATCATTATGCTAAGCTAACGGATGGGTCTTGTCCATCACATCATTCTCTAATGATGTGATCTCATTCATCAAATGACAACACATGTCTATGGTTAGGAAACATTACCATCTTTGATTAACGAGCTAGTAAAGTAGAGGCATACTAGGGACACTTTGTTTTGTCTATGTATTCACACATGTACTAAGTTTCCAGTTCATACAATTCTAGAATGATTAATAAACATTTATCATGATATAAGTAAATATAAATAACAACTTTATTATTGCCTCTAGGGCATATTTCCTTCAGTCTCCCACTTGAACTAGAGTCAATAATCTAGATTACACAGTAATGATTCTAACACCCATGGAATCTTGGTGCTGATCATGTTTTGCTCGTGAGAGAGGCTTAGTCAACGGGTCTGCAACATTCAGATCCGTATATATCTTGCAAATCTCTATGTCTCCCTCCTTGACTTGATCGCGGATGGAATTGAAGCGTCTCTTGATGTGCTTGGTTCTTTTGTGAAATCTGGATTCCTTTTCCAAGGCAATTGCTCCAGTATTGTCACAAAAAATTTTCATTGGACCCAATGCACTAGGTATGACACCTAGATCGGATCTGAACTCCTTCATCCAGACTCCTTCATTTGCTGCTTCCGAAGCAGCTATGTATTCCGCTTCACACGTAGATCCTGCCATGACGCTCTGCTTGGAACTACATCAACTGACAGCTCCACCATTTAATAAAAACACGTATCCGGTTTGTGACTTAGATTCATCCGGATCATTGTCAAAGCTTGCATCGACGTAACCGTTTGCGACGAGCTCTTTGTCACCTCCATATACGAGAAACATATCCTTAGTCCTTTTCAGGTATTTCAGGATGTTCTTGACCGCTGTCCAGTGATCCACTCCTGGATTACTTTGGTACCTCCCTGCTAAACTTATAGCAAGGCACACATCAGGTCTGGTACACAGCATTGCATACATGATAGAGCCTATGGCCGAAGCATAGGGAACACCTTTCATTTTCTCTCTATCTTCTGAAGTGGTCGGGTATTGAGTCTGACTCAACTTCACACCTTGTAATACAGGCAAGAACCCTTTCTTTGCCTGATCCATTTTGAACTTCTTCAAAACTTTATCAAGGTATGTGCTTTGTGAAAGTCCAATTAAGCGTCTTGATCTATCTCTATAGATCTTGATGCCCAATATATAAGCAGCTTCACCGAGGTCTTTCATTGAAAAATTCTTACTCAAGTATCCTTTTATGCTATTCAGAAATTCAGTATCATTTCCGATCAACAATATGTCATCCACATATAATATCAGAAATGCTACAGAGCTCCCACTCACTTTCTTGTAAATACAGGCTTCTCTAAAAGTCTGTATAAAACCATATGCTTTGATCACACTATCAAAGCACACTACAACATGAACCCCCTATAGCAACGCATTTTTTCGTATCTAGAAGTCCATATATGCGTTGTTAGTGTCTTTACCAACGGTTTAGGATGCGTTGCCTTATCCGGCGTTGCTAGCGCATAATGCAACGCTTATATTATCGTTGGTAAAGGGACCGTTGCAAGAATACAATGCATAAAACATACTTGTGCAACACTTCTATGCGTTGGTGATTATTATATAGGAAACAAAATCCCAGGGCTTCGCAACAGAGGATTTTGAACGCTTCAAGTATTGGTTCATATATAATGTGAACAATATTAATTTTTATACATATTGCCAGCAATTAAATAAGTGCTTCACATAATGGTGATAACTATGAATTTCCAGAAAAGAAAAACAAGAGAATATACTCGCGGGAGGAAGAATCATATATTAGATAAAATTGTTGGATTACAATAATGGATATTACACAAGGAAAATCATCCAAATGGATATATAATCAAAATATTTTCTTGACAACGAAACTTAAATTGAAAGCATCCATCAACATCCCTACAACTTAACTAAAACACAATCGACAAACATCGTCCAACAGGAACATCATCCCTACAACTTAATTAAAATTGAAACCATCTATCTTCATCATCATGAACAGGAACATCATCATCATCATCATTGTAGTATACTTGCCACACACACCCATAGAATCATCCATTTATCTTTTGAATCTACAAACAAAAAAACAAAATGAACTGTTAACACACAATGCATGTCACAAGTACTGATAGAGACACGATATTAGTCACTTACAAAGGTTGACATGCAAAAACAAATCTGCATTACCAAGAGTTGCAGTTTTTGCGACTCTGTACCCAATCTTCAGTTTTCACAAGTTTCATATCGACATGCACTACCCAGAATTCATTAGTAATTTCAGCACCATCAAGTTCAAATTTAGGATCACAACTTACAACTGTAGCAAGAGCTACGTCTCTGTTATGGTTTTTTAGGCTCATTAAAAATACTTATGTTCCTTCCTGTTAGAGAAAATCAAAGTTACCATTGGCAGAATCATGTCAAGCAAAATAATTAATAGAAACATGACATATAACAGAAAAGGTTGAGAGGCCAAGACATGTCGTGGTTGCATCTTTTCCTCTACTATATGTTAGTCTCATGATGTGCAACGTCTCTGAAATTTTATGAAGCCTTTCACTACAAACAAAGTAGTTTTGGTGATGAACGCTTAAAATAATTAAACTTCATATGATACCTTCAGTGTAGAACACAAAGATAGACATTTTTATTTGAGTAGCAGTATGGTATGATAAACTGCATAATTCTGAGGCACCTACTGGAAGATACTGAAGCAGTATGTTTACCAAATTAGTACAGTAAAACATAATAAACAATAAAAATAAGCTTTGAAGCATAAGATCCATCATAAATGAGGTACTCCCAGTACCGACCCAATGATTTTGCATGCAGTGCAGCGAGGACAGCAGGGTGGATCAACCATTAGTTCATATTTACCAGCAACTCTAACTAGCACAACTGAGCAGATAAATCAAAGGCAGTGACACTATTAAGAAAAGGAGAAGACACGGCAGAGAAAACAAGACTATAGTATCTTCGAACAAATAATTAGGATGTCTTGTTTGTAGATTACAAATACAAATCAGATAGATATATGGTGATATATTTAATTGGAAGTTGCAGGCATCCATAAAATAATATTGAATGTGGTCTAATAATTGAAGGACACTACAGATGAACCGTGCCTATTCAAGTGATATAGAAACAATTGACATTATTTTCCTTTTTCTTTTTGCAATCCATCAGTACATGACCTCCTGATGAATCAGAAACATGGAAGTATATATAAAGTGGCCATAGGCTACAAATCTACTTCTCTTTTCCCCATGGTGTGTATTCTTCCTTGTAAAGAAAAAGCACATCAAGAGAATAAAGGAGTGAGACTACGGATGTAGGCAAGCATAGTATAAAGAGGAAGCACGAACCACAAAAGAAGCGTTTAGAATTTGGCAAACCAGCAAACAGAACCATGTAGGTATATGTAGTTAATAATAGGAGAAGGGGACATCAATCAAATTCCAAAAGCCAAGTGAATAAATGGAAAACACCCATGGTTTTGTATTCCTGGAACACAAACTAGTTCAGTTATCTTTAAAAATACAGAAGTCAGATAAGTTGTAATAGGTGTGGAATTTTATCTAACATGTTACTTGACTAAATAAGTACTACTTGTCTCAGCGTAGTTTTACAAGATTTGTTTCCCTTCTACTGTAATTAGGGGTTACGCAGTGAACAATTTCTGTTCATAAATCATAAGTAAATCGCAAGATCTGCTTGCATAAAAAAAATGATATGACATGCAGCTCACATAAACATCTTTTTAAATGGCAAGCATAGCTCGTGGTAGATGTACTCAATAATATTTTTCAGAGTTTTGTGACAAGCAACAGTGATTGATCGCCAGATTACCTTCCATTCGCTCTTGAACTCCAACTGTAGTGGGGAGAAAGCCTTATGCAGCTGAGTGCTAATGTCACCAGATGCTGATGGATGATAATGCGGAGAACTGTGGATCAGAAGTCCTCAGATCCAACAAGTACTCAGCTTTGCCATGCTCTGCACCGATGTCCTTCTCCCACAGCGTCGCGGTGGCCTAGTCGACCGAGCTGCGTAAAGCTATCAAGCTGCTCCTCAGTTTGTAGTAGCAGAGAGCATAGAGATACTACAACTAAGCAATATGTGGACACTGAATACCATGACAGTCATGTATGAGTCTGGTTTTAAGTCATATACCTAGTGGATGAAGAACAAAAGGCACAAATCATAAGCTTAAGTAACTTCTTGGCTCGCCTGCCAAACAAACATACAGAAGCTTACCTCCATGAGACCGTGACCATGAACTCAGGTGCAGAAACAACTGCAGAATTTTCTTAAGCCCAAACGGATCTTCTCAGCTCTCACGAGTCAAGACCATCATGCAGGAACACCGGATACACAAATCAAACTCTTTGGCCGCCACCTTCTCTGCGTACCTAGGGCTCAAACATTTGTTCCTGCCGTTCATGGGCTTGTTATAAAAAGAATAATTTCTCAAACTTGGTGGGCAGGCTTGAGCAGATTCATGGCCGTACCTTGGATTCACTAATGGTCGCAGGGGAGGGGTGACGAGGGGCGGCGCGCCGGGATGCAGAGTCGCAGGGGAGTGGTGCTGACGGCGCGCCGGGACGGAGGAGAGGACCATAGGGGAGTGGTGACGAGGGGCGGCGCACCGGGATGCAGTGTTGCAGGGGAGTGGTGCTGGCGGCCACCGGGATGGAGGACCACATGGGAGTGAAGAGGGGCGGCGCGCCGGGATGCAGGTTGGTCACAGCCGCGAGGGGCGGCGGCCGGCGTGGGAGCGAATAGGTGAGGCTGGGGACAAAACGACCTAGGTTATTCATGAAAGCCAATTTGGGCCGGGCTATTACAAAAACGAGGCTGGGTAGTTGGTTAGTGCGCTGGGCTTTACTTGTACTACAATAGGGGGTCACGGGGTGCAATAGAACGACGCATATTGTGCAATGCTTATATGCGTATCTATGGTGAATTTTGCAACATAGAGTTAAAACGTTGTAGAATATGTGTTGCTTTATGCAGGGTATCCTTGTAGTGGCATATATTCCAATTCCGAGAAGCTTGCACCAGTCCATAAATGGATCGCTGGAGCTTGCACACTTTGTTAGCACCTTTTGGATCGACAAAACCTTCTGGTTGCATCATATACAACTCTTCTTTAAGGTATCCATTAAGGAATGCAATTTTGACATCCATTTGCCAAATTTCATAATCATAAAATGCGGCAATTGTTAACATGCACTAGTAGAAAAAGGGTCAAATGTGAAGCACATTAGTGCCGGTTTGAATTTGAGCCGGCACTAATGTGACCATTAGTGCCGGTTCCAACGGCTAGGTGGGCGGGCATCATTAGTACCGGTTCGTGGGCAACCTTTAGTACCGGTTCATGCCACGAACCGGTACTAATGAGGCTGTGTCAGGCTATGGTCAGGCTGGGGGCCCCACGAAGACCTTTAGTACCGGTTCATGCCATGAACCGGTCCTAGAGTTTCTTAGTAAGCTGATTTTTAGTCCCACCTCGCCAAGAGAGAGGTAGTATGAGCGGTTTATAAGCCGTGAGTGCATAGACAATGACGAAGAGGCGCAATGCTCACCTGCATGTTGATTAGCTTCAAGCCTTTCGAAATAGCATAGATTGCACTGAGCTATGTGCAGTGCAGTCTACACTATTCCGAAAGGCTTGAAGCAAATTAACCAGCATTGCACCTCTTTTTTATTTTTAATAACTTATTTGAACTCCGGACTTCTTTTGTGTTCAGTATGCAGCATTCAAAGCGACATCATCAATTTCCAATATGTTCTGACATCATTTGTTGTTTTTCGGTCATTTACCTAATTGTTTAGAGAGCTAAATGACCGTGAAATTGAAAATCACTACAAAACGAATTCTGAAAAATGTTGAAACTTGGCATGGTATCATCATTTCACCCGCATAGCATGTGCGAAAGAGTAGAGAGGGTCACGGCAAAAACTGGACACACTTTGTGTACAAACTGGACAAACTCTTTCGGAGTATCAGGGTTTCGGACGAGAACTCATCTGTTACATGGGCACTTCAATGTTTTAATAACTTATTTGAACTCCGGACTTCTTTTGTGTTCAGTATGCAGCATTCAAAGCGACGTCATCAATTTCCAACATGTTCTGACATCATTTGTTGTTTTCGGTCATTTACCTAATTGTTTAGAGAGCTAAATGACTGTGAAATTGAAAATCACTACAAAATGAATTCTAAAAATGTTGAAACTTGGCATGGTATCATCATTTCACCTGCATAGCATGTGCGAAAGAGTAGAGAGGGTCACGGCAAAAACTGGACGCACTTCGTGTACAAACTGGACAAACTCTTTCGGAGTATCAGGGTTTCGGACGAGAACTCATCTGTTACACAGGCACTTCAATGTTTTAATAACTTATTTGAACTCCGGACTTCTTTTGTGTTCAGTATGCAGCATTCAAAGCGACGTCATCAATTTCCAACATGTTCTGATATCATTTGTTGTTTTTCGGTCATTTACCTAATTGTTTAGAGAGCTAAATAACCGTGAAATTGAAAATCACTACAAAATGAATTCTGAAAATGTTGAAACTTGGCATGGTATCATCATTTCACCCGCATAGCATGTGCGAAAGAGTAGAGAGGGTCACGGCAAAAACTGGATGCACTTCGTGTACAAACTGGACAAACTCTTTCGGAGTATCAGGGTTTCCGACGAGAACTCATCTGTTACACGGGCACTTCAATGTTTTAATAACTTATTTGAACTCCGGACTTCTTTTGTGTTCAGTATGCAGCATTCAAAGCGACGTCATCAATTTCCAACATGTTCTGACATCATTTGTTGTTTTTCAGTCATTTACCTAATTGTTTAGAGAGCTAAATGACCGTGAAATTGAAAATCACTACAAAATGAATTCTGAAAATGTTGAAACTTGGCATGGTATCATCATTTCACCCGCATAACATGTGCGAAAGAGTAGAGAGGGTCACGGCAAAAACTGGACGCACTTCGTGTACAAACTGGAAATAGAAGAAAATAAATAGAAGAAAAGAAATAATGCAGAAAAGAAAAAAACTATACAAAAAAATTATTCAAAAATAAATAGAAGAAAATAAATAATGCAGAAAAGAAAAAAAACTATATAAAAAATTACTCAAAAATAAAAAGAAGAAAATAAATAATGCAAAAAAGAAAAAACTATATAAAAAATTTGTTGGCGCGCTGCCAAGTGGGCCTGCCAGACCTAGGGTGTGTAAATGCAGGCCCAGAAGGGTCAGCAGACTCACAGGGCAGCGCGCCCTAGTTAGGCCCAGAAGCCTGCTATATAGAGAAGCTCGAAGGAGCAGCCGCGGCTGGGTTTATAAACCAGTGTGGCTGCCCTTCGCTCGGCGAGGTGGGACTAAACATTGTGCACCGCCGGTGGCAGCGCACAACCATTAGTACCGGTTGGTGTCTCCAACCGGTACTAAGGGGGGGGTCTTTAGTACCAGTTCGTGGCACGAACCGGTACTAAAGGGGTCGTTTCCCGCCCCTTGGCCTGGCGAAAATTGGCCTTTAGTACCGGTTGGTGGCTCCAACTGGTACTAAAGACCCCTCCTATATATATGGCACTTACAAAAAAATCAGTTTCATCGACCACCAGTACTTCTTCTCGATCCAACTTCTTCGCCGCGCCGCCCGTCGCCCATCGCGCGCCGCCCTCGCCGCCCCCGCCGCCCGTCGTCGCCGTCACCGCCATCACCCACGCCACCCGTCGTCGCCGTCACCGTCGTCGCCCCCGCTACCCGTCATCGCCGTCACCGCTGTCGCCCCCGCGCGCCGCGCCCGTCGCCGCCGCCTCTTGCCCGCCGCGCCCGTCCCCGTCGTCGCCCGCCGCAGCCCGTACGCCGCCGCCCCCCGCTCGTACACACACACATACACACACACACACAGACACACACACACACACACACCACACACTACACACACACACAGACACACACACACACACCACACACCACACACACACACATACACACACATTGTTTTTACTTATTTTCTATTTTCTGTTGTTTAGATTAATTTTAGATAAATTACGTAGATAATTATGTTAGAATGTTAATGTTAGATGAATTATATGGAAAAGATGTTACACTACAAGAAATATGTCAACTCGTGACCACCACTATTGGTCACTGAAAGGTCACAAATTTCCATTTACGACCTTTTTGTGACAAAAACAGAAGGTCAAAAGCTGGCGATCGTAAACTGACTATAACGACCTTTCTTCTGGAATGGTCGAAGACGTTTATGACCAAAATATGTCTACTGTGGCGTTTTGGTCACTAGCAACCTCCCCAGGCCACGTAGGCATCCAGCGTGGCAATCTGACGTGGCACAAGATTCAGCCCGGTCCAATTCGATTTTCTACATGGGCCTAGCCCATTAATTCAGCCTTTCTATATATTTTTTTGTGTCAATTTTTCGTCGATTTCATGGGCCTAGCCCAACATTATAGCCTTTTTATCTTTGGGCCGTAGCCTTTGTTTCTCTTTTTTTAATGTATGCCAATTGTCAAATTCTGGTAAGTGGGTCCCAAATGTGACGTTCTAGTTTGTGGGACCCTACTGTCAAGGTCATGTTCTTTCATATTTCAATATGCAAATACAGAAAACAGACACAATATTTCAAATAACAGCAGGAAGCAATCTACTACATCATATAACATACATAAAAATGTGATCAGCATCAAGTTTACAATTAGATAACACACATACAGCCCAAGTGTATCAGCCCAAGTCTATCACAGGAGCCCTACAAGTTCTGCTACATCATATAACACACAAATAGGATCAGCTCCCAGACCTAGCACACGTACAAGTTCTGCTACAAGGAGTTTGTTACTCCCAGAACTAGCTCAATGAGGTAAAACTATGCTTCATCCAACTTCTTTGTCCTGAATGAAATGCCAGCATCTGCACATTGTAGAACAAAATGTTTAGGGACAAAATAAAAGTAAATCGAACAGCAAAGTATCAAAAAAACCAAAGTATTAAAACTACAGTAATTTACTCATAGTTGGCAGGTACACAATACCATGGTTTTAATATAAAATACAGAGCAAGTGTTTGGCTACAACATAGAATGCTGTAAAATTTGTTTTAGAATCCAGGCATGTCAAATTTTAAGCACCAGCAGAATAGATCTAACAAACCAGACCATGATCATCATGCGCATCAGGATTTATGGTTCTAGCAAAACAGTAAAGAGATGGACATACACGCATCAAGCATACCAGCTACTACATCACCATTCTCGTGACCACAGACATCACCATTCACTAATAATTCCCATTGGGAGATCAAACTATGCATCCAACAAGCTACAGCAACAGGGAATGCAAAAAAATTTATGACCTGAGATGACGAATCAACTGGGTACATCTCAGTTTGAACAACCACAGCGAGACAACAACCGCATACTAATGCGGCGAATCAAATCTGCACGCAGGAGCAGCGCCGTTCGTGGCATCCACATGAGGTCACGCAACATCAAGAACATGGCGCATGACAGCAACAGACCTAGAGATCTAGGACGGAGGGAGGGGGAGTTTACACTTGCGAATGCGGCCGGCTAGAGGTGGAAGCTGCAGTGGCCGCAACGGATGCAGAATTGAAGAGGGTCCTCATGTAGCAGCAGCAGCAGCGGCATGAAGAATTGAAGACCGACCAACAGAGCCTGCAATGCAAACAGAGAGGCATGAGGAAACTGAATCCAATCACATCAAATCAAATCGAGCTACTGCACCTTGACCTTGAGGAAAACAAACCTCATCTCATGTCATCTCAGGGAAGAATAAGAAGAAAAATATATGGCTGCTGCTCCATGACCATGACCTTGAATTGTTGCTGCTGCACCAGATCAAGGAAGAAGAAGACCTGCAAAAAAATCAATAACTAGCAATGCACAAGCATGAATTCATGGAAGGACGGATGCAAGGCCAAACATCCAGCATACTGTTTCTTAATGCGCCAACTACTTAAAAAACCATGGTAGTTCTAACCATATTAAATTAAATTAAATTAAAGGACAAAGTGAAGTCATGATGAATTGATAGTTCCATCTTATAAAGCTTTCTGTTTAGCATATCCTAAATCATAGTCTATCTACCAATATATGAATTCTTTAGTTTTCAGAACCGAGGCTCACATATTTGTGCTGATTTGTACACAACCAAGAAAAACTTCTTACAAATAAATTCATGGAAGCATATCATCCTTTTAGTCCCTCACCCATCTCCTAGTAGTATTACAGACAAACTAAATTTTACATAGGGAGGTTCAGATTATCTTCACTGTATTTTTAGTATTTTTTTACTTGAGACAAACTAAATGCTAACATCAATGACAACAAGACTTGAACAGAAATAGCTATTGAAGAAACACGTTTATAAGATAGAATGAAAATGATTTACACCACAACATATAGTTCACATGTACTGGAGCTAGAGACTACAGAACACACATAATCACACATATGCGAACAGGGTACTACTCAATGGTTCAGGTTACACTATTAAACAAAATTATACAAGCGACTAGACTAGTATCACATATCTACAGAGTAGTACTAAACAGCTAAAAATAAGTAGTAGAAGTAACTAGTACAGGGAGCAAGTACTCTTAAAATCTGAATCTTACAGACTTATACAACATCGGGAAATTCAGAGAAGAAAGGGAGAAAGAGAGATTGCAGGAGGAGGTCGAGGATTATGCAAATTAACTTTGTCGAGACTTATACAACATGAAGACAAATTCACAAGTTATTTGCATTTTTATTGAGAACTGTGTAACACCATTTACATTACTTTCACAACAGAAACAAGAAACTTTGGTGCATTGTAAAAAAAAAATGCACGCTGAGGTTGTAAAAAAATATGTGTACATCTAGCCAAGCTCCATCATGATGTACTGCGGCGTGATGTCCACGCTGAGGTTGTTCTTGGCGAAGAAGTTGTGCTCGATGGCCGTTGCGTCGGCCACCACAAAGTTGACGCCGTAGTGCTTGCTAGAGAAGAAAATAACAAGTCAGTATACATATTATATCTGTCAAAAGAAGGACCAATATCAATCAGACCCTTTAATTTTAAAAAACATGGTTTCATTTGATGGTTGTTGGAGTAGCAGCTTTGGTTTGCACTATAAGGAACTTGTAATATCAATTTCTAACTTTCTAACAGTGAATTGGATCCTGAGGTGGTGTTGGGTGTACTAGACAAAATGCTACACCCGTGGACTCCGTCTGCTGAATATGATGAAGTTCTACCAACAAGTTCGTCCTCTCTGTACTTTCTTTTAGTTTCCAAATGGATCAAGAAATCAATGTTGTGACTCATCTATACGGAAAGGATCCTACATAAAAAGCTATTGTTCCATGCATGGAGAGATCGGCAACCATTTATACATTCCTATCTCTGAACTAAGAATCGGTACAGCATGTGGATGTCTGTCTGACAGAAGAACAAAATGCAGACTCCACTGCTCTGGTCCGGCGACTCCATCTTGCTCCTACTGAGCAGATCAAAGTGCATTTACATATCATTTTTCCTATCTTCAGTTCACTACAGACCATTGCCTTTCTGTAAAAAAAGTATCATGCATATGAGTTAGTCATGTGAACTTTCACTATGTAAGGCCTTAATGACACAGTCATAAGCAGGAACCCACTGTGAACTTTCAGTATGAAACATTGACTCAACGATGTGCATCAGCCTGAAATGAATATCTATCACAAGAGTAGTAGCGTTTAGTATACACTGAAACTTATGCATATCCATGGGAAGGGTCTAGTTCTGAATGTTCTGTCCACAAGAACAACACTGATGGAAATATGAAAATAAAGCAATTTCTACTGCTAATCCGTGACTTCACATTGTATTCCTACTAGATAACACACACCCAAGGATCATTCATCATGGCACCCGAGCACCAGCAGTTTCATTGTAGCACACTTACAGATCAAGCAGCAATAAGTGCATCCACTCGAGCTCTGGGAAGGCATGGCGCTGGTGCTGGCTCCGGCTCCAGGCGACCTCCTCACCACCGGCCGCCGTCCGGGCAGGGCACTCCTGATCAAATCGAGGGAACGACCATGGAAGCATCAAATTCTACGCGGCGGCAGCGGCCAAGAGAGAGAAAAAAGCAGTGGGAGCAGAGCGTGGACCTGGGCATGGTGACCGTGCAGCCGTCGTTGGACGTGCGGAAACTGTAGGCGGTCGTGACGGACCGTGTCGGCGTCGCGCCGTAGCAGATCTCGGCGTCGCTGGCCAGACCCCGCCGCCAGCGCCGCGTGCCGCTCGACGAGGGCGCCGACCTTACCGCCGCCGTCCTCGTCGGGATCGACTGCTACGTCCTCGCCGGGATCGAGCGTGGGGGGGAGCGACGACAAGTGAGTCGAGCGGGAGAGAGAGGAGGGGATGAGGGGCCGCAGACGGCGGCTACGCGAAGGACGAGGAGGGACCGCAGACGGCGGCCGCGGCGCAACTGGGCGGCAGAGACGAGGGGGATGGATCGTAGTGGGTCGGGGTGGGCTGTGGATCTGGCCGTGGATCGATGGGATGCCGCGAGAGCGAGGAAGGAGAATAGAGCGAGGGGAATTGGCAGCGCGACGAGAGAAAGAAAGGAGGCGGGGGGGGGGGGCGGTGGGTGGAAAATGTCCATGAGGACAGACCTAGGGTTTCGGCTCGGGTGGGTTTGGGCCGTTGGATCCGGAAGCATCCGACGGTGGTTGATGCGTGATCCGCGTGATATGCTCATGGTCCAATCAGAACGCAGCAAACCATTTGATGACCTTTGACCATATAAATTGGTCGTGATCGATTCAAGATAAAATATTTCATTTTATTTTTCAATGCTCAAAATGAGTTTTTTTTGTGAAAGTCCTATCAAATATTTGTTCAAATAATATCATATTTTGCATAAGTTTACATCTTGGATTTGAAAACAATATTGACAAAGGGAGTTTTTATTTCCTTTGCATGAAAAAATCAATTTTCCATTTATCGAGTGCCCAAAATGAGTTTTTTTGTGAAGGACCTATAATATATTTGTTGCAAAATTGTACCAAATCAATTTTCTAAAATACTAGGACATATTTAATGCACAATTGACCAAATGGTTAGGTTTCAAAAGTTTTTATCCAGCTCCGGTGAAAAAGACAAATTTCCACCGATTCAGTTGGAAACGTGTCAAATTTGAACTGTAGCTGCCTTATAGTTTGCTCTTTATTTTTTCCAAAAATCATTTATAGGTACATAAGTATCTATTTAATCAGAGAAATACCAAAAAAATCCAAGATTCAACCTCTAGCTAGGAACGGCCATTCCCGCCGTTTTGACCGCATTTTGAAACGGGCATAAAAAATTCAAAAAAATCAAAAAATTGGGAAACCTTCGCATTGTGTCATTATATGTGGCCAAGTTCCCAGGAAAAATAACAAACTTGTAATACGACAATTATTTTAAAAAAGTGTTCTCAGAAACGAGCTATCACGTGTGGAGATCAATGGCTTTCAAGACAAATGATCAATCTTATGGCCACATTCATGGCATAGTTTGTTCAAATGATCTCATATTCTGCACAAGGGTGCATATTGGAATGGCAAACAATATTTCATATGGAAGTTTTCATTTTCTTTGGACGAAAAAACTATTTTCCATTTTTTGAGTGTCCAAAAGGGGGTTGTTTTGTGAAGGACCTACCAAATAATTGTTGCAAAATTGTACCAAATCAATTTTCTAAAATACTGTGACATATTTAATGCACAATTGACCAAATGGTTGGGTGTAAAAAGTTTTGATCCTCCTCTCGTGAAAAAGACAAATTTTCGCCGATTCAGTTGGAAGCGGGTTAAATTTGAACTGTAGCTGCCTTATAGTTTGCTCTTTATTTTTTCCAAAAATCATTTATAGGTACATAAGTATCTATTTAATCATAGAAACACCCAAAAAATTCCAAGATTCAACCTCTAGCTAGGAACGGTCATTCCCGCCGTTTTGACCGCATTTTGAAACGGGCATAAAAAATTCAAAAAAAATTAAAAAATTGGGAAACCTTCGCATTGTATCATTATATGTGGCCAAGTTCCTAGGAAAAGTAACAAACTTGTAATACGACAATTATTTTAAAAAAGTGTTCTTAGAAATGAGCTATCACGTGTGGAGATCAATGGCTTTCAAGACAAATGATCAATCTTATGGCCACATTCATGGCATAGTTTGTTCAAATGATCCCATATTGTGCACAAGGGTGCATATTGGAATGGCAAACAATGTTTCATAAGGAAGTTTTCATTTTCTTTGGACGAAAAAACCATTTTTCCATTTTTTGAGTGTCCAAAAGGGGTTTTTTGTGAAGGACCTACCAAATAATTGTTGCAAAATTGTACCAAATCAATTTTCTAAAATACTAGGCCATATTTAATGCACAATTGACCAAATGGTTGGGTGTAAAAAGTTTTGATCCTCCTCTTGTGAAAAAGACAAAGTTCCGCCGATTCAGTTGGAAGCGGGTTAAATTTGAACTGTAGCTGCCTTATAGTTTCCTCTTTTTTTTTCCAAAAATCATTTATAGGTACATAAGTATCTATTTAATCAGAGAAACACCCAAAAAATTCCAAGATTCAACCTCTAGCTAGGAACGGTCATTCCCGCCGTTTTGACCGCATTTTGAAACGGGCATAAAAAATTAAAAAAAATCAAAAAATTGGGAAACCTTCGCATTGTGTCATTATATGTGGCCAAGTTCCCAGGAAAAATAACAAACTTGTAATACGACAATTATTTTTAAAAAGTGTTCTTAGAAACGAGCTATCACGTGTGGAGATCAATGGCTTTCAAGAAAAATGATCAATCTTATGGCCACATTCATGGCATAGTTTGTTCAAATGATCTCATATTGTGCACAAGGGTGCATATTGGAATGGCAAACAATGTTGCATAAGGAAGTTTTCATTTTCTTTGGACGAAAAAACCATTTTCCATTTTTCGAGTGCCCGAAAGGAGGTTTTTTTGTGAAGGACCTCCAAAATAATTGTTGCAAAATTGGACCAAATCATTTTTATAAAATACTAGGCCATATTTAATGCACAATTGATAAAGTGGTTGGGTGTAAAAAGTTTTGATCCACCTCTCGTGAAAAAGACAAATTTCCGCTGATTCAGTTGGAAGCGGGTCAAATTTGAACTGCAGCTGCCTCATAGTTTGCTATTTCTTTTTTCCAAAAATCATTTCTAGTTACATAAGTACCTATGTAATCATAAATATATGGTTTGGTGGCGATACGTCGAGGTAGGGACGGTTGCCGAGGGCTCCAACTCTAGAGCGCGTAAACTCTCATGCCCGCCGCGTGGTCACCGCGTGACCGTGGAGTTGCCATGTGTTCTAGACGGCCTAGGCATGTCTAGTGGGTTGGGAACTCCCCAGGTAGGTGCTAGGAAGAAAATTACAACATAAGATTCTCACGAGAAGACCGATCGATGCTCAAACATGAATTAACAGCCAAGTGTTTGATTAGCGGTACAGAAATGTACATGGCTAATAGGCGTGTGTTTTGGCTAAGGATGATCAGTTACTAAGAAGACCGTCTTCACAAATTTTCAGCTCAAAAGGAGGAGCCTAGGTGGTACTTGCTTTGCAAACTACCACACTGGACATAAATACGAATGTTGAAGCTCGGCTCAAAATAATGAATGGATTGAGCTGGCATTTGGTGGAGGATGGTTATTTGGGCATAGGAAAGCACTGTAGAAAATGGATACTATTTGGACATGCCAAAGTGGTACTTTCTTCACAAACTGTTGTTCTAAACAGAATAGGAAAATGAATATTTTTGAATTATTTTTGAACTAGGCAAGGAAGGTTTTTACATATTTGACGAAGATATGACCCAAAGAATTTATGAGATTTTTTTGGGAATTTTTGGAATGACAGAAATATAGGTTGCTTCACAACCTAGGGCAAAAACTGCCACATGGACATGACACATAGGCAAAACTGATGAGATGGCGCCTAATCATCGCAACCCACCACAATTTACAAGGCTATGACCATCTATATTGGTCGTTAACAACTAGAAATAAGGCAGCGGACTAGCGCTGTTTGCTTTATGACAATTTCGTGTAAGGAAATTATGACCTTTCTGACCAAAATGGTCGCAATGGTTTAGGGTTTGGAGCCCCCCAGACAGCTTTTGACCAAATTTATGACCAATTCTTCGAGGGTCACTGACAGAAGGTCATAAGTTGACATATTTCTTGTAGTGTTAAATATTAATGTCAAATATATTTTACATGAATTAGAACAAGTTGAACTAGTTGAATTAGTATAGCTAGATATTAATTAGGTATATATATGAGATTTGAACTAGTTGAATTAATATAACTAGTTTATTTTTAGTATGAAAATTAATAGAACAAGTTTATTTTTAGTAAGAAAATTTAGGTATATGAGATTTGATGATCTAATCAAAATATTACTATATAGAACTACCTACTTTATTTTAGTAAGAAATTAATAGAACTAGTTTATTTTTAGTAAATGCTTAGTTGAATTAATAGAACTAGTTTATTTAGTTGAATTAATAGAACTAGTAAGTGTTTAATGTTTCACCTATATATGAACATATGTTAGATATTAATGTCAAATGTTAGATGAATTAGATATAAATTATATGTTAGATATATATTTAATTTAGTTATATGAGATTTCATTATCTAATTAACATTTTATTATATAGAACTAGCTACCTTATTTTTAGTAAGAAAATTCATAGAACTAGTTTAGTTGAATTAATTAGTTGAACTAGTTAGTTGAATTAGTTCAATTAATTAGGTATATTCTTCATAAGTTCTTAGTTGAATTAGTTCGATTAATTAGTTGAACTAGTTGAATTAACAGAATTAGTTGAATTAATAGAACTAATAAGTGTTTAATGTTTCACCTATATATGAACATATGTTAGATATTAATGTCAAATGTTAGATGAATTAGATATAAATTATATGTTAGATATATATTTAATTTACTGACGACGAACACGATTTCATTATGTGCGAATACTGCGAAGACCAGTGCGGCCTGTGCGGCAGAAATTTTCTAGTTGATGATAGACGCTTCAGCATCAAGCTGGATGAAAACTTCGAAGTTGATACAGTAAGTCAGAACGACAAGTCTTTTTTCGTAATTAAGCATGACTTATGCTTCATTTGCTTCAACTTTTAATTTTAATTTTTCACTATTCTACTAGCGTATCCCCTGCCATGCAAGAATTTTTGTCTTGGATAAGATAGGTTTCAGTCCTAACGAAACTATGAAGGTAAAAAGAGTTTACTTGAAGACCGAGCATGGTTATACCTTCAACGTCAAATTATACAATGCAGACACATACACCTATTTTGAATGCAAAACTTGGCAAGCACTTTGAGCCTGATATGGTTATCACCTTTGATATTCGTCCGGAAGATGATATTGAAGGTAATAGAGACATCTGGGTCGATGTGCAGACGCCTCCAGTTCTAACATTATGTGAGTTTCTCAACCATATTTATGTCTTCGATATGAGATTATTTGAACCAGTTGAATAATTAATAGATGTCAATTTATATTGGCAGCTTACTTCCAATCAAGCAAACATGTCCGGCGCTTGGTAGACAGGACCGTCCACTATCCCAGGGCCGAACTAAACTGCGAGGAGACAAGTCATTATGTTTCATGGCTTGAGGATCTTGATGCTGTCAAGACAAATTTCTTTCCTGCACTTAGAAATGTTAGTACTCAAAACGTGCGACCAATAGTGTTCGTACTGAACTAGGGTCACATATATTTAGGAAAGATGGTAAGATTTCTACTATTTCTCCTCAGTGCATCTTTTGCATACATTATTTTTTTAAGCTAAACTTCATTGCTAAGTATGTTACTATACGATGTTCTTCAACAGGGACTCCCGATGAATGTTGTGCCTGATTGGATCAAGACTAAAGGTACCATGAATATTGCTAGCTTACGGCTAAGATATCCTACAATGCACTTTAGTGCATTCAGAATTTCTAATAGCGAGGAATGCTTAATAGTAAAAGACTGGAGCAAAATTGTGAACGATCACAGAGAAGTACTAGGGGGCAGCAATCAGAAGCGCAACCCATGATTAGGAGACAGGTTCATCTGCATGCTCCAATATGATGAATCAGCAAAGCTATACATGTTCTATGCTATTTTACCTGAGAGAGAGCAACAGGAGTGATTAATTAGCTAGTTCATGCTCTTAGTACTTGTCCTCTCATGTCCGTGTTCTTCGTCCTGAACTTAATCTCAAAGAGTGATTTGCTTTTGTGGTGTTATGAACGCTTATAATTTCATTACCATGTTGAACTCGATGATATCTTTGCTATGAAAACCGTTGGTGATGATATATATGATGCAAGAGTTTTTATATTAATTAATATGATGATGATGAGTTATTATATCATTTATGAAAGAAATTGCATATTAGTTTCAACTGGATGGATTCTAGCTAAGTGATCAAGTATATGCCATATCCATATTACCTCGATCACTTAAGTAGGTGATCAAGTATATATAATATGGATATGACATATACTTGATGACTTAGCTACGATCCACGCATCCAGTCAAACTAATCACCTAATGATTTAACAACTCATTATAATGTAAAACAATCACTAAATTAAATTGAAAATACAAAATTAAAGTAAAAATAAAAAATAAAACCAAAACACACCCAAACATTTAGTATCGGTTGGTGTTACCAACCGGTACTAATGTCCTACGCGCCCACGAAGCTGGCTCGTGCCACGTGGTTGCCCTTTAGCACCAGTTCGTGCTGAACCGGTACTAAAGGGGGGCCTTTAGTGCCTACAATTTAGTGCCGGTTACCGAACCGGCACTAAAGGGCCTTACGAACCAGTGCTATTGCCCGGTTCTGCACTAGTGATGATTCGGACGGACTTAAGCATCGCTACGGGTGAGAAGGTCTCATCGTAGTCAACTCCTTGAACTTGTCGAAAACCTTTCGCAACAAGTTGAGCTTTGTAGACAGTAACATTACCATCAGCGTCAATCTTCTTCTTGAAGATCCATTTATTCTCTATGGCCTGCCGATCATCGGGCAAGTCAACCAAAGTCCATACTTTGTTCTCATACATGGACCCCATCTCAGATTTCATGGCCTCAAGCCATTTTGCGGAATCTGGACTCATCATCGCTTCCTCATAGTTCGTAGGTTCGTCATGGTCAAGTAACATGACTTCCAGAACAGGATTACCGTACCACTATGGTGCGGATCTTACTCTGTTTGACCTACGAGGTTCGGTAGTAACTTGATCAGAAGTTTCATGATCATCATCATTAGCTTCCTCACTTACTGGTGTAGGAATCACTGGAACTTATTTTAGTGATGAACCACTTTTCAATAAGGGAGAAGGTACAATTACCTTGTCAAGTTCTACTTTACTCCCACTAACTTCTTTGGAGAGAAACTCCTTCTCTAGAAAGGATCCATTCTTAGCAACGAGTATCTTCCCTTCGGATCTGTGATAGAAGGTGTACCCAACAGTCTCCTTTGGGTATCCTATGAAGACACATTTCTCCGATTTGAGTTCGAGCTTATCAGGTTGAAGCTTTTTCACATAAGCATCGCAGCCCCAAACTTTAAGAAACGACAACTTGGGTTTCTTGCCAAACCACAGTTCATAAGGTGTCGTCTCAACGGATTTAGATGGTGCCCTATTTAACGTGAATGCATCTGTCGCGTAACCCCAAAAGATAGCGATGAATCAGTGAGAGACATCATAGATCGCAACATATCTAGTAAAGTACGATTACGACATTCGGACACACCTTTACTGTCGGGGATATACCCCGCGGTATGATGCGGCCGGAGTTATAACCCGGCTGGGACTTGCTAAACCGGCAGGTGGTAAACCGGTTGGTGTTAAGTCAGACGGTAAACCGACAGGTTGTTAAACCGGCTGGCAGTTAAGACAGATAGGTAAAACAGGCAGTTAACCCAGACGGTAAAACGGCTGACAGTTAAGACAGGAGTTAAGTCAGATGATACCTCAGCAGACAATCATAAACCAGCAGACCATCTTAAATCGGCACCATTTATAACCTGGCAGACAGTGATAACTGGGTTGCCAGGAGTTATGAAGCCCGAGACGTAATGAAGCTCAAGATGTTAAGAAGCCCATGAAGAGAAGTCATAATAGTTAAGTCTTAAGTCCGAGTTGGACTCTACATGTAACCCGCCCCTTCAACTTATATAAGGAGGGGCAGGGCTCCCCAAAGAGGGACAAGTAAGAAGAAACAATCTTAAGGGTTAGGGTTAACTGGGAGAACCGGTTTACGGCGACTTCCTCATGATCATAATGAGATCTAGCCACAAACAACATGTAGGGCTATTACCGGATAATGTTTCCCAGGGCCCGAAGCTGTCTAAATCCTCGTCTTGTGTTGCGTCTCTCGATTCCGCTCAACCCCTCTAAAGCTACCATATAGATGCGTTGGCCTCACGACTAAGTCCTCACATTAGGACATCTGTCGTGACAACTCCACGACAGTTGGCGCCCACCGTGGGGCTGGCGCACGGTGGTGCTGAGTTCTTGGAGGGTGCTCCTCAAGGATCAAGAAGCTCGCAATTTGTTGAACGAAGAAGAACCAGTTTGGAAGGATCTATATTGTCTCCTTAGCAAGCAGCCGGAACGAGATACGATATTTGAGGTGAAAGAAATTTAGGGTTATGTTTTTTACAAACCACCAAAAAAATCATGGCAATCTACTGAGACCAAGACAAAGTATTGTTTGAGCTGTTGTGGCTTCGGATGGAGTATGGTGATTAGTCCACGATGCAAATACCAGAGCTGTCGGATCATGAGTCATCCACCCAGTTGCAATATCCGGATGAAGGAAAAATTACCTGAGATCAAAATCAATTTTAAGATGCTCAAGTCCAGACACGACCCGGCATTGCGGCGAGACAAGAGGAGATTTAATTGTTGCTACTATTCATCTAAGGGAATCCCACAGCCGGCCATAACCCGGACTCAACTATCGAGACGCCTCAATTATCGCTGCTACCTTCACTGACACGGCCTTCATGTAAACCGCTGTCTACTACGTCTCACTCAAGATAATACCCGACTTCTGGTCCAAATCGTTGTTGCGCCTCGCCTCTCACCTGAGTCGCCTCGGGTCAACATTGACCTGTCAGGCCCCCGATTCCAAGTCACATCGATCTAGCCGGTAACACCTCATATCACATTGCGGCCTCACACACGGTATCCCCACGGGTGTCGCCTTACCAAGGCCCGGGACCGTTTGCGCCTTTTGGCTCACGTATATGATAGTGTCGCTAGCATCGATATGATAGAGAACCCGGGCCGACATGGCTAGTCGTGAACCCAAAGCGGCACTAACCTATGGGAACAAGCATACATGAATCACATCGAGCATGTTGGTCAGCAGCGTGTGAATCCGGGCTATAGCACTGGGCTAACAGGACTCCGGGAACCCGGGCTGTAGCAGGCTAGGCAGGACTCCGGATGTCACCGCGTGACATTTCCCCGAAGGGGCAGACACAGGAACAAAGTGAAACACATGCCGGCCAGTCAAGTGTCCTGAGCAGTAGTGCTCGGCTAACAGGACTCCGGTGAACCGGGCTGTAGCGGACTACTATGGCTCATGGAAGCACTAGACTACATTTCCCCATAAGAGAGGTTGCCAAGGATAAACCACTAGATTGTCGGATCCCACACATACCAAGCATTTCAATCATACACACAATATGCTCGATATGTGTAAATACAACATGGCATCACAACATAACTCTACAACTCAAGTATTTATTCATTAGGCTCCGAGGAGCGAGATATTACAAACATGGGTCTCATGACCCAACAATCATAGCATACAAATCAAGCACTACAGGAATCAGCTATTTTGCCGTCTGCCACGGCGGACGGCAAAGGCCTGAACGGCGGACGGCAAAGGCCTTTGCCGTCAGCCGCGGACGGCAAAAGGCTCCGGCAAAGTAGGCTTCGGTAAATAGCTACTTTGCCGTCTGCTACTGACGGCAAAGTCTTTGCCGTCTGCGGCGGACGGCAAAGAAAGCAGACGGCAATAATTGCGCTGTCAGTCCGTTAAGTGGCTAACGGCAGGCCTTTGCCGTCCGCTGCTGACGGCAAAATTTGTAGTGTCTTTGCCGTCCGCCGCTGACGGCAAAATTTGTAGTGTCTTTGCCGTCCGCCGCTGACGGCAAAGTCTTTGCCGTCTGCCACTGTAGGCAAACTGGCCAAATGGGTCAGCTCCCAGGAAGCACAGCTGGATGCCACGTGTCTTCTTTGCCGTCCGCGGCAGACGGCAAAGAGCCCGTTGCCGTCGGTGGCAGACGGCAAAGAGCCTGCATATTGGCTATTTTATCTGTTTTTTATTAAATCCAACAATTTTCATCACAAATATAGATGACATATATAGATATATTTCAAAAGGCCATTACAGAGCAAACATATAAGATATCCAACACATAACTTCATCATCCAACCATATATATTACATGCATAGTTCCATCATACATAACAAGTTCAACATAGAGGCATCCAACCATATATATTACAATAGTTTCATCCAACGATACATGCATAGTTCAACGATACAAAAGAAACAGAGAAAGGGATAAGGAGCACTCCATCTATGCAAGCTTTCGTCAAGTGAATGAAATCTGCAAAATGAAAAATAAGAAAGTTAGAACAAGAAGAGTAGAACAAGAAGAAGAGTAGAACAAGAAGAAGACTAGAACAAGAAGAGTAGAACAAGAAGAAGACTAGAACAAGAAGAGTATGTCATTTATGAGCTAACTTACGTGAAATGGATCATATATGAGCTAACTAAGTTGAAATGGGTCGTTTATGAGCTAGCTAAGGTGAAATGGATCATTTATGAGCTAACTTAGTTGAAATGGGTCGTTTATGAGCTAACTAAGGTCAAATGGATCGTTTTTAGGTAACTAAGGTGAAATGGATCATTTTTTAGCTAACTTAGGTGAAATGGATCATTTATGAGCTAACTTAGTTGAAATGGATCGTTTTTGAGCTAACTTAGGTGAAATGGATCATTTATGAGCTAATTTAGTTGAAATGGATCTTTTTGAGCTAACTTAGGTGAAATGGATCATTTAAGAGCTAATTTAGGTGAAATGGATCGTTTTTTAGGTAACCTAGGTGAAATGGATAGTTTATGAGCTAAATTAGTTGAAATGGATCGTTTATGAGATAACCTAGGTAAGATGGGTCATTTTGGAGTTAACCTAGGTGAAATGGGTCATTTTAAAGCTAACGTAGGTAAAATGGATCATTTAGGAGCTAATCTAGGTAAAATGGGTCATTTTTGAGCTAACTTGGATGAACTGGATCATTTATAAGCTAACCTAGGTAAAATGGGTCATTTTAGAGCTAACTTAGGTAAAATGGATCGTCTATGAGCTAACTAAGCTAATTATGCAATTTTTGACATAAGTAAGCTAAGTACAGATCGTTTTAGAGCTAACTTAGGTAAAATGGATGGTTTTGGAGGTCAGTAAGCTTATTAAGTCATTTTGGAGGAGAAGAAGCTAAGTCTAGGTCATTATGGTAAGCATTGGAGGAAATAAAGCTAAGTCTAGGTCTTTATGCATGTGTTAAGCAAAACACTAGATAAACTTACCAAGATCCAGGAGGTGTAGGAGCGGGGTGGCTCGTGTCGGTAGCTGGAGAAGGATCGTGCGATGCTTGTCTGGAGTTACGCTGCACCAAAGATCATTTCCAATGTCTTGTTAGCATGATGACACTCAAATGTTAAGACTAGCAAGTAATGTCCATTCAAATAAAACTCACCGTGGTCCCAGGAGCAATCACTGGCATCGGCGGAGCGGTCTGACCTGTCTTCTCACACACAGACTGCACATTTGGTTTCGACGACTCAGTCATACTAGTTAGTAATGAGACAAACACTACATGAATGTTTTGGCTAATCTGCAGAAGAAACTTACCACAAGGAGCTCGTACATGGCCCTTGCCTGCATGTCATTCTGTGCCCTCTCCTCCTCCATCATCTTTGTCGTCCTCTCCTCCAACTCCCGCTGCCTCTCCGCCGCCTCCGCCAGAAGTTTCTCCGTTCTATCTCTCTCACTCTGTATATCAGCCTGCAACACCACTCACATGACCATTTGTAATCATTGATGGAAGCGCACACAATGTAATGGAGAAAGATAACTGAGTACGTATCACTAACCTTGATGGCGAGTTACACTGGCCGTTCACGAGGCCTTATCTCAGGAGCGAAGCTCGACTGGCGCGCCTTGATCTCCGGGAGAGTGCTAGGACAACGGATAAGTCCATCTCCAATGGCTATGGAGCCATGGGACCTCCCGCCACCAGATATCATCAACAGCTCTGGATCAATGGGACCCTGGCTCGGGTTAAAGTCCTCCCCTTTCCTCGCCTTCCCCTCATCTCTATATCTCACGAGCTTGTTGTGGGAGGAGATGTTGGTGAAGTTGTTTGCATCATCGAGGTCAGACTGAGAGAAAGCCTTGACTTTCTTGAAAGAGGCAGTGTGGGCCATGGCATACAGGTCGTACACCTCTGGCACCTTATCCGCCTTATTGTAGCGTGCCTGAAAGAGAGAAACAATGAAAATTAGTAATTAAAGGGCTCAAGCTAGCATGATGAATGAATTGCATGAATCATGAAGCAAACCACATACCCAGTTGCGCCCGAACTGATATAAGTTGGAGCTGCCTTGATGGTGTGGCACACCTTCCATTTGGGCATGTTTTTCCTTGGCCTCCTTGTGGAGGGCTAGCCATCGTTGTGAGCACCACTCATCGACCAACACCTCCCAACAATCCATCCGATCCGCACACCATCTCGGAGGCGCCTAAGTTAGCAAATAGAAACTTGAGAGCTACGGCTAAGAATTACTAAATGAAGGAACTTAAGTAGAGAAGGCCTTAAGAATTACCTTCATGTACTGCTCCTTACTCAGGAACTTATCGCGGCACGCCGGCTTGGTCTTCTTGATACCACGCAAGGCGTAGTAGTCTCGAACAGCCTGCACCCGAGCCTCGTGCCGTAAGTTCTGGAGTAGGCGCTTGCAGACGTTCTCGATAACATGTGCCGCGTCCTCCTCGTATCCCTCCTCACACCTGTAGAATGTCTGCAATCAAATGAGACAATATTGATTAGTACAATTAATAACTAGCTAGTTGAAGATTTTTAAATGTGTAAAGGAGAAATTACCTAGAACTTTCTGATCACCATGTCTGCCCTCGTGTCGCACACGACACCGTCGATAATCTCATTTGGCGGGGCCGGGGCAGCCACGTAGTGCTCCCAGCTCAATCCAAGCTCTGGAAGCCGACCCTCACCAGGAAACGTGACAAACCCCGGGAAGTTTTGCCGGCAAAGAACTCCAAGGACGGAGTTGGGCCGGCGGACACTATGATGGTGGTCTCAACCCCTGCAGCATGACAAGGCCAACGCATTAGTTATTTGAAAAAACATGAATGCACAAGGTACAAAGATATTAAATGCACTTACGTACCTCTCCCCATCAGGGAAAATCAACCACCTCTGCTCGCGGGTCACCGGCACGGACGGGAGCCGTGTAGCACCACGCTGGTAGACGGTGCCCCCCTCCTCCTCAAGATCAGTCGGCTCCCCGCCATCATCAGCATGGCCACTCGGCTCCTCGGGCTGATCCAGCCAGGTACCCCATCCGGACGTGTGCTCCTCCGGGGTCACGTGGGCTGAACTCTCGTGGGCCGAAGGCCAGTCGACCCGAGGCTCGTGGGCCCAAGACCCGTGGACCGGAGGCTCGTGGACCGGAGTCCGTGTAGCCTCCTCCTCGGACGAGTCCACCCTAGCAGTCACGTGCTCGGGTGAAACGGCTGGGGGTGGCGGCGAGGAAGGCACCGTAGCAGTCACCCTACCTCCTCTCCCACGACCACGTGCCCCACCTCCTCTCTTCCTACCTCGTCCCCTGCTGGGCACCGCGGTCGACGAAGAAGGGCCCGGCGGTGTGGCCATACTGTCCAGCAACGCTCGGCGGAGAGGTGCGTCTGGAATGGAAGACCTCAGACCACGCTCCCGACCAGCGCCCACCATCTTTCAACACATGCCATGACAAACAGTAAACGAAATTAGTACAACATAAAAAAAGACCGACATGAATAATAATATGTGTATCACTTAAGTGTATCATCATCAAGTACAACATAAAAAAATGTAATACCTGACACTACTAATAATATCGATCAGTATCATCAATAAATGCATAATCATCATCATCACTATAATCAATGACGGGCTCATAGGGTTCATTGGCATCAACATGTGCAAGGCCACCTTGACGTAATCGGTCAAGCATTGACAGGTCATCATGCTTTGGTTGATTTCAACTAGCCCTACATGTTCATGAGTCCTTCTAGTCTCCTTCGGCTGAAACCAATAACATTTGAAGACTACGACATTCGGTGGGTTTTCACCATAGAACAGAAGTTCATAAATTGCTTCAACTCTCCCATAATACTCGGTACCTCCTTCGCCGATAGCAGATACACAACAATTTGTTGACTTTCAGTCGGCCATAGATAGCTCTTTGCCATAGGTACGAAAGCGATACCCGTTGATGTCGTACTTGTCAAATGAACGGACCTTATAGTCAAAACCATTAGCGACTTGTCTCAATTCGGCGTCCATAGACTCTGAATTAGCCTACAGGTTTAATATGAAAGGATTGTTGCATTATGCACAAATTAGCGAATGAAATGAAATTGTCTAATAGAAATTACCGTTTGTTTGAACCAAGAGATGAAACCGGGATAGCCACCTCCTTGCTTTGCGAGAAGCTCATACTCTTCGACGGAATCCTTTTGGATCTCCGCTCCATACGAGAATATGGTGACGTATCGACTGTATGACATATCCAGGAATAAGAGTAGTTCAAAGGAAATAGAAGTTGCGAAACAATGTACTGAGAACTTACTCGATGTACGGCCGCACTTCTATCAGGTTGTTGAAGATATACAACGAAATGGTCCGCCATTCTTCGTTATCCAAAGATACTGGATGTGAAACACTAGCTGGTGCGAGATTCCCTTTGAATAGGCTGAGGTTGGATCCACCCTTTTTAGGCTCGTCAGCATTGTACCGAGGCTTCAGATTATGCAAATGACAATTTTTGTCTTCGTAGTGCGCTGTTACGAAGTTTGCCGCCTCCTCTGTAATGAATGCCTCAGCCATCGATGCTTCAATTCTACGTTTATTTTTACATTTTTCTCGAAGCGTCTTCTGCATCCTCTCAGTTGGGTAGCACCAACGATTTTGCACAGGCCCCCCAATCTTGCCTCGGTCGGGAGATGCAAAATCAAATGCTGCATTGGATTAAAGAAGCCCGGTGGAAAGATCTTCTCTAACTTGCAGATCAACTCTGGCGCCAACTCTTCCAGTTCTTCTAGCACGCAAGGCGATAGTTCTTTCGCACAAAGAACACGGAAGAAATAGCTGAGTTCTGCCAGTACTAGCCATTCATCCTCAGGGATGAAGCCACGCAACATCACCGGCATTACCCGCTCAATCCATATGTGCCAATCATGACTCTTGAGACCAAATATCTTCAGTTTATCAAGATTTGCTCCCCTCTTTAGATTCGCTGCATACCCATCGGGGAACATCAACTGCTATTGCACCCACAAGAGAATTTCCCTCATAGCTGGCCTTCCAAGATTGAACCATGCCTTTGGCTTCGTCCAGTTCTGCTTTCCTTTCGGTTCTTTCATGTTTTGTAACGGCCTATCACATAGCGCCTCCAGATCGACTCTAGCCTTAGTATTATCCTTTGACTTCCCATCTATGCCGAACAATGTACCAAAAAGTGCCTCGGCGATATTCTTCTCAGTGTGCATCACGTCGATGTTGTGTGGGCAAAGGAGGTCTTTGAAGTAAGGCAGATCCCATAAGCATGTTTTGTGAGTCCACGCGTGCTTAGTATTATACCCCTTGAAGTACCCTGGACGTTGTGGATCTGGCTCGAGAGCGTTTAACTGATCCAGGGTCTGTTGGCCTGTCAATGCAGGTGGTGCAGAGTTTTTGATAACTCTACCCCTGATGAAGTTCTTCTTGTCTTTCCTGAACTTATGGCAAGGATCCAGGAACTGTCTATGCATGTCGAAGCAAGAAAACTTGCGACCGGCCTGAAGCCAACGAAACTCAAGAGCTCCCTTGCATGTGGGGCACGGGAACCTTCCATGCACACACCAACCAACGAATAGCGCATACGCCGGCAAGTCATGCGTCGAGTACATGTACCAGACACGCATTATGAAGTTCCGTTTGCTAAAGGCGTCGTATGTCCTGAACCCATTATCCCAGGCTTCTTGCAATTCGTCCTTAAGCGGCTGCATGTACACATTGATATTTTTGCCCGGATAGTTGGGTCCTGGAATTATCAACGTCAGGAAAATGTTCTTTCTTTGCATAATCTGTCCGGGGGGGGGGGGGGGGAGATTGAGTGGAAAGACAAATACGGGCCAACAACTGTATTGGGCTGCCGTCATACCAAACACACTGAACCCATCCGTGCTGATGCCGACTCGAGGATGCCTCGGATCTGCCGCTTTGTCAGCATGTAATTCATCAAACTTTTTCCACGCAACACCATCCGATGTGTGTACCATCATCAGATTCCCATCTGCATCTAGTTCGGTTCTTTTGCCTGTTTTGTGCCATGTCATCTGTCTGGCCGTCTCTTCGACCATGAAAAGACGTTGAAGTCTTGGTACGATTGGCATATACCGAAGAACACTAACGGGGATTTTGGTCTGTGTCTTCTCACCCATACCGTTGTCTACCACAATATACCTGGAAGACTTGCAAATGGGACAATAGTTCAAGTCCGCATAGTCAAGCCTAAATAAGGCACATCCTTTCTCACAGGCATGTATCTTCTCATAGGGCATCTTCAGTGCACGGAGGATTTTGTCCGACTGGTACAGGTTTGCAGGCATTACATGGCCTTTGGGTAGAAAGCGTCCAAATACTGTCATAATTGCGTCATAGCATTCTCTGCCCAAGTTGAACTGAGCCTTCAGAGCCATTACTTGTGAGATGGCATCCAACTGACAAATCTCAGTGTGCTCGTGGAGCGGACGTTTCGAAGACTCCAACATTTCATTGAAGGCCTTTGCAGATTCCTCCATCTCCTCGTCCGAATCCCGAGCATCATCATAGCCTTGCACCATGTTTTCCATCCCGGTACCATGCTCGTCGGTGCGACGACGATCCACCTCAGCTCGGTCACGTTGGGCAGACTCACCATGAAATGTCCACACCGTATAATCGGGCGTAAAACCACTCTTCTGCAAGTGTTTGCCCATTTCAGCCTCTGTCTTCTTTTCCCAATTGCCGCACCGGAAACAGGGGCACCAGGTTTTCTTTTGGCCATTTGCAAATGCGGCTTGCACAAACCCCTTAGTTTTTGTGAACCATTCAGCGCTCCATTTGTTCTGACCAGTGTGACCGGTATACATCCAAGCACGGTCACTCATCTTGACTTTCAGAGCTACTGGACACACAACAATTATATATGTAATTCACCATGTATATATTCATCAGTTGATCTACTTTGTCAATTTTATTACGTCCATGCAACCTACACTCTAATAGGTAATGATAGGTCCTAATCCCACCCGTGTATGTGTAGATTGGGTTCATTTTCCCATGCTATGCTCCGGATCCGATGCAAAATTTCGGCAGCACCTCCCCGCTGTTCTCCCGATACACGTCTCTGCAATAAACAGAGAGGATGTGTACCCGGAGAACAACAGGGGAGGCACTGACGAAATTTGTGCGTCGGATCCGGAGCAAAGCATATGGGAAAACGAACCCAATCTACACATACTCGGGCTGTCCATGGATAGCGTTGGACAATTCGAAAGAATCAAGGTTATAAATATGCAAATGCATGCATATTTATAACTATGCCGCTTTCGAACGGGAGACACATATTGGTTACGCATACTGATGATTCAAGACACATATATAGCTAGCTATCAAGTTTCATCTGAATAGATCAAATAATTAATGGGGGAGGAGGACTTGTCATTTGTGCTCACCCACGAACGAAGGGGCAGAGCTCGTCAAACGCACGGCGAGGTCGTCGAACACCAAACCTCGCAGCGATGAAACAACTGCACATTTAAAACTACACGATCAACACAATTATATATGATGTTTTTCATAACAAAATCGAAAAATATATGACCTAACTAATAATTCACAAATATATGACCCCGTCGGCCTCTGGAAGGCCAAAGAACACCTTTTCGGGAGGTGTCGGGGGTCGGGGTGTCCTGTCGGTGTCGGGGTGCCGTGTCGGGGTCGGGGTCGGGGTCTCGGGGTCGGGGTGTCGGGTCGGGGTGCCGTGTCGGTGTCGGGGTCGGGGTGTCGGGTCAAGCTCGGGGTCGGGGTGTCGGGGTCAGGGTCGGGGTCGGGGTCTCGGGGTCGGGGTGTCGGGTCGGGGTCGGGGTGCCGTGTCAGTGTCGGGGTCAGGCCCGTGGTCGGGGTCTCGGGGTCGGGGTGTCGGGTTGGGTGCCAGGTCGGGGTCTCGGGGTCGGGGTGTCGGGTCAGGCTCGGGGTCGGGGTCTCGGGGTCGGGGTGTCTGGTCGGGGTGCCGGGTCGGGGTCGGGGTGCCGTGTCGGTGTCGGGGTAAGGGTGGGTATGGTGTCAGGGTGTCGGTGTCGGGGTGTCGTGTCGGGGTCAGGGTCTCGGGGTCGGGGTGTCGGGTTGGGGTGCCGGGTCGGGGTCGGGGTGCCGTGTCGGTGTCGGGGTCGGGGTGTCGGGTCAGGCTCGGGGTCGGGGTGTCGGGGTCGGGGTCGGGGTGTCGGGGTTGGGGTCGGGGTGTCGAGGTCGGGGTCTAGGGGTCGGGGTGTCGTGTCGGGGTGCCGGGTCGGGGTCGGGGTGCCGTGTCGGGTCGGGGTGCCGTGTCGGGTCGGTGTGCCGTGTCGGGTCGGGGTTTTTTTCCTCTTTTTTCCTTTTCTTCTTCTTCCTATTCTTCCTATTCTTCCTTTTTTCCTTTTTTCCTTCTTCTTCTTCTTCTTCTTCCTCCTTTCCTTTTTCCTCTTCTTCTTCTCCTCCTCTCCTCTTTTTTCTTCTTCTTCTTCCTCTTCTTCTTTTTTCTTCTCCTCCTCCTCTTCTTCTTCCTTTCCTTTTTCCTCTTCTTCTTCTCCTCCTCTCCTCTTTTTCTCTTCTTCTTCCTTCCTCAAACTAAACTAAACCTAAAACTAAACCTAAAACTAAAACTAAATCTAAACTAAACATAAACCTAAAACTAATAAAACAGAAAAAAGGAGAAAACTAAATCTAAACCTAAAACTAAACTAAAACTAAACCTAAAACTAAAACTAAATCTAAACTAAAACTAAAAAGGAAAAAAACAGAAAAAAACAGGAAAAAGGAGGAGGGCTCACCTAGGGCAGGGCCGGTGGAGGAGGGGGGCGGGGCGGTGGAGGAGATGGCCGGGGCACGGCCTGGGGCGGCGGGGGGCCGGGCCTGGGGCGGTGGGGCGCGGGGTGGCGGGGCGCCGGGGCGGCGGGAGGCCGGGGCGCCGGGGCGGCGGGGGCGAGAGGTAGCGGCGGGCGGCGGCGGCGGCGGTGGGGTATAGAGAACAGAGAGGGGCGGGGGGGGGGGGGGCGAGGAGAGGACAGAGAGGGGCGGGGGGTACGGGCCTTTAGATAAACCAGCTCTTTGCCGTCCGCCTTTCTTTGCCGTCCGCTGGCGGACGGCAAAGAGGTGGGCCGTTAAGTTTTTTCCAAACGGGCGGGGGGTGGGGGCCACCTCTCTCTTTGCCGTCTGCAAGCTGACGGCAAAGATTCTTTGCCGTCTGCCAGCAGACGACAAAGAACTGGCGGACGGCAAAGAGCTTCTTTGCCGTCTGCTAGTTCTTTGCCGTTTGCTTTTTGGTAGCTGATGGCAAAGAGCTGCTTTGCCGTCAGCTAGCAGACGGCAAAGAGCTGGCAGATGGCAAATTAGCTGATTCCAGTAGTGAAGGCACAAGCGGATGCTTAACATGTCTGAGTACAGACATCTACAAATGAAAAAGGCTAAGAAGCCTGACTATCTACCAGATCCTGCCGAGGGCACAAGATCATAGCTGAGGTATCAAGCTAAACGTCGAAGTCCACGCAGAACTACTAGCGAGACTGAAGTCTCTCTGCAAAACATAAATTAAGCAAACGTGAGTACAAAGGTACTCAGCAAGACTTACACCAGAACTAGCTACATATGCATCGGTATCAACAAGGGGGGTGGTGGAGTTTGACTGCAGCAAGCCAGCTTTGACTCAGTGGCTAACCTGAACTACGACTACAAGCAACTCTTTTGAGGTGGCGCACACGAGTCCACATATTCACCATTCAATACACCACTATGGATCCGCTCCTGTCTCCCTACGAGAAGGCCATCCATAGCACTCACACTTATCTTGCGAGTTTTAGAGTATCCACTTTCACTTGTCTATGAACTGTTATAGGCAACCCAGAAGTCCATTACCGCGGACACGGCTATTCGAATAGATGATGTTAACCCTGCAGGGGTGTACTTCTTCACACACGCTCTCACCACTTACCGCCGTTTACACGACATGTACTCGACAACCTTCAAGCGGAAGCCCAACGAGGGTGTCGGCCACGGCCTACCTAAACACTCAAGTCTCTAGTCCAGGTTTATCGCCTATCCAGGTTCCATCCGCAGGGAGTCCGACCGAGGTTTCCACATACGACCCCGGACGATGTGTACAGGGTTCCGAGACACCAAACGGGCGCCCGGCATGCCCGGCCGCGGTGTATCTACCGCATCATAGCCCACCCCTAGGGTCAGCGCTACGCACGGCCGCCAACACATATCCTATAAACACCATAAACTAGTTGCAACTCCTGGACAGAGGACAAGGGTGATCAAGAAGCTGAGAGGGTCCATTGGTTTGGGCCCAATGCGTGGTAGTAACTGTTTCATGGATCACAATCACAGAACTCAGTTCCTAAGAATGGTTTCAATGAGACAACCCACCATGTACTCCTACATGGCCTCTCACCACTACCTTTACCAAATCGTGTTCACATACTTAGCTCACACACAGTAGGGCATGTTCATCACTATTCCAATTCATCCCCGATGAATCATACCTGACTCAACTCTAAGCAATAGCAGGCATGAAAAACAAGCATGGATGAGTAGACACATCAGGGCTCAAACAACTCCTACTCATGCTAGTGGGTTTCATCTATTTACTGTGGCAATGACAGGTCATGCAGAGGAAAGGGGTTCAACTACCGCAACATGTAACAGTTGAATCGTTGTTGTCCTGATGCAGTATAAGAGAGCAGGAGCGAGAGAGTGGGATTGTCTCAGAATGAACAAGGGGGTTTTGCTTGCTTGGCACTTCTAAAGATAGTATAGCTCTTCATCGGTGTCATCGAACTCATCGTCAAAACCACGTCTATCGGGAGGGGACAACTTCCGGCAATAAAGAAGGAAACACAATCAATGCAATGCAACAATATGATGCATGCTCATGACATGGCAATATTCTATTGATTGAACTAATGCAACTAGCAACCATATTAAGTGAAGTTGGTTTGAACCCTAGGTTCAAATTCAAACCCCATATGTGCTTTCTTAAATGCCATTTAATTGAATTGTCTTAAACAGAGGATATAAGTTGCTCTAACATGCATGAAAATGCCATAAATAGATTCCTTGAATTTTTCTGATAATTTTTCATATATAAATTATTTCATTCTGAGCTACGGTTGATTTTCTATGAATTTTTAAAGTTTTAAACATTTTCTAGAATTTCCTGAATTAAATTAAATCCAGAAAATGTATTACTCGTCAGCATCAGGTCATGCTGACGTCAGCAGGTCAACAGGGGATGGTCCGGGTCAAACCTGACCAGTGGGTCCCGCGTGTCAGTGTCATTAGACTAACTAATTTTTGTTAGTCCTAATTCTAGGGTAATTAGCAGGGCGGGCCCGTATGTCAGTGGCTCATCTAATTAGCTAAGTTAATTAACACTAACTAAACCTAACACTAATTAAATAGGCGCCTGGGCCCACACGTCAGGGGAGGTCAAACTCCTGGTCAACCGTGGCTAAACCACCGGTGTTTAGCCGTCGGCAATGACCAGACGCGGCGGAGGGCCGCGGGAACGGGCTTTGGGGCCCTGTTCACAGCGTGGTTGGGCTCGTTCGAGAGCCCAGACCAGCGCGCGTCGGATGGTGGTGCCAGCCGGGCCTGGGGCGGCCGGAGGCGACGGCAGGGAGCTCGGCCGCGGTGGCCGGAGCTCGGGCGTGCTCAGGTTCGGCGCTGGGATGCACAATAGGGGCATGGAAAGGGGCTACGGCCTCCTAGGAGTGTGGCAAACGCGGTGACGCGCTCGGTTTCGAGCCCGCGTGGCTGTGGCCACGACGACGGCGTCGCCGGCGGAGCAGAGTGCTCGGGCTCGGTGGAGATGGCGGCTAGGGGGCGCAACCGAGGCATAGAGGAGGGGGTTAGGGGCAGGGGCTCACGGTGGATGTAGTGGAGCGGACGGTGAGCTCGGAGGAGGTCGGAGCAGAACGAGGCGGCGAGAGGGATCTCCGGTGACGAGAGGTCGAGGACGAGGTCGGTGAGGGCAGAGGAGCGCGTCCGACGACGTGTGGCGACGCGAGGAGGTCGAAGACGTCGAGGCGGAGCTCAAAGGCACGGCGAGGGGTCGGGGGGAAAGGCGGTGCCGTCAACTACGGCGACGACGGCTTACGGGCGCGTCGGCCATAGCGGGAGAGGACGAGGGAGAGAGAGAAGGGGGGGGGGGGGGAAGAGTGGTGTCCAGGGGGGTCGAGGCAGCGCTAGGGAGAAGACGCGAGGCGTCGCAGTGGCCAGGCGACGCAGGCAGGCAGCCTGGTGGCGTGGCGCCCGCGCGCGCGCTGTGTGCTGTCCCTCCTCTGCCTATTGGCAGAGGTGGGTGATGACTGGCATAGGCCAGGTGGGCCAGCCCAGCCGGGTAAGTGGCCCTGGGGTCCTTCCTCTCTCTCTCTCTCTCTCTTTTCTGTTTTTTTATTTATTTCCTCTATTTTGATTTAGTTTTAAAACTAAACCATTTTTGTTGCTTCCAAAAATTATTGTATGGACTAGAGATATCACTCCAGAGTCCCACAATAATTTCCAAAATTATTGGACATGTATTTCTTTTATAACAGAAATAAAGCCAATTCAAATACATTATGGTTTAATTCAAAATGCCCAAATTAATTACCCTTAATGCCCTAAAATATTGGTTTGGATTTTTACCTCTTGCCAATATTTCCAGGGATTAAAGTGAACATTTCCTTGGGCTCATTTGAAGAAATTTTTAGCTTGCTCATTTTTAAAAGATTTATGAGGCTTTGGGAATTCCCTCAATTCAATTTTCCTTTGAATTTAAACATGATGCAACAACGAAGATAGTCCAATGCCAAGGTAAAGCTAGGGATGTGACATGACCCGCCCGAATTCAACCACCGTAGTTCACAACTGCTGCTCGTGAGCCGTCGTTACCAACGGGCTATCGCCTGTCTCGGAATCGACCGGATTCTACCTCTGGGCTGCCTTGGGTCACCTCCGTGAGTTGCCTCCAGTCAAAACCGGCTCGCCGTTGCCTTTACCTCGGAGCGACCCCTCTACCTGTTTCAAATCGCCACCATCCGAGCCTCTGTTGTATTGTTGAAAACCGATTGTGACCCGGACTCCGCTTCTGCCTTAACCCGCCGGCTTACACTGAGCCGCAGGTCTCCTCGAGCCACTTCGTTCTGCTATGGATGAGTCGCCCGGTTCGCCTTTGCCGTGGACCCGTCCGTGCGTGCTGGCTGGACTCTGACGCCGGCTCACCCGCGGCCCCTGGCTCGTCTCCGCCTCTGCCGTTCATGCCACCGCGTTCCAAGCCGCCTGGAGCTATTCGGCCTTAACTCGCCGCTCCTGCGCCATAAACCGCTACTCCCGTGCCATAAGCGGCTGCCCCGGGTCACGGCATCCGCCTTGACCGCGGCCTCACGAGCGTACTGCCCTTGATCCGTCGCCACAGACTCCGCAGCAACTGCCCGGCTTGAGTTGCGAACTCTGCAACCCCGTGGGTGAACCACCGACGCTAATCCGCCTCGACCCACGGTCTCCACCTTGTGCCGTGATGACCCACAAGTATAGGGGATCTATCGTAGTCCTTTCGATAAGTAAGAGTGTTGAACCCAACGAGGAGCAGAAGGAAATGATAAGCGGTTTTCAGCAAGGTATTCTCTGCAAGTACTGAAATAAGTGGTAACAGATAGTTTTGTGATGAGATAATTTGTAACGAGCAACAAGTAACAAAAGTAAATAAAGTGCAGCAAGGTGGCCCAATCCTTTTTGTAGCAAAGGACAAGCCTGGACAAACTGTTATATAAGGAAAAGCGCTCCCGAGGACACATGGGAATATCGTCAAACTAGTTTTCATCACGTTCATATGATTCGCGTTCGGTACTTTGATAATTTGACATGTGGGTGGACCGGTGCTTGGGCGCTGTTCTTACTTGAACAAGCATCCCACTTATGATTAACCTGTATTGCAAGCATCCGCAACTACAACAAAAGTATTAAGGTAAACCTAACCATAGCATGAAACATATGGATCCAAATCAGCCCCTTACAAAGCAACACATAAACTATGGTTTAAGCTTCTGTCACTCTAGCAACCCATCATCTACTTATTACTTCCCAATGCCTTCCTCTAGGCCCAAATAATGGTGAAGTGTTATGTAGTCGATGTTCACATAACACCACTAGAGGCTAGACAACATACATCTCATCAAAATATCGAACGAATAGCAAATTCACATGACTACTAATAGCAAGACTTCTCCCATGTCCTCAGGAACAAAAGTAACTACTCACAAAGCATATTCATGTTCATAATCAGAGGGGTAATAATATGCATAAATGATCTGAACATATGATCTTCCACCAATTAAACCAACTAGCATCAACTACAAGGAGTAATTAACACTACAAGCAACCTACTAGCACCAATCCCGGACTTGGAGACAAGAATTGGATACAAGAGATGAACTAGGGTTTTGAGATGAGATGGTGCTGATGAAGATGTTGATGGAGATTGCCCTCTCCCGATGAGAGGAGCGTTGGTGATGATGATGGCGATGATTTCCCCCTCCGGGAGGGAAGTTTCCCCGGCAAAACAGCTTTGCCGGAGCTCTAGATTGGATCCGCCACGGTTCCGCCTCGTGGTGGCAGAGTTTTGGCCTGAAAGGTTGCTTCTTATTTTTCTCTCGACGAAAGACTTCATATAGGAGAAGATGGTCATCGGAGAGCCACCAGGGGGCCCACGAGGTAGGGGGCGCCCCCCACCCTCGTGGAAAGGGTGTGGCCCCCCTGGTCTTCATCTTTGGCGAGGATTTTTCATTATTTATTATAAGATATTTCATGGAGTTTCAGGACTTTTGGAGTTGTGCAGAATAGGTCTCTAATATTTGCTCCTTTTCCAGCCCAGAATTCCAGCTGCTGGCATTCTCCTTCCTTATGTAAACCTTGTAAAATAAGAGAGAATAGCCATAAGTATTGTGACATAATGTGAAATAACAGCCCATAATGCAATAAATATCGATATAAAAGCATGATGCAAAATGGACGTATCAACTCCCCCAAGCTTAGACCTCGCTTGTCCTGAAGCGAAAGCCGATAACAATAAATATGTCCTCATGTTTAGAGGTAGAGGCGTCGATAAAAATAAAATACGGACATGAAGGCATCATGATTATTCTCATAACTGCAACATACATAGATATTGTCATATGATTACTTATGTTCAAGTGATGATCTATTCACAATGCAAAAGTATGAATCAGAAACCTTATTGAGAACCAACAAACTAGAAGCTCAATCATTGAAGCCATTGCAATTTATCATAACATCAGAAAGAGTCTATGTCAGAGCTAAAAAGCAAGTCCAGATACTCAACTATCATCTAGTCCTTCATACTTGCTAACACTCGCGCAATACTTGTGGTTACGGAGTTTTAATCGGACACAGAGAAAGATAGGGGCTTATAATTTCGCCCCACAACCTTTTACCTCGAGGGTAATGTCAACAATAATAACTCATGCCCCCCTACATCCAATTAGATATATATATCAGGTTCTTTCCAACATGCTGGGCTTGCCAAATGATAAAATGAAAAAGGGAGAGGTGAAGATCACCATGACAGTTGCATAAGGTAGAGGATAATAAAAGATAGGCCCTTCACAGAGGGAAGCAGAGGTTGCCATGCGCTTTTATGGTTGGATGCACAAAATCTTAATGCGAAAGAATGTCACTTTATATTGCCCCTTGTGATATGAACCTTTATGATGCAGTCTGTCACTTTTATTACTTCCACATCACAAGATCATATAAAGCTTATTTCTCCCACACTAATCATACATATTTAGAGCAATTTTTATTGCTTTGCACCGATGACAACTTACTTGAAGGATCTTACTCAATCCATAGGTAGATATGGTGGACTCTCATGGCAAAAATGGTTTAAGGGTATTTGGAAGCACAAGTAGTATCTCTACTTGGTGCTGAGAATTTGGCTAGCATGAGGGGGAAAGGCGAGCTCAACATGTTGGATGATCCATGACAACATACTTTATCTCAGATATAAGAAAACATAACCCATTACGTTGTCTTCCTTGTCCAACATCAACTCTTTAGCATGTCATATTTTGATGAGTGCTCCCAATCATAAAAGATGTCAATAATAGTATGTTTATATGTGAAACCTCTCTTTCCTTATTACTTCCTATTAATTGCAACGATGACCAAAGCTATGACTGCCAACTCCCAACAACTTTTAATCATCACACTCTTTCTATGTGAAGTCATTACTATCAATAAGATCAATATGAACTTTTGTTTCTTCTTCTTATTATTTTTCTCTTTTCTTTTATTCACCCAAGATCATAGCAAGAAAATCAAGCCCTTGACTCAACACTAATATTTATTATATAGCTCACGGACTCGATTACATAGAGAGATCATAATGCAATACTCAAAACTAGATCATGCCAAACTTTATTCTACTAGATCAAAATACTACTAATAGGATCGAACTAAGGAAAATGGTAAAGATAGGAGTTGTGATTGTGATACGATACCGGGGCACCTCCCCCAAGCTTGGCAGTTGCCAAGGGGAGTGCCCATACCCATGTGATTATATCTCCTTGGTTGGTGAAGAAGGTGGAGGTGTTGTTGATGATGCGGGCTTGTCATCCATGTTCCAAGGCATAGGTTCACCATCATAGAAGGATGATCGAGTCTCCGGAATCCTTGAATCTGCAGCCAAACTCATTCTTTTGAATCTATATTCATACTCACAGTTTTGGTTTTGCAGGTCATAGATTTGGGCTTGGAGGTGCTCGATCTTCTCATGTAGCTTGAAGATGGCCTCCTCGGTGTTCTTGGCATCCGGCTTGTAGTTGTTAGTGAACCCCGCGAGCATCGTGTGGCTAGGGTTGATTCCACGCTCCACCATCCCCTGGCACTTGAAAACTTGTTGCTCCATTGCTTTGAGCCTCATATCCACGCTTCCGGTTCCCTTTGGTCCCTCAGCATCGCGGATGTGCAGCAACCCATCACGCATCTCAATGGTTTGAGGGTGTCGCGGAACCTCCGCGAGGTAAGGGTTGATGACCTTCTCAAAGAAATTGTCCTTAGAAGCACTTGGGGACGTCATGATAATCTAGATCTGTCAGAAAAATAGCTCGAAACAAAGACATGAGATTTTTGCGTGATACAGGAGTCAAAACCTTCGGGAGAATATATAGTGAATTTTTACCGACCAAAATACGTATCGTGCAAGAAAACGGAGTCCGGAAGGCACACGAGGTGCTCACGAGGTAGGGGGCGCGCCCAGGGGGTAGGGCGCACCCTCCACCCTCGTGGGGCCCTCGTGTCCTTCCCGGACTGCTACTTAATTTTCTATTTTTCTAAATATTCCAAAACGGAGGAATATTGCCTTAAAAATTGTTTTGGAGTCGGTTTACTTACCGTACCACATACCTATTCCTTTTCGGAGTCTGAAACGTTCTGGAAAGTGTCCCTTATGTATTCCTCCGGGATTACGGTTTCAATAATATTGGTTTCAATATTTATGGGATTACCTGAGATATAATGTTAATTCTCTGACCGTTTACCACCTTCGGATTTGTGCCTTCGAAGTTGTTGATTTTTATGGCACCGAAATGATAGACCTCCTCGATAACATAGGGGCCTTACCATTTAGAGAGAAGTTTTCCTGCAAAAAATCTTAAACGAGAATTGTATAGCAATACATAATCACCTACATTAAACTCACGCTTTTGTATCCTTTTGTCATGCCATCTTTTAACCTGTTCTTTAAACAACTTGGCATTTTCATAAGCTTGGGTTCTCCATTCATCAAGTGAGCTAATATCAAATAACCTCTTTTCACCGTCAAGTTTAAAATCATAGTTGAGCTCCTTAATAGCCCAATATGCCTTATGTTCTAGTTCGAGAGGTAAGTGACATGTTTTTCCATAAAGCATTTTATACGGAGACATACCCATAGGATTTTTATATGCAGTTCTATAGGCACATAATGCATCATCAAGTTTCTTGGACCAATTCTTTCTAGACCTATTG
The DNA here is from genome assembly GCF_002575655.3 of Aegilops tauschii subsp. strangulata. Classification (NCBI taxonomy): domain Eukaryota; kingdom Viridiplantae; phylum Streptophyta; class Magnoliopsida; order Poales; family Poaceae; genus Aegilops; species Aegilops tauschii. The sequence continues at coordinate 642,150,133 of NC_053036.3, read as the reverse complement.
ATAGTCTTTTGCAAAATTAATGTGAGTTCTCTATTACTCAATTCTACTTTACCACTAGACTGTGGGTGATACGGAGATGCAATTCTATGATTGACGTCATATTTAGCAAGCATTTTAGGGAAAGCACCATGAATAAAATGTGAACCACCATCAGTCATTAAATATCTAGGGACTCCAAACCTCAGAAAAATAACTTCTTTAAGCATTTTAATAGAAGTGTTATGATCAGCCCTACTAGTTGGAATAGCTTCTACCCACTTAGTAACGTAATCAACAGCAACTAAAATATGTGTATATCCATTAGAGGCAGGAAAAGGTCCCATATAATCAAAGCCCCAAACATCAAACGGTTCAATAACAAGTGAATAATTCATAGGAATTTCTTGACATCTACTAATATTACCAATTCTTTGACATTCATCACAAGATAGGTCAAACTTACGGGCATCCTTGAAGAGAGTAGGCCAATAAAAACCGGATTGCAATACCTTATGTGCAGTTCTATCTCCCGCGTGGTGTCCTCCATAAGTTTCGGAGTGGCACTTGCGTAGGATCTGTTCCTGTTCATGCTCAGGTACACAACGTCTAATAACACCATCTGCTCGTTCTTTATAAAGATGTGGGTCATCCCAAAAGTAATGTCTCAAATCATAGAAGAACTTTTTCTTTTGTTGGTATGTGAAGCTAGGTGGTATAAATTTAGCAACTATGTAATTAGCATAATCAGCATACTAAGGGGTACTACGAGAAGTACTTATGACATTTAATTGTTCATCAGGAAAGCTATCATCAATAGGTAGTGGGTCATCAAGAACATTCTCTAACCTAGATAAGTTGTCTGCAACGGGGTTCTCAGCTCCTTTTCTATCAACAATATGCAAATCAAATTCTTGTAGCAAGAGAACCCATCTAATAAGTCTAGGTTTAGCATCTTTCTTCTCTATAAGATATTTAATAGCAGCATGATCAGTGTGGATAGTTACTTTAGAATCAACAATATAAGGTCTGAACTTATCACAAGCAGATACAACTGCTAAAAGTTCTTTTTCAGTAGTAGCATAATTTCTTTGAGCATTGTCTAGAGTCTTACTAGCATAATGGATAACATTTAATTTCTTATCAACTCTTTGCCCTAGAACAGCACCTACATCATAATCGCTAGCATAACACATAATTTCAAAGGGTAAATTCCAATCAGGTGGCTGAACAATAGGTGCAGAGACTAATGCTTTCTTAAGTATTTCAAATGCTTCTACACAATCATCATCAAAGACAAATGGTATATCTTTTTGTAATAAATTAGTCAGAGGCCGAGAAATTTTTGAGAAGTCCTTAATGAACCTCCTATAAAATCCGGCGTGACCAAGGAAACTTCTTATATCTTTGATGTCCTTGGGACATGGCATCTTTTCAATAGCATCAACCTTGGCTTTATCAACTTCAATACCTCTTTTAGAAACTTTATGCCCCAAGACAATACCTTCATTAACCATAAAGTGACACTTTTCCCAATTCAAGACAAGATTAGTTTCTTCACATCTCTGCAAAAATCAAGATTGCTCAAGCAACCATCAAAAGAAGATCCATAGACGGAAAAGTCGTCCATGAAAACCTCACAAATCTTTTCAAAAAAGTCAGAGAATATAGCCATCATGCATCTTTGAAAGGTTGCAGGTGCATTACATAAACCAAAAGGCATACGTCTATAAGCAAAAGTACCAAAAGGGCATGTAAAAGTAGTCTTTGATTGATCTTTAGCCGACACATGTATTTGAGAGAAACCAGAATAACCATCTAGAAAGCAGTAATGTGTATGCTTGCATAATCTTTCTAGCATTTGATCGATAAAAGGTAAGGGGTAATGATCTTTCTTAGTAGCCTTATTTAATTTGCGGAAATCAATTACCATCCTATAACCTGTAATAATTCTTTGTGGAATCAATTCATCTTTATCATTAGGAACAACAGTAATACATCCCTTCTTAGGGACACAATGAACAGGACTTACCCACTGACTATCAGCAACGGGATAAATTATACCTGCCTCCAGAAGCTTTAGTATTTCTTTTCTTACCACTTCTTTCATTTTAGGATTCAGACGTTGTTGAGGATCACGAACTGGTTTGGCATCTTCTTCCAAATTTATTTTATGTTGACATAGAGTGGGACTAATGCCCTTAAGATCATCAAGAGTATATCCAATAGCAGGACGGTGCTTCTTCAGAGTTTTCAATAATTTTTCTTCTTCATGCTCTGAAAGGTTAGCACTAATAATAACAGGATATATCTTCTTTTCATCAAGATAAGCATATTTAAGATTATCAGGCAACGGTTTAAGCTCAAACACGGGATCACCCTTAGGTGGAGGGGGATCCCCTAGGATTTCAACAGGCAAATTGTGTTTTAGAATAGGTTCGTGTTTAAAGAATACTTCATCTATTTCCCTTCTTTCATTCATAAACATATCATTCTCATGGTCTAGCAAATATTGTTCTAAAGGATCACTAGGAGGTACGGCAATAGAAGCAAGACCAATAATTTCATCCTTACTAGGCAATTCTTCTTCACGGTGTTGTTTACTAAATTTAGAGAAATTAAATTCACGAGTCATATCATCCAAGCCAATAGTAACAACATTCTTTTCGCAGTCTATCTTAGCATTAAAAGTGTTCAAGAAGGGTCATCCAAATATAATGGGACAAAAGCTATCTTGTGGGGAACTAAGAACAAGAAAATCAGCAGGATATTTAGTTTTCCCGCACAAGACTTCAACATCTCTAACAATTCCCACTGCTGAAATAGTATCTCTATTAGCAAGTTTAATTGTGACATCAACATCTTCTAACTCAGCAGTTGCAATTTCATGCTTGATTTCTTTATACAAGTCATAAGGTATAACACTAGCACTAGCACCCATATCACATAAGCCATGATAACAATGTTCTCCTATTTTAACAGAAATAACAGGCACGCCTACCACACGTCTATGTTTATCTTTAGCACAAGGTTTAGCAATTCTAGCAGCTTCACAGAACTGAATAACATGCCCATCAATATTATCAGACAAGAGATCTTTAACAATATCAATATTAGGTTCAACTTTAACTTGCTGAGGAGGTGTATATGTTTTAATATTGCTTTTACGAACCACAGTTGAAGCTTTAGCATGATCCTTTATCCTAACAGGGAAAGGTGGTTTGTCAACATAACAAGTAGGAATGATAGGATCATTATAAGTGACAGTCTTTTCTTCAACTTTAATAGGTGCAGCTACTTTTACTTCTATGGGAGGATGATATTTAAACCACTTCTCCTTAGGGAGATCAACATAAGTAGCAAAAGATTCACAGAAAGAAGCTACTATCTCAGAATCAAGTCCATATTTAGTGCTAAACTTACGGAAAATATCGGTATCCATAAAAGATTTAACACAATCAAACTTAGGTGTCATACCTGACTCCTTACCATTGTCGAGGTCCCAATCTTCAGAGTTGCGTTTAATTCTATCCAATAAATCCCATCTAAATCCAATAGTCTTCATCATAAAAGAGCCATCACAAGAAGTATCGAGCATGGTGCGATTATTTTCAGAAAGCCGAGCATAAATTTTTTGAATAATTGTCTCTCTTGGGAGCTCATGATTGGGGCATGAATATAACATTGATTTAAGCCTCCCCCAAGCTTGAGCGACGCTTTCTCCTTCGCGAGGCCAAAAATTATATATATATAATTGCGGTCACGATGAACAAGATGCATAGGGTAATACTTCTAATGAAATTCCAATTTCAATCTTCTATAGTTCCATGATCTCGTATCATCACATAGCCTATACCATATCAATGTGTCTCCCTTCAAAGATAAAGGGAAGACCTTCTTCTTAGCAACATCATCGGGTATACCTACAAGCTTAAATAATCCACAAACTTCATCCACATATATTAGGTGTTCATCAGGATGCTTTGTTCCATCTCCTGTAAAAGGATTAGCTAGCAGTTTTTCTATCATACCCGAAGGATACTCACAAGGAATTTCATTTTCAATAGGTTCAGTAGGTTGAGGAGCAACTCTTTGCTCTACTGGTCGGGGTGAAGATACCCCGAACAAGCCCCTTAGAGGATTACTTTCCATAGTAACAAGTGACAGTAAATTTCAGCACACTATATAAATTTTTCCTTACCAAATTCCACCTACCAAAGGTGCTTCACTCCTCGGCAACGGCGCCAGAAAAGAGTCTTGATGACCCACAAGTACAGGGGATCTATCATAGTCCTTTCGATAAGTAAGAGTGTCAAACCCAACGAGGAGCAGAAGGAAATGATTAGCGGTTTTCAGCAAGGTATTCTCTGCAAGTACTGAAATAAGTGGTAACAGATAGTTTTGTGATGAGATAATTTGTAACGAGTAACAAAAGTAAATAAAGTGCAGCAAGGTGACCCAATCCTTTTTGTAGCAAAGGACAAGCCTGGACAAACTCTTATATAAGGAAAAGTGCTCCCGAGGACAAATGGGAATATCGTCAAGCTAGTTTTCATCACGTTCATATGATTCGCGTTCGGTACTTTGATAATTTGACATGTGGGTGGACCGGTGCTTGGGTGCTGTTCTTACTTGAACAAGCATCCCACTTATGATTAACCTCTATTGCTAGCATCCACAACTACAACAAAAGTATTAAGGTAAACCTAACCATAGCATGAAACATATGGATCCAAATCAGCCCCTTACAAAGCAACGCATAAACTAGGGTTTAAGCTTCTGTCACTCTAGCAACCCATCATCTACTTATTACTTCCCAATGCCTTCCTCTAGGCCAAAATAATGGTGAAGTGTTATGTAGTCGATGTTCACATAACACCACTGGAGGCTAGACAACATACATCTCATCAAAATATCGAACGAATACCAAATTCACATGACTACTAATAGCAAGACTTCTCCCATGTCCTCAGGAACAAACGTAACTACTCACAAAGCATATTCATGTTCATAATCAGATGGGTAATAATATGCATAAAGGATCTGAACATATGATCTTCCACCAATTAAACCAACTAGCATCAACTACAAGGAGTAATTAACACTACTAGCAACCTACTAGCACCAATCCCGGACTTAGAGACAAGAATTGGATACAAGAGATGAACTAGGGTTTTGAGATGAGATGGTGCTGATGAAGATGTTGATGGAGATTGCCCTCTCCCGATGAGAGGAGCGTTGGTGATGACGATGGCGATGATTTCCCCCTCCGGGAGGGAAGTTTCCCCGGCAGAACAGCTCTGCTGGAGCTCTAGATTGGATCCGCCAAGGTTCCACCTCGTGGCGGCGGAGTTTCGTCCCGAAAGGTTGCTTCTTATTTTTTTCTTGATGAAAGACTTCATATAGGAGAAGATGGTCATCGGAGAGCCACTAGGGGGCCCACGAGGTAGGGGGCGACCCGCACCCTCGTGGAAAGGGTGTGGGCTCCCTGGTCTTCATCTGTGGCCAGGATTTTTCATTATTTATGATAAGATATTCCGTGGAGTTTCAGGACTTTTGGAGTTGTGCAGAATAGGTCTCTAATATTTGCTCCTTTTCCAGCCCAGAATTCCAGGTGCCGGCATTCTCCTTCCTTATGTAAACCTTGTAAAATAAGAGAGAATGGCCATAATTATTGTGACATAATGTGAAATAACAGCCCATAATGCAATAAATATCGATATAAAAGCATGATGCAAAATGGACGTATCATGCCGCGCCGGCCTCACCTCTACATCGGGTCGCCGTGATTCCCCTCTGCCATCACGCTATCTCTGACTGCTCACCTCTGTTGGTTTCCTTTCCTGCGGTCGTCATCCGCGTTGAGCCGCTATAGGTCGCCTCTGCACTTAAGAGGCATGCCATCTTCAAGCCATCCGCCTCTCCACCACTGCCGTGGCCTCGATCTGTCGCGAGCCGCTCGCTGAATCGCTATATCCACGGCAACAGCTCACCTTGCCGGATTGACACCATGCAGTTGGAGCGTGCTTCGACCCGCCACCGCCTCGTGCCTGTTTCGAGGCCTCCCTTGCAGGCTGCGCTCTCGCTGGAGTGGTCTCAAACCACCAACCGGCGCCACACTGCTACGTCTTGAGCTTGCGTTGGTTTTCCCCGAAGAGGAAGGGATGATGCAGCAGAGTAGCGTAAGTATTTCCCTCAGTTTTTGAGAACCAAGGTATCAATCTAGTAGGAGGCCACGCTCAAGTCCCTCGTACCTGCACAAAGCGATAGCTACTCGCAACCAACGCGATTAGGGGTTGTCAAGCCCTTCACGGTCACTTACGAGAGTGAGATCTGATAGATAGAATATTTTTGGTATTTTTGATATAAAGATGCAAGGTAAAAAGTAAAGGCAAAGTAAATAGCAAAGCAATATAAAAGTGATGGAGATTGATATGATGAGAATAGACCTGGGGGCCATAGGTTTCACTAGTGGCTTCTCTCAAGAGCATAAGTATTCTATGGTGGGTGAACAAATTACTGTTGAGCAATTGATAGAATTGTGCATAATTATGAGAATATCTAGGCATGATCATGTATATAGGCATCACATCCGCGACAAGTAGATCGAAACGATTCTGCATCTACTACTATTACTCCACTCATCGACTACTATCCAACATGCATCTAGAGTATTAAGTTAAAAACAGAGTAATGCCTTAAGCAAGATGACATGATGTAGAGAGATAAATTCATGCAATATGAAATAAACCCCATCTTGTTATCCTCGATGGCAACGATACAATACGTGCCTTGCTGCCCCTTTTGTCACTGGGTAAGGACACCGCAAGATCGAACCCAAAGCTAAGCACTTCTCCCATGGCAAGAACTACCAATCTAGTTGGCCAAACCAAACGAATAATTCAAAGAGACTTGCAAAGATAACCAATCATACATAAAAGAATTCTGAGAAGATTCAAATATTATTCATAGATAGACTTGAACATAAACCCACAATTCATCGGTCTCAACAAACACACCGCAAAAAGAAGATTACATCGAATAGATCTCCACAAGAGAGGGGGAGAACTTTGTATTGAGATTCAAAGAGAGAGAAGAAGCCATCTAGCTACTAACTATGGACCCGAAGGTCTGATGTAAACTACTCACACTTCATCGGAGAGGCTATGATGATGTAGAAGCCCTCCGTAATGACGGCCCTCTTCTGGCAGAGCTCCGGAACAGGCCCCAAGATGGGATCTCGTGGATACAGAAAGTTGCGGCGGTGGAATTAGGTTTTTGGCTCCTGCTCTGATCGTTTGGGGGTACGTGTGTATATATAGGAGGAAGAAGTACGCCGGAGGAGCAACGAGGGGCCCACGAGGCAGGGGGCGCACCCTAGGGGGGCGCCCCCACCCTCGTGACCGCCTCTTTTGTTCCTTGGAGCAGGGTCCAAGTCTCCTGGATAACGTTTAGTGAGAAAATCACGTTCCCGAAGATTTTATTCCGTTTGGACTCCGTTTGATATTCCGTTTCTTTGAAACACTGAAATAGGCAAAAAACAGCAATTCTGGGCTGGGCCTCTGGTTAATAGGTTAGTCCCAAAAATAATATAAAAGTGGAAAATAAATCCCAATATAGTCCAAAACAGTAGATAATATAGCATGGAGCAATCAAAAATTATAGATACGTTGGAGACGTATCAGGCATCCCCAAGCGTAATTCCTGCTCGTCCTCGAGTAGGTAAATGATAAAAAGAGAATTTTTGATGCGGAGTGCTACTTGGCATAATTTCAATGCAAATATTATTAATTGTGGTATGAATATTCAGATTAGAAAGATTCAAGACAAAGGTTTATATTGACATAGAAAATAATAATACTTCAAGCATAGTAACAAAGCAATTATGTCTTCTCAAAATAACATGGCTAAAGAAAGTTATCCCTACAAAATCATATAGTCTGGCTATGCTCCATATTCACCACACAAAGTATTTAAATCATGCACAACCCCGATGACAAGCCAAGCAATTGTTTCATACTCTAACTTTTTCAATCTTCACGCAATACATGAGCGTGAGCCATGGATATACACTATGGGTGGAATAGAATGGTGGTTGTGAGAAGACAAAAAGGGAGAATGTCGGTGTACTAAAGTAGGGGTACCCTTAGTACCCCGAACTTGTGCACGGGCAGTCGCAGCGTCCCGCGGCAAGGCCTGCCAGGTCACCGCCAAGATCCTTCGTGGTCCCTCTGAAGACCATTCAAGAACAAAGTACTCAAGACAAGACCCCGGCAAGAGGAGCTTGCCGGGAAGAAGTCAAGACCCCGGCAAGAGGAGCTTGCCGGGAAGGCCATCAGAAGCGTCCCAAGGCCCCGGCAAGAGGCGCTTGCCGGGAAGGCCATCCAAGGCATTCCAAGGAACTTGCCGCGGCGCGCTACGCGCCCCGACAAGGCCCGGTGAGCGACAAGCTCCCAGAAGCGACAAGTCGACGGCCGCGGCAAGGCGCTTGCCGCGGCAAGCCCCCACTCCACGCCCGCTCTCCAGCACATCCACCCACGTGTCGCTCCGGGGCCCCTCCCGAGCGCACGTGGCAGGAGGCTGTGCAGCTAGGGGCGTGCGGTGGCACGCAGGCGCTGACAAGACAACCATCGTGGCAAGACGGTGGCGTCCCTAGCGGTCCCTTTCGGTGCTGTCTAGGAGACACAGACGGACATTTAATGCCCTTGTCCCCTGCCGTCAGGGTTAGGTATGATAACGCTGTAGCAGCTAGTTGTGCCTACTACAGCACCTAGCTGTGCCTATCCACGGCACCCTTTCCATTTTTGCCCTTGGCCCCCGTTGCTCTATGTCGGTAACCCCTTGAGTATAAAAGGAGGCCCGTGTGCAACGTAGAGGGGGTTGGCCATTTTGAGAGCCTCAGGGAGCAATCCCACACACTCACGCTCGAACTCGCTCCCGAGCTAGAAATCAATACCAAACCACAAAGCAGGAGTAGGGTTTTACGCATCCGTGCGGCCCGAACCTGGGTAAATCGCTCACGTGCTTCGCCTCGATTTACTCTTCGCACGACCAACCGCCCGCGTGCTTCGCCTCGATCTGCTCTTTGCGCGACCTCCGCCCCCCGCCGAACTAAAAGGGACCCGGTCCGCCGGTCCCATAGGTGCCCATGGATCAGAAACCCCGGCATCTCTGGCGCGCCAGGTAGGGGGCGTCGAAGTTGTGTGAATCAAATCCGGCGTTCCCGTGGGCTAGATCTTCATCTTCTTCATCGATCTTCACCATCTTCATCAAGATGCCGCCGAAGAAGAAATTTTCGGAGGCAGCCGCTCCGTCCGCGCCGAGCCACCCACCGCCGGAGCAAACGAATGGTGGTGCGGGCGCCGGCGGAAGGGCACGCATCGACGAGGGAACTCACGGTGCTGCCAGGTCCCAGGGCAAGGCTGCGCTGCCCATCGGCGGCGTGGCCGGCTCCCACAACGACCGGGCGCACTCCAAGACCTCGGCGTCCGTGCATGCTCCGCGCCCATCTCAGGAGGCGCGGGACCGGTAGCGTCATGGTACTCACGGTACCATGCGCTCGCTGGATCAAGATCGAGCTGGTGGATCCCGGAGCGCCCAGGACCACCATGCGCATCAACAAGCCGGCGCGAGCGAGACGCGGTTGCCTGGACGAGATACTGCTCCTTCTAACATAGTTAGAAGTCCGAGCTTATCCCGCTCCTTGCACCGTTCGCTACCGCCGCCCGCCACTACAGCCGAAGCTCTGGCGCGAGCTCAGCTGCTCCTAGACTACCCTCCAGCGCCGGACAAGATCGACGACTGGAGGGCCACTATCCAGAGTCTCATCGGTTTCGCCAACGGCAACACTCCTCGGCAGCCGACGTCGCAGCCGCAGCGAGTCAGCCAGGCACGAACCGGTGGTGACAAGACTGGTGGGGGTGCAACTACTGTGCACTCCCCACCCCGAAGGCCAAGATCACCGACTCGCCGGATCCACCTCGACAGCGACTCCACCGCGTCGTCTGATCCCCGAGTTCGTCGCGATCAGCGCCAAGTTCTTCAAGAACGGCAGCGGGAAGACGCTCGTACTCGCATCGAGCGCCGGAGATAAGCGCGGCGTCAGTCAGACCAGCGCGCTGGGCCCTCTGTTGACATGCATGCGCCAGGGGAACCAGGCGACTTACCGTACCCGGTAGGTTGCCCTGCGTTCACTCGTGAGCTGCGGCAAGTCCAGTGGCCCAGTACGAAGAACCTCAAGCCCGACGTACCAGAGAAGTACGACGGGAAGTTGCATCCGTCCGAGTTCCTCAGCATCTACACCATCGCGGTGCAGGCTGCTGGGGGGCGGGACGACAAGATCCTTGCCAACTACTTCCCGTTGGTACTCAAGCCCAACGTCAGGTCCTGGCTCATGCACTTGCCGGACAACTCCATATCCTCTTGGGCTGAGTTGTGCCATCAGTTTGTTGGCGCCTTCACAGGCGGCCACAAACCTCATGGCCAAGAGAGCGATCTTCATCTGCTCGTCCAGAAGGAAGGAGAGCCCCTGCGCCAGTACATCCAGAGGTTCAGCCGTGTACACCACAACATCCCAAATATCCACCCCGCCGCGGTAATCAGCGCGTTCCATCAGAACGTGCGTAACCGCAGGATGCGGGAGGAGTTGGCGATGTGCAAGATTCGGGACGTCAGCGAGCTTTATGCCCTGGCCGACAGATGTGCACGCGCTGAGGAGGGGAGGAAATTCCCCGGAGAAAGCACTGGAGCAGGAGGATCTGACAGTGAGGATGCCGCCCCGGCAAAAAGAAGTCGGCGGCGCAACAACAGGAAGAAGCAGAACAACGAGGTGCTGGTCGTTGAGCAGTCCGGCAATGAAGGTGACGCCACGAAGGCTACAGTTGGTAGCTCCGGCAAGGAAGTTGCCGCATGCACCAACTGTCAGGCTGTGGCGGTCGCCGACAAGCGGGACGGCTCCGGCAAGCAATACTGTAAGATTCACCGCACCAAGGGCCATGACCTCCAGAGCTGGAAGAAGGTCGAGCAGCTCGTCCAGCAACAGAGGGCTGAGTACGAGCGGCGCGACAGGGAGAGAGCCCAAGGTGGTGCCGAGAAGCCTGGCCAGAAGCGCACCGGCCAGGAAGGACGCCGCGGCAAGGCCAAGCAGCGGCAAGGAGACAGACCTCCCCGCGGTCGCGACAACGACGAAGACGACGGGGAGGATGAAGACATGGATGACGTTGAGACCAGTGAGCAGGAGTTTCAGAAAGCCACAGAGGTCTTGTGCGTTGACGGGGGTGCTTCCCTGCATACCTCGCACCGCCAACTCAAACAGTGGGTGCGGGAAGTCAATGCAGCGGAACCACCCATCGAATCGCGCAAGCTTCTGAAGTGGTCCAGCACGCCTATCATCTTTGACATTGAGGACCACCCTGATCGCACAACCGCGGTCGGGTGTCTGCCGATGTTGGTTTCACCAACTATCCGCAACCTCAAGGTCACCAAGATGCTAGTTGACGGCGGGGCCGGCTTAAACCTGATCTCCTCCGCTGTGCTCCGAAAACTCCAGATCCCTGACGGCGAGCTCGAAGAGACCGGCACATTCCAAGGAATCAATCCGGGAAGGAGCAAGCCGAAGGGGAAGGTCACGCCGCCGGTAACATTCGGCAGCGAGTTAAACTTCAGGACTGAGAAGGTCACGTTCGACGTTGCCGATATCCCGTTGCCTTACAATGGGATACTTGGCCGTCCAGCACTCGCCAAGTTCATGGCGGCCTCTCACTACGCGTATAACGTGCTGAAGATGCAAGGCTCGATAAGCGTCATTTCTGTCCCTGGCGACAAGAAGGACGCTCTTATCTGTGCCGACAAGATCTACCGGGAAGCAGCAGCCACGGCAGACCGCGATCCACTTGCCGCTGAAGCTCCCGGGACCAAGAAGACCAAGTCCGGCAAGAGTTCTGGTGCCTACTCCGGCAAGCGCACCTCTTCGGAGTGCTGCGCTGCCGTCGAGGACGCACCATCGAGCTCCACCGGCAAGAAGACCAAGTCCGGCAAGAGTTCTGGTGCCTACTCCGGCAAGCGCACCTCTTCGGAGTGCTGCGCTGCCGTCGAGGACGCACCATCGAGCTCCACCGGCAAGAAGACCCAGTCCGGCAAAAGCTCTGATGCCCACTCCGGCAAGCGTGCCTCTTCGGAGTGTTGCGCTGCCGTCGAGGACGCACCATCGAGCTCCACCGGCAAGCACAAGAAGACGATGGCAGCTCCGCCAGAGACGAAGAAGGTGTCCGCCAAGGAGGATGGCACTGGTGGTACCTTCACCATCAGTGCCACGCTTGACCCTAAATAGGAAAGCGCGCTCGTTGCTTTCCTGCGGGCGAATGTCGACGTATTTGCATGGCAACCGTCTGACATCCCCGGTGTTCCCAGGAAAGTGATTGAGCACCACCTTGTCGTTTGTCCTCATGCGCGGCCCGTCAAGCAGAAAGTCCGGAAGCAGGCGGTGGAGCGCCAAGAATTCATTGCGGAGGAAATCAAGAAACTGGAAGCAGCAGGCCTTGTCAGAGGAGTGCTCCATCCCACGTGGTTGGCCAATCCTATAGTCGTGCGCAAGGCAAACGGGAAATGGAGGCTTTGCATCGATTTCACCGATGTTAACAAAGCTTGTCCCAAAGACCCATTTCCTTTGCCGCGCATTGACCAGATTGTTGACTCCACAGCTGGATGTGATTTGCTTTCATTTCTTGATGCATACTCCGGGTATCACCAGATCTTCATGGCAGAGGAGGATGAAGAGAAGACCGCATTTATTACTCCATGTGGCACGTACTGCTTTGTACGGATGCCTTTCGGATTAAAAAATGCTGGTTCAACATTTGCAAGAGTAGTCCATATTGCTCTTGAGCAACAAATACACAGAAATGTGGAAGCCTACATGGATGGTATAGTGGTCAAGAGCAAGGACAGAGCAACCCTGATCCAAGACTTGGATGAGACTTTTGCAAATCTGCGCAAGATCAGCCTCAAGCTCAACCCAGAGAAGTGTGTGTTTGGAGTTCCCTCCGGCAAGCTTCTCGGGTTCTTCGTGTCTCAGCGGGGGATTGAAGCCAACCCCGACAAGATCAAGGCCATTGAGCAGATTGAAGCACCAAAGCGCGTCAAGGATGTACAGAAACTTGCCGGTTGCGTGGCTGCTCTCAGCAGGTTCATCTCTCGGTCTGCTGAGCGCGCCCTGCCATTTTTCAAATCATTGAAAAAGGCAGGTCCAATGAAATGGACTCCGGAAGCGGAGGCTGCGCTGCAAGACCTGAAGAGATACCTGTCCTCCCCTCCAATACTTGTCGCACCTAAACCGCAAGAGAAGTTGCTGCTGTACATAGCGGCAACCAATCAAGTGGTTAGTGCTGCGTTAGTGGCAGAGAGGGAGGCGGATGATGAGCCAGCAACCGCGGCAAGCGCATCCAGCGACAAGCAGGGGGCTTCCCTGACAAGCTCTGGTCCCGACAAAGATGAACCCGCGCTGATACATGAGGAGATACGGAAGAAAATGGTGCAGCGCCCAGTTTACTTTGTCAGTTCCCTCTTGCAGGGGGCTAGGTCAAGGTACTCTGGTGTGCAGAAACTGCTTTTCGGCCTTCTCATGGCCTCGAGAAAGCTGCGCCATTACTTCCAAGCACATGAGATCACAGTGGTCACTCGCTTTCCACTGAAGAGGATACTGCAGAATCCAGAAGCGACAGGCAGGATTGCTGAGTGGGCACTGGAACTGTCAAGCTTTGGTCTCGAGTTTGAAGGCACTTCAACTATCCAGAGCAGAGCATTGGCAGAATTCATAGCGAAATGGACGCCAACCCCGGATGAAGAAATTCCAGAGATGAGCATCCCCGACAAAGAAGCTAGCAAAGAGTGGCTGATGTACTTTGATGGTGCCTTCTCGCTGCAAGGCGCCGGCGCTGGTGTGCTACTTATCGCACCCACCGGAGAGCACCTCAAGTACATAGTCCAGATGCACTTTCCCAAGGAGCAAGCAACAAATAACACCGCAGAATACGAAGGCTTGCTTGCCGGTCTCCGGATCGCGGCAGACCTTGGGATCAAGAAGCTCCTTGTCAGGGGTGACTCACAGCTTGTCGTCCGCCAAGTAAACAAGCATTATCAGAGTCCGTTGATGGAAGCTTACGTCGACGAAGTGAGAAAGCTAGAAGAGCGCTTTGACGGCCTACAAATGGAGCACGTTCCGAGATCTCAGAACGCCATTGCAGATGGCCTGTCGAAGTGCGCCGCACTTAAGTTACCTGTGGAACCAGGGACCTTTGTGCTCAAGCTGACTCAACCGTCCGTAACACCATCAGCTGGACAAAGCAAGAAGAGGAAGTTGATTCCTGGTGACTACCTGCCGGCAGAGCTTCCCGAGGCCGCCGCCAAGAAGGTCCCCAAGATCAACACCGAAGACGCTGAGGAGCAGTCTGCTCCGGCAAGCCCTAGGGCTTGTTCCGTTGAAGCAGAAGCTCCCGGCAAGCTTGTCGCGGAATGTCACGCTCCGGCAGAGACACAGCTTCTCGCCGTAGAAGCGGATAGTCCCGCAGCAACCTCCAAGATCAACGCCAAGAGCGCCGGGGAGCCAGATGCTCCGGCAAGCCCTAGGGCTTGTTCCGTTGAAGCAGAAGCTCCCGGCAAGCTTGTCGCGGAATGTCACGCTCCGGCAGAGACACAGCTTCTCACCGTAGAAGCGGATATTCCCGCAGCAACCTCCAAGATCAACGCCAAGAGCACCGGGGAGCCAGATGCTCCGGCAAGCCCTAGGGTTTGTTCCGTTGAAGCTGAAGCTCCCGGCAAGCTTGTCGCGGAACGTCAAGCTCCGGCAGAGACACAGCTTCTCGCCGTAGAAGAGGACGTTCCCGCAGCAGCAGAGTTGCCTTTAGTCCTTGTTGTCGAGCCACAGGCTCCAACATGGGCGCAGCAGATTGTCCATTTCCTTCAGACAGGAGAACTTCCCGAAGAGCAAGAAGAAGCCGAAAGAGTAGCCCGACAGTCAAGTATGTACCAGTTCGTCGACAAGACACTGTACAGAAGAAGACTCAACGGTGTGAAATTGAGGTGTATTCCCCGGGAAGACGGACAAAAGCTGTTGGCAGAGATACACGGAGGCATATGTGGTCACCACATTGGCGCGAGAGCACTTGTCGGCAAAGCATTCCGGCAGGGATTCTTCTGGCCAACAGCCCTCCAGGATGCAACTGCACAAGTAACCAAGTGTGAAGCGTGTCAGTTCCATTCCAAGCAGATACACCAGCCAGCTCAAGCTCTCCAGACGATCCCTTTATCCTGGCCATTTTCGGTCTGGGGGCTCGACATCCTCGGCCCCTTCCCCCGAGCTGTCGGGGGCTTTGAGTACTTGTACGTCGCAATCGACAAGTTCACAAAGTGGCCGGAAGTGGAACCAGTGAGGAAGGTGACCGCACAGTCAGCCGTCAAGTTCTTCAGGTCGATTGTTTGCCGCTTCGGGATCCCTAACCGGATAATCACCAACAACGACACACAATTTACGAGCCACACCTTCATGCAGTACGTCCAAGATCTCGGCGCCAAGGTCTGCTTCGCTTCTGTTGCTCACCCAAAAAGCAACGGTCAAGCGGAAAGGGCAAACGCCGAGGTGCTGCGCGGGCTCAAGACCAGCTTTCGACAGGCTGCACAAGTGCGGAAGAAACTGGATCGAGGAGCTACCGGTGGTTCTTTGGTCGATCAGAACGACGCCAAATCGAGCCACCGGACAGACACCCTTTGCTCTAGTCTATGGAGCAGAGGCAGTTACCCCCACGGAACTCGTATATGGGTCACCTCGAGTGCTCGCTTACGATGAGCTTGAGCAAGAGCGGCTGCGGCAAGATGACGCGCTGCTCCTTGAGGAAGATCGTCTCCAGGCTGCTGTGCGAGCTGCTCGCTACCAGCAAGCTCTGCGCCGCTACCACAGCCGCAGAGTCAATGCCAGGAGTCTCGAGGAAGGCGACCTTGTTCTTCGGCGCGTTCAGTCGGCCAAGAATTCCAACAAGTTGACGCCGAAGTGGGAAGGCCCTTACCGGGTGAAACGAGTCACAAGGCCTGGCGCTGTCCGCCTTGAGACCGAAGATGGCATTCCAGTGGGCAACTCCTGGAACATCGAGCATCTTCGTAAGTTTTACCCGTAAGGCGCGGTTGTCGGACCCCGTCCGGCAACCACCTTTCTGTACGAGTCTTGCCGCTGTTGCATGTAATCCTCTGTACAGAGCCAGGCGCAGACCCTGAGCACCAGAAAATGAAGCGCTGCATACCCCGGGGGTTTTAGCATGCATGCTAGGTTGAGTCTCGTCCTTGGTTAGGGTCGATAGTCCCTAACAGCGGCTAACCCCTAGCTTAGAGGTCGAGTGTCCGTCCCTTTGCTTTTCCTTCGTTCGCAGGGCTCGCACGTCCTGGCCAGACCACCTGGAGACGAAAAGGAGAAGAAGGGCGCGCCGGCACCTGGGCCCCAGCAAGAACGCCGGGGGCTGCGAATGCCAAGGTGTCACCCCCGGCAAGCCATAGTTGCCGGGGGCTGCAATATCAGATAAGTCTTTCATCCCTCTTCATGCACCCTCCTATGGACTGGGGAATGTGAAACCGCGTTTCTTCCCAGAAACTGCCGTGCTCCCCCGACTCTAGGCCCTGGAGCGCGTTCCCGGGGCCAAGTTTGGTCATAGTCGCGGAAGCGAAGGGATGAAACGAGGAGGCCGCGCCCACCTCGTTCCCGCCTCTGTCAAAGGCGTGAGAAAGGTCGAGCGGCGTGGGAAGGCGGCAGGGCCTGTTGCCGGGAATGTCTGTCCGAGGGATACTAAGGATTTGCTCCTTGGCGTGGGTTCAACCCGCGAGGCAAATAACCCGGCAAACATCCCCTTCTCATTAAAAAACATCCCATACAGGTACAGTCCATAGAGGATGAAAAACATGAAGAGAGGATTACAAGCTCTAGATACAACTAAGGCCCGAGGGCTTACAATTAAAAAGATAAGGTGCCCGTAATCCCTTTCCTGTCCCTCTCTTCAGGAGGTAGGTCAAGAAGGCGAAAGGGGGAAAGGGGCGCAAAGGCGAGCTACGGGTGCCAGAAGACACCAAGAGAACATCCCGGGGGCCGGACGGTGATGACGATGCCGGGAGAAGGGTGCGAAGGAGGGGCGGCAGGACGTCAGCACGCTGTCGAGGGCACCACGCCCTCGTACTCCGACCTGACGGCCTTGTCGCCAGCCCTCCTCCCCTTCCGCGGCCTCCCTACGCCAGCCGCCCAAGGAGACGCCCCCGGGGAGTTCAAGAAGCCGGCAGCGCGGATGATGGGGTCGCCGGTGCCGCACGAGACGGCGCCCGACACCTAGTCGGAGCCGCCATCCTGTCACCCGCCACCCTCGCCATCACTGCCGCTCTCCTCCTCGTCACTCTCGCTCGAGGAGGAGCCTTCGCTATAGGAGGAGCTGTCCACGCAGCACTTCGCCCGGGTGCCGAAGCACCCGAAGACCTTGACGGAGAGGAGATCGCCCTCCACCAGCTCAAAATGGAGGGTGAACCCCTTCATCAGGCTGTGGATGCGGGCGAACGTCTTCCACCCTCGATCGAGATACATCACACTAGGGGCTGGGAACACCACGCGGACTCGCGTGCCGCTGATCCCACAGCCCCTCATGTGTAATCTCAGAGTTTCGGGCGGGTCCGACTCCATCGCGCTCGCGAACGGAGCTGGAAGCCGGAGGCGACGACGAGGCGCCCGGTGCAGCTTGACGAAGAACTCGCAAGGGTTGTCCCCTATATGGACTGCCGCGGGGGGAGGAGCCGCCGGCGGGGGCGAAGCTGGCGCGTTGCCCCGTCCGCCTCTTCCCCGAGCGCTTCGACCTCGTCCTCGACCTCGTCCACGACCTCGCCCCCTCCCTCTTCCCCTTATGGCTGGCTCTGCCACCACGAGCGAGGAAGAGGGGAGGGTGCGCTGTCTGGCGGTGACCCTCGCCGCCACCGATGAAGGCCCAGGATTCCCTTTCTCCATGGCGAATGAGAGAAAGGGGAGCAGAAGCTGAAGAAAGGAGGAGACGAGCTCGTGCAGGCTTCGGTGCTCCCTTCCCGCTCCTTATAAAGGAGCGAAGTGGGAGCCCAGCCGCCCCGCTCAACGAATCAAGGCACAGGAAGAGCAGGGAGGCGGGCCGACCCGTCACCTCCGCTCGCAACGGCCCAGATTCCCGCTCCCACCGTCCGCGATCCCAAGTGCATGGGAGCCGCGTGGCGGGGATGCAGAACTGAGGCGACGGATGGGGCGGCCTCGCCCTACCCCGTAATCTCGGGGAGTGGGCGCTTCGAAAACCGCGCACCGGCCCCGTCCAATAAATGTGCCACGCCTACCTCCGTTTGGAGAAGAGGGCGTGGGCCGTCCCCCTTCATCATGGCTTGATGCATGCTCGCGGGGCTTAGCCACGCGCGTGCGCCGCCCACGTCTCCCACGATGCCGCGTTTGACGCATGCCGCTCCGGGCGTGCGCGATAGAAGCGGAGAGATATACGGCGTGACCCAGGCCGCGCGTGCCTGTGCACTGTTTTGGGCCTGACCCAACAGCGCTCGGCACCGTGTCTGGCCCAGGCCCGGGGGCTCCTGTCGGTGTACTAAAGTAGGGGTACCCTTAGTACCCCGAACTTGTGCACGGGCAGTCGCAGCGTCCCGCGGCAAGGCCTGCCAGGTCACCGCCAAGATCCTTCGTGGTCCCTCTGAAGACCATTCTAGAACAAAGTACTCAAGACAAGACCCCGGCAAGAGGAGCTTGCCGGGAAGAAGTCAAGACCCCGGCAAGAGGAGCTTGCCGGGAAGGCCATCAGAAGCGTCCCAAGGCCCCGGCAAGAGGCGCTTGCCGGGAAGGCCGTCCAAGGCATTCCAAGGAACTTGCCGTGGCGCGCTACACGCCCCGACAAGGCCCGGTGAGCGACAAGCTCCCGGAAGTGACAAGTCGACGGCCGCGGCAAGCCCCCACTCCACGCCCGCGCTCCAGCACATCCACCCACGTGTCGCTCCGGGGCCCCTCCCGAGCGCACGTGGCAGGAGGCTGTGCAGCTAGGGGCGTGCGGTGGCACGCAGGCACTGACAAGACAACCATCATGGCAAGACGGTGGCGTCCCTAGCGGTCCCTTTCGGTGCTGTCTAGGCGACACAGACGGACATTTAATGCCCTTGTCCCCTGCCGTCAGGGTTAGGTATGATAACGCTGTAGCAGCTAGCTGTGCCTACTACAGCACCTAGCTGTGCCTATCCACGGCACCCTTTCCATCTTTGCCCTTGGCCCCCGTTGCTCTATGTCGGTAACCCCTTGAGTATAAAAGGAGGCCCGTGTGCAACATAGAGGGGGTCGGCCATTTTGAGAGCCTCAGGGAGCAATCCCACACACTCACGCTCGAACTCGCTCCCGAGCTAGAAATCAATACCAAACCACAAAGCAGGAGTAGGGTTTTACGCATCCGTGCGGCCCGAACCTGGGTAAATCGCTCGCGTGCTTCGCCTCGATTTACTCTTCGCACGACCAACCGCCCGCGTGCTTCGCCTCGATCTGCTCTTTGCGCGACCTCCGCCCCCCGCCGAAAAAAAAGGGACCCGGTCCGCCGGTCCCATAGGTGCCCGTGGATCAGAAACCCCGGCAGAGAAGATAGTCTCACATCAACTAGGCGTATTTAACGGGCTATGGAGATGCCCATCAATAGATATCAATGTGAGTGAGTAGAGATTGCCATGCAACGGATGCACTAGAGCTATAAATATATGAAAGCTCAACAATAGAAACTAGTGGGTGTGCATCCAACTTGCTTGCTCATGAAGACCTAAGGCAATTTGAGGAAGCCCATCATTGGAATATACAAGCCAAGTTCTATAATGAAAGATTCCCACTAGTATATGAAAGTGATCACATGAGAGACTCTCTACTATGAAGATCATGGTGCTACTTTGAAGCACAAGTGTGGTAAAAGGATAGTAACATTGTCCCTTCTCTCTTTTTCTCTCATTTTTTTATATTTTTTTGTATGGCCTTTCTCTTTTTTTATGGCCTTTCTCTTTTTTGGGGCTTCTTTGGCCTGTTTTTTTTCATCCGGAGTCTCATCCCGACTTGTGGGGGAATCATAGTCTCCATCATTCTTTCCTCACTGGGACAATGCTCTAATAATGATGATCATCACACTTTTATTTTTCTTACAACTCAACAATTACAACTCGATACTTAGAACAAGGTATGACTCTATGTGAATGCATCCGACGGTGTACCAGGATATGCAATATGACAATGATGAATGTGTCATGATGAACTAGATGGTGGAAAGTTGCATGGCAATATATCTCGGAATGGCTATGGAAATGCCATAATAGGTAGGTATGGTGGCTGTTTTGAGGAAGGTATATGGTAGGTGTATGATACCGGCGAAAGTTGCGCGGTATTAGAGAGGCTAGCAAGGGTGGAAGGGTGAGAGTGCGTATAATCCATGGACTCAACATTAGTCATAAAGAACTCATATACTCATGGACTCAACATTAGTCATAAAGTACTACGCGCATGCTCCTAGGGGGATTTATTGGTAGGAAAATACCATCGCTCGTCCCCGACCGCCACTCTTAAGGAAGACAATCAATAAATAAATCATGCTCCGACTTCATCACATAACGGTTCACCATACGTGCATGCTACGGGAATCACAAACTTCAACACAAGTATTGTTTAAATTCACAACTACTCAACTAGCATGACTTTAATATTATCACCTCCATATCTCAAAACAATTATCATGCTTCAATCTTTTCTTAGTATTCAACACACTCAAAAGAAAGTTTCACAAATCTTGAATACCAAGCATATTATTATTAAGCAAATTACCATGCTATTTAAGACTCTCAAATTAATTTAAGTGAAGCATGAGAGATCAATAGTTTCTTTAAAAAGAATCCACCACTGTGCTCTAAAATATCTATGTGAAGCACATAGAGCAAAATTGTCTAGCTCAAAAGATATAAGTGAAGGACATAGAGCAAAATTATCTAACTCAAAAGATATAAGTGAAGCACATAGAGTATTCTATCAAATTTTAATTCATGTATGGCTCTCTCAAAAGGTGTGTACAG
The DNA here is from genome assembly GCF_002575655.3 of Aegilops tauschii subsp. strangulata. Classification (NCBI taxonomy): domain Eukaryota; kingdom Viridiplantae; phylum Streptophyta; class Magnoliopsida; order Poales; family Poaceae; genus Aegilops; species Aegilops tauschii. The sequence goes on along the minus strand of NC_053036.3, from coordinate 642,129,046 downwards.
CAAGGATGATTGTGGTATACTAGCAAACAAAGACACAAATAATACAAGACGCTCCAAGCAAAACACATATCATGTTGGTGAATATATAGCTCCAAGTAAATTACCGATGGAAGTGGCGAAAAGAGGGGATGCCTTCCGGGGCATCCCCAAGCTTTAATTTTTTGGTGTCCTTGGATTATATTGGGGGTGCCATGGGCATCCCCAAGCTTAGGCTCTTGCCACTCCTTTTTCCATGATCCATCAAAAGAATTCACCCAAAACTTGAAAACTTCACAACACAAAACTTAAAATAGAAAACTCGTGAGCTCCGTTAGCGAAAGAAAACAAAAGACCACTTCAAGGTACTGTAATGAACTCATTCTTTATTTATAGTGGTGTTAAACCTACTGTATTCCAACTTCTCTATGCATTATAAACTATTTTACTAACCATAGATTCATCAAAATAAGCAAACAACACACGAAAAACAGGATCTGTCAAAAACAGAGCAGTCTGTAGTAATATGAAGCTAGCGCAAGATCTGGAACCCAAAAAATTCTAAAATAAATTGCTGGACGTGAGGAATTTATCTATTAATCATCTGCAAAAATAATTAACTAAATAGCACTCTTCAAATAAAAATGACAGCAGTTCTCGTGAGCGATAAAGGTTCTGTTTTTTACAGCAAGTTCAACAAGACTTTCCCCAAGTCTTCCCAACGGTTCTACTTGGCTCAAAAACTAATTAAACACAAAAAACACAACCTAAACAGAGCCTAACTAATTTATTTATTACTAGACAGGAGCAAATAGCAAGGAATAAAAATAAAATTGGGTTGCCTCCCAATAAGCGCTATCGTTTAACGCCCCTAGCTAGGCATAACAAGCAAGAATAGATCTAGGTATTGCCATAGTAATAAGATAGATTGGTGAAACTCATTTCATATTCTCTACGTTTGGCAGCAAGTTTTCTTTGAGGCAAGCAAAAGTAATCAAAAGGACTAAATTTAATGGGACAAAAGTCCCCAAGATCAACCTTGGGAGGTATAGGTTCCTCCTTTGGTCCTTCATAATGCACAACCAATTCATCATTATAAACATTCTTTTGACAGAACTTTGTGAGCCTATATTCAAGGGAATATCCTAGTTCATTGTTTCAAATAGCCAAATCATCATTAAGTTCAGAAATTTTATCAACTAAAACATTGGTAGGAACCCTTCTTCTAAGATTTTCATTAAAAGCAACATAATCTAGAGATTGAAAACGCATTATTTCTTCTTGATCAAAGAGGGTAGCCTCTATGGGAGGATGGCAAGCGTCCACCCTATAATGCGCAAAGATTTCTCTGGCTTCTCTTATTATGAATCTAAACTCATGAGCCAAAAAGATAGTAGCGGCACGCTTAACAGATGAATGTTCAAAATTAGAAAATTCCAGAAAAATCCTTTGTATGGAAGGATGCATGTGCATGAATTGTCTTTCAAGTTCAACTAAAAGCATGGCAATAGCGTCCGCACGACTACTAGTTCTGTGAAGGATAGAACTACCCATAGAAGGTAAAGCACCGGCACAAGTTAAGAAATCTTGAATAACTCCTTTTCCAATAATATTACCACTACCAACACGGAATTTTTTTGTATGAAAGATGGTAGGTTCTTTAGCAGGAGCATTAGAATTTTCCATGATATTGTTATCGCCCATATTGGCGATGACTTCCCCAATTTCAGACATAACGACAAGCAAGCAAACTAGCACACGAGCAAACAAAAAGGCAAACAGAGAGGGAGGATAGAGAGAGAGGGCAAATAAAACGGCAAGGTTGAATTGGGGGGAGAGGAAAATGAGAGGCAAATGGCAAATAATGTAATGCAAGAGATAGGGATTGTGATGGGTACTTGGTATATTGACTTTTTGTGTAGACTCCCCGGCAACGGCGCCAGAAATGGCTCGTTGTCGGGAGTCAAATCTTGACTTGCGCGAAACTCCCCGGCAACGGCGCCAGAAGTCCTTCTTTCTACGTCTTGAGCTTGCGTTGGTTTTCCCTGAAGAGGAAGGGATGATGCAGCAGAGTAGCGTAAGTATTTCCCTCAGTTTTTGAGAACCAAGGTATCAATCCAGTAGGAGGCCACGCTCAAGTCCCTCGTATCTGCACAAAGCGATAGCTACTCGCAACCAACGCGATTAGGGGTTGTCAAGCCCTTCACGGTCACTTACGAGAGTGAGATCTGATAGATAGAATATTTTTGGTATTTTTGATATAAAGATGCAAGGTAAAAAGTAAAGGCAAAGTAAATAGCAAAGCAATATAAAAGTGATGGAGATTGATATGATGAGAATAGACCCGGGGGCCATAGGTTTCACTAGTGCCTTCTCTCAAGAGCATAAGTATTCTACGGTGGATGAACAAATTACTGTTGAGCAATTGATAGAATTGTGCATAATTATGAGAATATCTAGGCATGATCATGTATATAGGCATCACGTCCGTGACAAGTAGATCGAAACGATTCTGCATCTACTACTATTACTCCACTCATCGACCGCTATCCAGCATGCATCTAGAGTATTAAGTTAAAAACAGAGTAACGCCTTAAGCAATATGACATGATGTAGAGAGATAAATTCATGCAATATGAAATAAACCCCATCTTGTTATCCTCGATGGCAACGATACAATACGTGCCTTGCCGCCCCTTCTGTCACAGGGTAAGGACACCGCAAGATCGAACCCAAAGTTAAGCACTTCTCCCATGGCAAGAACTACCAATCTAGTTGGCCAAACCAAACGGATAATTCGAAGAGACTTGCAAATATAAGCAATCATACATAAAAGAATTCAGAGAAGATACAAATATTATTCATAGATAGACTTGAACATAAACCCACAATTCATCGGTCTCAACAAACACACCGCAAAAAGAGGATTACATCAAATAGATCTCCACAAGAGAGGGGGAGAACTTTGTATTGAGATTCAAAGAGAGAGAAGAAGCTATCTAGCTACTAACTATGGACCCGAAGGTCTGAGGTAAACTACTCACACTTCATCGGAGAGGCTATGATGATGTAGAAGCCCTCCGTGATGACGGCCCTCTTCCGGCGGAGCTCCGGAACAGGCCCCAAGATGGGATCTCGTGTATACAGAAAGTTGCGACGGTGGAATTAGGTTTTTGGCTCCTGTTCTGATCGTTTGGGGGTAGGTGTGTATATATAGGAGAAAGAAGTACGTCGGAGGAGCAACGAGGGGCCCACGAGGCAGGGGGCGCGCCCTACGGGGGGCGCCCCCCTCGTGACCGCCTCTTTTGTTCCTTGGAGCAGGGTCCAAGTCTCCTGGATCACGTTCGGTGAGAAAATCACATTTCCGAAGATTTTATTCCGTTTGGACTCCGTTTGATATTCCGTTTCTTCGAAACACTGAAATAGACAAAAAAACAGCAATTCTGGGCTGGGCCTCTGGTTAATAGGTTAGTCCCAAAAATAATATAAAAGTGAAAAATAAAGCCCAATATAGTCCAAAACAGTAGATAATATAGCATGAAGCAATCAAAAATTATAGATACGTTGAAGATGTATCACACACCTTGAGCTGCCGTAGCCGGGGCTTGCCACGCCGCTAGCGCGCCCACCTCCATCTGTGACCCCTTCTACTGAAGTTGAGGCACCTTGAACCGGACAACCGGGCCTTGATGCACTACCAGAATCGCCCCCTATGCCGACGGCCAGGGCCGTCGGCATAGCCCTGAGTCCCGTCGGGACAGGCCTATGCCGACGGCCCCCGTCGGCATAGGGCCGTCGGCAACATATGCGTCGGCATAGCCAGGGCGGCCGTCGGCATAGATGCTTTCCCGACGGGGGCCGTACATCTATGCCGACGGCCCTGGCCGTCGGCAACTATCACGCCTAATGGCGGCCGCCGTCAAGTCTGCCCAACAAACGGTCGCCACGTGGCACCCCTATGCCGACGGCCTAGCCGTCGGCTTAGTTTAAAAACTATGCCGATGGCTAGGCCGTCGGCATAGGGGTGCCACGTGGCGACCAGCCGCTGCTCTAGGACCAGGGCTATGCCGACGGCCTGGCCGTCGGCATAATTTGAAACTAAGCCGACGGCCAGGCCGTCGGCATAGTCCTTCAAACAGAGATCCCAGTAGCTGACACGTGGGCACCTATGCCGACGGCCTAGCCATCGGCACAGTTTTTAAACTAAGCCTACGGCTAGGCCGTCGGCATAGGTGCCACGTGTCAGCTACTGGGAGCTCACGCTCGCCCTATGCCGTCGGCATAATTTGCTTTTGCTTTTTTTTTCTTTTTTCTGTTTGTTTTCAGATCAATTCAATTCAAACAGCAGCACATATCAGCAGATATATATGATGGGATAGACATATAAAACACAACGGGATATCATCCGGCACCATCACAACAATATATGCATAAGCATCATCACACACAAGTCTCTAAATGAACATCATCACAACCAACATAAGCATAAGCATATAGAGAAGCACACAAGTCATCTAAATGATCATCACCACACACAAGTCATCTCAAGCATCATCACCACACAAGGATCATCGAGCACCGCGGAGGTCGTCACCGCCAAGACGGCCAAAGCCCAGGTCGTCACTGCTAGCGGCAGCGCTACCGCCAAGACCGCCTCCGCCTCCACCTCCGCCTCCGCCTCCGTGGATCGGAGTGGTCGGGCTCCGTGTCTCCGGAGTGCTGCGAAGACCACCGCCAACGGTAGATCCACCTGTTCCCTGGATGTTGAAAAGACATATGCACGGGATATATGACTGTGTTGAAAGGCATGACATGCTTTGGGTGAATAGATTGGGGATGAACTAACCGGCGAGGGGCCAACGTTCTGTGCCACAAACTCCTCAAAGCTCATCAGCACTGGTTGTGCTGGAGGGCATTGTGCTGGAGGGAACCGAGGACACCTGCCGGCTGCCATATCCTGAAAAGCCTGCTGCATCTGGCTATCCCTCTGCACTTGGTGTTCATAAAGCCTCTGATGCCACGCCATGGTCTCCTGGCGTGTGTACTCCATGTAGGCCTACGGTATGACATGATGGAACTCATAAAACTATTAAATGCAGAAAATGAAGTGAGAAATGAAGATAAGAGGGAAAATACTTACAGATTGTTGCTCCTAAAAGAGGGACTGTGTACTAGTCACTGGCTGGCTCGTGCGCTGGCTCAGGCTCGGGTCGATCCGACGAAGCTGTGTGTAGGAGATACTAGGAGTGATCACAACATCGAGAACCGCCTCCCGACCGTGCTCCTTGGGCCCCATCCTCACCACCGCCATGTCGTCCAGAGGCGCCGCAATGGGGTCAGGTGTGTCAGGATGTAACTCCAGATACGCTTCGGAGTAGGCCTTCTTCCTCCCTGCGGTCTTCTTGCCGTAGTACTTGGGCTCGCCAGGCTTGGGGTCCTTCCGCGTATGGGCGATCTCCCACGCCTGCATGTGTGAGAGCGGCCGCTTCAGTTTCTCCTCCTGCACCACCAAACAGAGGTTAGTCATACATAAGAAAGTGATGGTAAATGGAAGAAGAATGTTTAATGGGGTTAGTCATACATTAACTGCCTTGTGGAGATAGTGGTTTTGGTTTCCCTGAGCATGTACTCCCTCCGTCCCTCGGTTAGCCTTATTTTTGGTTCTCATAGCCGCCCAGGCTCCAGCCTCATCACACCAAAGATCCACCAATGCCGCCCAGGACTCGTCTTTTCCATAACACCAATTTGGACACACCTACATAATAAAAGCATAATGGCATGTAGGTGTGTCCAAATTGGTGTTATGGAAGCATAAAGCATAATGTACCACAAGATAATGAAAGCATAATATATGAAAGCTTAATGAAAAATCTTTTATACTTACCACCAAGAACTCGGGCCTCTCCAAGGTAATGCCCATCCTCCGCGCTTCTTCCTTGGTCATCTTCACACCAAGATAGTCGTGGTAGTATGTGGAGATGGCCACATAGCGCACCTCGTACTGCATCTGGCAGGCCTTCTTCTTGCATTGGCGCAGCACGATCTGGTCCGCTCTAGCCCTGTGCTCCGGAAGAACTCGATAGAATTTCTACAATCATGCATGAAACAAGAATGGAAGAAGCCATGAGTTAAATCATTCATGAAACTAGAATGGACTTGAGCTTCTGAAAAGAACTCACCTAGAAAGTAGTGATCACGGCCTTGGCATGGGTCTCATGGTCCGCGTGGCGGGCCTTCCCAGTGGTCCCAGCTCGTGGCCAAAACCCGACGGTCCGGCTGCCTGACTGGATCAGGACAGTACAACCCCGGCCAATATAACTTCAGCAAGACGGTGATGAGGCCGTTGGGAATACGGACCCCTTTAGAATATATCCAGTTGCTGCAAAAGAATGAACTATTAGCATGTGACAAGAAAAATAAATAACAACCGGAATAAGCATGTGACAAGCAAAATAATGAACCACTTACTCTTTTCCCGTGGGCTCAATGAGCCACTTCTGCTCCTCAGTAGCAGGAACCTGCTTTGGTAGCTTTGCGTTGCCACACAGCCACCCCTTCTTGTCAACCCCCTTCCCGTCACCACCCTCCTCCTCGCCTGCCTCCCCCTCCCCAACCTCCTCCCCAACCTCCTCCTCCTCCTCCTCGCCTGCCTCCTCCTCCACCTCCTCCTCCTCCTCCACCACCACCTCCTCCTCCTCCTCCCTAGAGTGTACCTCACTAGAGGAGGGCCTCGAAGACAACACCCCTAAGTCGGTGAGGGTGCGCTCTTTCTGGCCGCGACCCCCTGTAGTGGCTCTCCCCCCCCCCGCCCCTCCTCCTCTAGGGGCACCTCTCCCTCGACCTCCCTGTGAGGAGTCATCGTCAAGTAGCCGAGGGGGAGGATTACGTGCTCGACCACTCCGACTAGGCAGGCCGACAACCTTGCATAGGAAACCCACGCCGTCGGCCTTCCCGTTGCCCATGTTCCACGAACCTGCATTGAAAAGAGAAAAAGCAATTAGTAAATTAATGAAATGAAGGAAAAGGCATGATAATAAACACATTAATAAAAATGCATAAAAAGGCATATTCCTAAACTATAGAAAAAAATACTTGAAACGTACATCTGCTAGAACCCATATGAATCATCACTGTTGTAACCTCTTTCTCGGTCCGTCTCATCATCACTATCAATCATATCATCTTCGTTGTCCGACGGAGGTGGAGGCTCTTCCTCGTCGTCAGCGTCTTCGTTTAACTTTTCTAGCATAATTATGTCATTTTCATTGACAATGGTCTCACCATCATTCTGTGCATCGTCGACGTTTGGGTCCACATCATCATCACCCAATGGTCTAGCGTCATCGTTTCTAACCACATCATCATCATCATCATCAGGTTGCTCTTGATAGAACACTCCCTCGTATGTCATGGGGTTAACGTTGTAGTAATCGTCTTCATTCGGGTCTGGTTGCCTACCATGTGGCGACACCTTGAACACAACTTCCCAACCCTTTAGATACACTTTCTGGCATGGGTAAGGCAGATAATATACTTGTGTAGCTTGGGTAGCCGCAATGAAGAGATCGGCTCCGGCATAGACGGTTGATGGTTTAACTTCGACCAAACCAATGGAAGGCGTATGTTTTACCCCCTCCCGCGGATCGAACCATCGGCATTTGAACACAGGCAGACTTAGGGTCTCACGCCCCTGGCGGAATTTAACCTCGTATATATTTTGTACCCTTCCGTAGTAGTCTACTGAATTTTGACCGGGGGTGTACACTCCAGTATTTATAGTTTTGGGATCGGGGCGGCTGTTTTGGTGCTCCTCTGTATGGAAGCAATACCCATTCACATCATACTTTTTACATGTCATGACGGCAGGGTCAAAACCCATGGAAACCCGTCTCAATTCATCATCCATAGATATGTTTGGATCTTTTCCCTACAAGTATAATGGAAATTGTTGCGTGCATTAGTTCGGTTAACTAATAAATGTTGAAGTAGGTATTTAATAGGGGAGTGTGGAAAATTACTTTCTCCATGAACCAAGCAACAAAAATTTTACGTCCAGGGTTTCCATGACGGAGAAGAGTAAGTGCCTCCGCCTCAGTAGGAGGATTCACTCCCGTCCATTCCTCTTGAACGAAATCACTAAAAAAAGATAAGCGGTGTTAGACCGGGACTAAGTGAACATGAAACATGATAATGTGGAAGACATAAAGGAATGGTGTAGTGGTATTACCTCATCCACACTTCCTCAACTTCCTTGATGTTGTGCAAGATATAGAACATGAGGTCCTCCCACTCTTGTCGTGGCATGTTATAAGATTTCGAGGCCCCAGCCCTCCCACCTTGCGCGTTGAATAGATCGAGTCTGGGTTGATACTTGGGCTCTTCTATATTGTATCGAGGCACCTTGTTATGCAAATGGGGAATGTGGTCTGAATAGTATGATGTCCTGAGGTCTGACACCTCCTCTAGGATAACTGCCTCAGCTATGGAAGCTTCAATCTTAGCTTTGTTTCCACATTTCCGTCGGAGATGCTTGTTCTGCCTCTCAGGGCCGTACTACCAGCGATTTTGCACAGGGCCCCCCAACAATACCTCGTTCGCGAGGTGCAGAATGAGATGTGTCATCAGAGTAAAGAAGCCTGGCGGAAAGATCTTCTCTAGCTTGACTATCAACTCCGGTGCCTTCTTATGCAATTTTTCAATCACCTCTTTACTTACTTCTTTAGCACAGAGCGTGCGGAAGAAATGGCTAAGCTCGGCAAGCACTCGCCAGACATGCTCGGGGACATAGCCTCGAACCATCACCGGCATTATCCGCTCAATCCATACATGGTAGTCATGACTCTTCAGGCCGGTCACTTTGCCCGTTGAAAGATTGACTCCCTTACTTATATTCGATGCATAACCATCGGTGAACTTCAAAATTTGTTTCAGCCAGATAAGTACTTCTTCTTTTTCTGGCGGTTTAAGGACAAAGTCAGCATCTGGCTTGAACCAGTTTTTTCGACCGCCTGTGGGAGGCTTCATGTTCAGGCGTGGTCTATCACAAATTCTCTGTTGATCGGCTCTAGCTTTTACGTTATCCTTCGTCTTATCAGGAATGTTGAGGATCGTGTGGAAAAGGGACTCTGCCACATTCTTTTCGGTGTGCATCACATCAATATTGTAAGGAAGTTTGAGGTCCTTGAAATAGGGAAGCTGCGAGAAGGGGGTAATGTGCGTCCAGTTGTGCGTCTCACCATATCCCTCGAAGCCTTTGGCTTTGGCTTTGCCTTTGCCTTTGACTTTAGGCTTGAGAGCTTTTAGCTAAGCAAGAACATCTGCCCCCGAAAATGTTGGAATCTCGGTTACTTCATGAACAACCCGGCCTTTCGTGAAGTTCTTCTTGTCTTCCCTGTCTGGATGGTCTGGAGGGAGGAACTGTCGATGCAGGTCAAAGGCTACATACTTGCCACCCTTACTCAGCCAAATCATTCGCAGAGCCTGCATGCACACTGGGCATGGCATCTTACCACTTGTACACCATCCGCAGAATAGAGCATAGCCGGGAAAGTCATGCATGCAATAGTGCAACCAAACTTTCATCACGAAATTTCTCTGCAGATCCCGGTCGTATGTCAACCTCGGAAAGTACCAAGAATGGTGCAAAGCATCCACAAGCGGCTGCATAAACACACCCAATTGCTTCCCCGGGTAGTCAGGCCCCGGAATGATGAGCGACAAGAACATGGTCTTCCGTTGCATTAGGGCACCGGGAGGAAGATTGAGTGGAATTACAAACACAGGCCAGCGGCTGTATGGATTGGACGACATACCATATGGATTCAACCCATCACCTGATATGGCTATTCTGACATTCCCAGCCTCGGCTGCTTCCTCGGGGTATTCTTCATCGAATGACTTCCATGCTTCCCCTCCCGATGGATGTATGATTTTTTTTGGATTGTACCTTATACCTTCCTTGTGCCACTTCATCATTTTGCCAGACTCCTTCGTGATGAAAAGGCGCTACAGTCTTTTTATAAAATCAAGATACCGAAGAACCTTAACGGGGATGGTTAGCTGCTTTTTCTGACCATCCTCACCGACCACCTCAATGTACCGAGACGAACCGCACTTCCTACAGTACTTGTCATCCGCATACTCGTGCCTAAACAAAAGGCAATTCTTCGGGCAAACATCTATTTTCTCATAATCCATAGAGAGTGCCTTCATGATTTTCTTTGTATTGTACATGCTTTTCGGCAGTTCATGACCCTCAAGGAGGCTGTTAGCCCATACTCCCAGGAATGCTTCGAAGCATTTCTGGCTACAGCCGTACTCAGCCTTGACTGCAATCAGTTGCGAGATGGCATCCAGCTGAGATATTTTCGCACCCGCATAAAGAGGTTTCTTCGACGAGGCCAAGACCTCCAAGAAGGCCTTTGCGGTTGCCTCCGGCTCCTCTGGTTCATTCTCTGAAGGTGTCGCATTTGCCGTTTCTGCAACAATGACATCATCTAGCATGTCCCTGACCCCGTCGTCCTCATATCCATCGATGCGTTGTCGCATCACCTCCTCTCTACCACGGTCCTGCTCGGCTATGTTTATCGGCGGCATGTCAAAGTTTGGCATAATCCGTGTGTGCGAAGGTGCTCACTCATGTCCGTCTGATTTCTACGGTGACGTCTGGCACATCTCGCACAGGGGCATGGTGGTATAATTCTCATTGGACGACGGAATATCTCCTTCAAATACACATCGGTTTTCGCGATCCACTCTGATGTTACTCGATTCCGACGGATAAAACCACTGTACATCCACTGATTATCTGCCATCCTCTGCTTTTTTGCAAGCCACACAACATAATTAAGGATTCACTTAAATTAATCACATCAAATTTTCAGTTTCTACCGCGTTGAATCCACCTACATCTCTAATAGGTAAAGATGGGTCCTAATCCCACCCGAGGATGTGTAGATTGAGTACGTTCTCCATTCTACCCGTTCCGAGACAAAATTTCGGCATCACCTCCCCGCTGTTCTCCAAATACACGTCTCGGCAAAATGCCGAGAGAATGTGCATCCGGAGAACAACAGGGAGGCGCCGCCGAAATCTTGTCTTGGAACGGGGTAGAATGGAGAACGTACCCAATCTACACATCCTCGGGCTGTCCGTGGAAAGCGCTGGACAATCCAAAAGAGCTGCGGTGATAAATATGCAATTGAATGCATATTTATCGATGCAACCCTTTCGGACGGGAGACCTAGGTTACACGACTTGATGTGAAAATTTAATCTAGTTAAAAGAGGCTAGGAGGTGAAGGTGGATTCGTAGCTCACCCTCCGCTGTAGAGGAAGTAGTCGAGCAGCGGCAGGATCCCGGACATTTGACAACATTTGACAACATGCATCTATCACATACATTTGACAACATTTGACAACATTTTTTTAGCAAGATCATCATGATAAAATAACTAACCAATATACATCAATCCATCCATTCATCCATACAACATGCATCTATCACATAACAAGCAGTAAAAAATGCAAAAAAATGAAAAAAAAGCTCACCGGGCCAGCCGGGACGGCGAGGCAGGGCGGCCGGGGCAGCGGGCGAGCAGGGGGTGGCGGTGGAGGGCCGAGGCAGGGGCGGCCGGGGCAGCGGGCGAGCAGGGGTGGCGGTGGAGGGCCGAGGCAGGGGCGGCCGGGGACGGGAGGGCCGGGCGCGCGGGCCGGCAGGAGCCGCGGCCGGCTCGCGGTCGGGGGGAGGCTGGTGCGGCATTGGGGTCGGGGGAGGCCGGGGCGGCGCAGCGCGGTAGGGAGAGGTCGGGGCGACGGCGGCTTCAGACGGCGACGGGGGAGGCAGGGGTGGAGACGGCGAGGACGGCGGGGAGGGGGGACGGGCGAGGGAAGCGGAGAGTGGCGCGGGTGGAGCGGCGGCGGGCGGGCGGCGGGAGCGTCGCGGGCGGCGGGGAGCAGCGGCGGGCGGCGGCGGCAGCGCGGGTCGGGCTCGGAGGCGCACGGGATCTGGCCGGGGACGAACGAGTGGAGGGGGTTGACTGGATATGGATAAGGCAACTATGCCGACGACTAAGCCGTCGGCATATGTAGTGATGCCACGTGGCACCTATGCCGACGGCTTAGCCGTAGGCATAGTTTTTTTTATTTTGTATAAATTTTTTAATGTTTTCTTATAGTTATATATTTATTCTTTTTTATTTTATATAGATTTTTAAAAAAAGTTTATAGTTATAATTTTCCTTTTTTATGTTTATTATTTCATATAGATTTTTTATTTTTTTAAACCGCTCACCCTCTCCTCTCCCGGAACCACACAGAGGGGAGGGGAGGGGAGGCGCCGAATTCGAGCAGCTTCGTCCGCCAAGGCCGTGGCCTGGTCGCGGGTATGGGAGCGCCATGGCCGCCCTCGATCACGTGCTCGATCTGGAGCTTAGTTCGTCAGGTGAGTGAAGGGGGAGGGGGTCGTCGACGGTGAGGGTGGGGGTGGGGGCGGGGGTAGCTTAGTTCGTCATGTGAGTGAAGGGGGAGGGGGTCATCGACAGAGGGACACCTGGGAGCAACATCCGGGCCACAACACCACCCTGCTTGTATGAGGGCCCGGTACGACACTCCGGTGGCATTGCTACCCCCTAGGGACCCCGTCCCGCCTAACCCTGGAGCGGTTGACCACGAGATCTAGCCCTTTGACTTCCTACGGACGGGCTTTAACTAGTGGACCTCTCCACCCGATTTTGTCAGGTCAGCCCAGAGGGACACCTGGGAGCAACATCCGGGCGAAACCCACAGCTACATCCACTCTGTGTAGACCCGACGCGTCTGTTTCCCCCCTCCAGGTGCCGGCGGCGGCGCCGTCAATGAGGGGTGCCACACCCCAAGACGCGTGCCGCCTCTTCGGACATGCCACAACACCACCCCGCATGTATGAGGGCCCGGTGCGACGCTCCGGTGGCATTGCTACCCCCCAGTGCCCCCGTCCCGCCTAACCCTGTAGAGTTTGACCACGGGATCTAGCCCTTTGACTTTGCACGGACGGGCTTTGACCAGTGGACCTCCCCACCCGGTTGTGTTAGGTCAGCCCATAGGAACACTTTGGAGCAACATCCGGGCCAGACCCACAGCAAGATCCCCTCCGTGTAGACCCCACGCGTCCGTTTCCCCCCTCCAGGTGCCGGCGGCGGCACCGTCCGTGAGGGGGGGCACACCCCGGACACGCGTGCCGGGCGTTTGCGACCGCCACAACACTTCCAGACTTGTGAGAGGCCGCCTACGCAAGATTTGGCAGCATGCTAGCCCCCGGAGGCCGCCGGCCACAACCGTAGACGCACGAAGGGCAATCCGCGTAGAGGGAATTTTTCGGAGACTTCTCCATCACCAAAAATTATGAAAAAATAACATCGTTCCTATAGCACATGTGTCCGCGTCGTGCAAAAAAACTTATGATTTTATCGCGCTCCGAGTATTTAGTAATATTGACGCCGCATCGCTACCGCAGAACGTCTACTACCGTGTCATCGCCGTCCGTGAGGGGGGGCCACGCCCCGGAGACGCGTCCCGCCTCTTCGGACATGCCACCACACCACCCCGCATGTATGAGGGCCCGGTGCGACGCTCCGGTGGCATTGCTACCCCCCCCCCCCCCCAGTGCCCCCGTCCTGCCTAACCCTGTAGCGTTTGACCACGGGATCTAGCCCTTTGACTTTGCACGGACGGGCTTTGACCAGTGGACCTCCCCACCCGGTTGTCTTAGGTCAGCCCATAGGAACACTTTGGAGCAACATCCGGGCCAGACCCACAGCAAGATCCCCTCCGTGTAGACCCCACGCGTCCGTTTCCCCCCTCCAGGTGCCGGCGGCGGCGCCGTCCGTGAGGGGGGGCACACCCCAGACACGCGTGCCGGGCGTTTGCAACCACCACAACACTTCCAGACTTGTGAGAGGCCGCCTACGCAAGATTTGGCGGCATGCTAGCCCCCGGAGGCCGCCGGCCACAGCCGTAGACGCGTGAAGGGCAATCCGCGTAGAGGGAATTTTTCGGAGACTTCTCCATCACCAAAAATTATGAAAAAAATTACATCGTTCCTATAGCACATGTGCCCGCGTCGTGCAAAAAAACTTATGATTTTATCGCGCTCCGAGTATTTAGTAATATTGACGCCGCATCGTTACCGCAGAACGTCTACTACCGTGTCATCGCCGTCCGTGAGGGGGGGCCACGCCCCGGAGACCCAACCCAACACTAGATTCCCTCCGGTTCCACCGCACCCACACCATCCCCCCTCTAAGTGACGGCTGCTCTGCCTTCCGTGGAGGGGGGCCACACCACGGAGCCCCAAGACGGGCGTCTACACATGCCAGAACACTTTCACAAATGCATCGGGACCCGTGCGATGTTTCGGTGGCATAGCTATACCCCGAAGGCCACCCCGAATCCTAGTTGACCAGTAGATCTAGCCCTTTGACTTTCATCGGACGGGCTTTGACCGGTGGACTCTTCCACCTGGTTGCGATAGGTCAGCCCATAGCAACATCCCCGAACACGGTCTGGACCCAACCCAACACTAGATTCCCTCCGGTTCCACCGCACCCGCACCATCCCCCCTCTAAGTGACGGCTGCTCTGCCTTCCGTGGAACGGGGCCACACCACGGAGCCCCAAGACGGGCGTCTACGCATTCCAGAACACTTTCACACATGCATCGGGACCCGTGCAATGTTTCGGTGGCATAGCTACACCCCGAAGGCCACCCCGAATCCCAGTTGACCAGTAGATCTAGCCCTTTGACTTTCACCGGACGGGTTTGACCGGTGGACTCTTCCACCTGGTTGTGATAGGTCAGCCCATAGCAACATCCCCGAACACGGTCTGGACCCAACCCAACACTAGATTCCCTTCGGTTCCACCGCACCCGCACCATCCCCCCTCTAAGCGACGGCTGCTCTACCTTCCGTGGAGGGGGGCCACACCATGGAGCCCCAAGACGGGCGTCTACGCATGCCAGAACACTTTCACACATGCATCGGGACCCGTGCGATGTTTCGGTGGCATAGCAACACCCCGAAGGCCACCCCGAATCCCAGTTGACCAGTAGATCTAGCCCTTTGACTTTCGCCGGACGGGCTTTGACCGGTGGACTCTTCCACCTGGTTGCGATAGGTCAGCCCATAGCAACATCCCCGAACACGGTTTGGACCCAACCCAACACTAGATTCCCTCCGGTTCCACCGCACCCGCACCATCCCCCCTCCAAGTGACGGCGGCTCTGCCTTCCGTAGAGGGGGCCACACCATGGAGCCCCAAGACGGGCGTCTACGCATGCCAGAACACTTTCACACATGCATCAGGACTCGTGCGATGTTTCGGTGGCATAGCTACACCCCGAAGACCACCCCGAATCCTAGTCGACGAGTAGATCTAGCCCTTTGACTTTCGCCGGGCGGGCTTTGACCGGTGGACTCTTCCACCTGGTTGCGATAGGTCAGCCCATAGCAACATCCCCGAACATGGTTTGGACCCAACCCAACACTAGATTCCCTCCGGTTCCACCGCACCCGCACCTTCCCCCCTCCAAGTGACGGCGGCTTTGCCTTCCGTGGAGGGGGCCACACCATGGAGCCCCAAGACGGGCGTCTACGCATGCCAGAACACTTTCACACATGCATCGGGACCCATGCGATGTTTCAGTAGCATAGCTACACCCCGAAGGCCATCCCGAATCCCCCCTCTAACCAGATTCCCTCCATGTCGACCGTTTCCCCCCTCCGTGACACGGCGGCAGTGACGTCCGTGAGGGGGGCAATCGATATACCATCGGGGCATGTTTTTTGTTTAGATAAGGCACATTTATGTTGTGAAAAAAATACAAAATAATAAATATATAAACTAAAAATAAAAAAATAAAGGTATGCCGACGGCAAGGCCGTCGGCATAGCTGCGCACACGGAGCTACGATCCCACGGATCGATGACATGGCATTGCACGCGGATTGATGACGTCGCAGATAGCATGGGCTAGGACTATGCCGACGGCTATGCCGTCGGCATATCTCTGCCACACCACAGGCCCTCACTCCCTCGGATCGATGACGTGTCGACGGCGCGGATCGGTGATGTTAGCAATTCTATGCCGACGGCCTAGCCGTCGGCATAGTTATGCCGACGGCCGCCGTTATCCCCCGTCGGCGTAGTTTTGACGCTGTCAAACGGTCGGCGCTAATCGGGTAGGTGGGCCCTTTCTATGCCGACGGCCTCTTCTATGCCGACGGTCCCCGTAGGCGTACCGTGAGCTGTCCCGACAGCCGTAATATGCCGACGGCCCCCGTCGGCATAGATGCACATATGCCGACGGCTATTCTACGCCTACGGCCTGCCCTTGGCCGTCGGCATATGTCCATTTATGCCGACGGGCGCCGTCGGCATAGATGAGGCCGTCGGCAACTAGGTAATTTCTGGTAGTGATGAGTCGCCGCCAAGCGCACGAGTGGGTCGCCATCGAGCACGCTTGTGCTGGATCACCCCCGCTCTCCGCCAAATCGCCGAGCACATCAAGTCTCCTCTGCTGCTTCTCACGAGCGCGCCGGGTTTGCCGCCGTGTCTCAACCCGGCCAGCCTCGCTCTTACTCCGAGCCGCCACAACTCCACGATGCCCGCCTTGATTCGCTGCGCCTGCAAGCCACCTTCCGCACGCCGGGTTATCACTGTTTCCGGCAGAACACGAACCGCCTGATGTATTAAACCGCCGCCGAGCCTTCGCCTTGTGTTGTTGGTCGCTTCCCACTTGAGGGACGCCTGCGGCAGGTTTTGCCTTATTCTGCCTCGCCCGCGGTTGCAAGCCGTGCCCGTGAGTTGCTGCCAGTGCGCCTCTGAGTCGCCTCGTCCGCTGAATCTTCACCAAGTCGCCGCTTTTTCCTGCCGGTTTATCCCAGCTTCAACAGGTTGTTCATCCCAATCATTGAGCCGCTTCACCTTTGAACCGCCCGCTGCCATGGCTCGTCTCTACTAGCTGCCTCGGATGGATCCCGCTTCGCCTCGAGTTGCCACTCCCGCTGGATTCCGTCTCTGAGCCGCCGGTTTCAGTTTATTCCACCAAGAACCGTAGCGACCCGCCGTCGCCTCTGTGATTGACCTCGCCGCAAGTTGCCAGCCGCACCTACACCGCAGACTCACCTCGTGGGGAGCAAAGGAAAGGCTGCAGCCCGATGCAGTGTGCCAGTACGAGGCAAATCGAAATCTGCTGCTAATAAACAATTCAACCGTGGAGCATCAGTCAAGTGGAAGGTAGTGCATATACGCACATATTGGATGAGAGCTTGCACCAACATCGGTGCGGTACGCAGCCAGGTCTAGTTAGCATAAATAGGCCAGGGGCCGAGTCATCACCTGCCCACGGAACGCTGTCCGGCGAACATATGTCCCAGCGTGTAAGGATATACATCAACTTCAGTCTCATGACGAAGATACAGGAATAAATCTCCAGTGCTTTGCAAAGGTCAATTGGACTATTGATTTCAAGTAAGGTGTTAATGGGTGGCGGTCAGGAAAGTAAACCGGACTAAAAAAAAAGAATGATGATGGCCACAACCCGGAAAGCTGGCCGTGATACGGACGTGGGTTTACAAAGATGACCATGACCCGTGATTTCCCTCGCTCCACTCGGCCCTACGGACCTGCCGCGCACTGAAACCAATACAAGATTCAAGGGAAGGAAAATGGCTTAGAGACCTCCACGACCCGTTCACGGTTTAAGACACAGATATCGAGGAGTTATTACGAAGCTATGCTGCTGCTCTTAGTACATGGAATCAATCCACCAATTGGTACATGAAGACCCGCCGGTTGCACAGCCAACCAAAATCATGCTATTCACTTTGTTTATTTCCTCAGCATATGGTAATTCGCTCGAGAACAAATTACTTTGGCATGTATATTTTACATATGCAAGATAAGTGTTCACTATGACAGTGATGCCATGCCACGGGTGGAGGGCGCGCTAGCTTCTCTGCATCGGCGTCTGCGCGTGTCATGCTGCCCGACGAACAGGCACATAGGCCGCTATCCCTGCGGTATGGACTACGTCGATACGCCGCGGCCTCCATGCCACGGACGTCTCGCCCGTCCACCTGCGCGACCGGTTCACGCATTCACGCCGGCTTACAACGCGGAGGGCAACTTGCTCATTCGCACTGGCTTGCAACGCCATGGCCGAATCATATGTCTGCTCCTGCGGCTGACTTGGTTGTGATTGATTTCAGCTTCACCGTGCTGATCATCAACTCCGCGGCAGATGACTATTGGCTTCACGTATCAGGTGAAATCCATTCAGTATATTCTTTATTATTATATATTGCTTTCTTTAAAAGAGCAATTACTCCGGTTTGCAATGTTATCTAATGCAGGACCCTAAAACACCACATTGATGAAAATTTAAAGGCCGTCAATTTTGGCTTAAAAAGAAGGATTCCGGTTTAAAATCCGGCTCAAGGGAAAGCTATCTCCCACAAAGACTTTGAAGCTCTCAGTATCCGGTTTAACAATTTTCGGTTCAAAAAGAGTAATCTCTCGCAAGTTTGAGTTCTCAGAAAAAATTAAAGGGACCAAAGAAAGTCTGCTGCACGACACAGCTCAAACATAGGTACCCCTTGAGCACAGCTCACAGTATCATTTGGGGGCTTGGTTGTATTCGAACCATAGCTACACCTCTTGATCCGGCTATCAAGCCAATATTATCATAAGAGTACAACTCTGGTTATTTCGGTAATCCGGCTATCAAGCCAATATTATCATAAGGGGCCAAAGAGAGTCTGCTGCATAGCACAGTTCAAACATGGGTATCCCTTGAGCACAGCTCACAATATCACTTGGGGGCTATGTTCGAACCATAGTCACACCTCTTGATAGGCTTAAGGCCACCAGGAAAATCACTTGGGGGTTCTGGTCGTATCCGAACCATAGCTTATACCATCTTGATCAGCATAAGGGCATCAGGGAAATCACTTGGGGGCTTGGTCGTATCCGAACCATAGCTACACCTCTTGATAGGCATAAGGCCATCAGGGAAATCACTTGGGACCTATGGGTTCGAACCATAGTTACACCTCTTGATAGGCATAAGGGCACTAGGAAAATCACTTGGGGGCTTGGTCGTATTCGAACCGTAGCTACACCTCTTGATCGGTGCAATTCCACAATTATGACTACATGGGGGCTCTGGCTGTATCCGAACCATAGCTTAAACCCTCTTGATCATACATATACATCATCATATATTGCATCATATGTTGCATCATCATTACATCATTATAGCATGTATCATATGTGCATGGATATACCGGCTTATATGACAGGAACCGGTTTTTCAAACCGGGTCATATTATTCAATCTTTAATAGCCAACATGAGTTCCAGGTGGCGTGAGTTGCGAAACTATTTCGCATTGTTTCAAATGAAGTCCAAACTCATGACTCAAATATTCGCCTCCACGATCAGATCGTAGAAACTTGATTTTCTTGTTACGATGATTTTCCACTTCACTCTGAAATTCTTTGAACTTTTCAAATGTTTCAGACTTATGTTTCATTAAGTAGATATACCCATATCTACTCAAATCATCTGTGAAGGTGAGAAAATAACGATATCCGCCGCAAGCTTCAATGTTCATTGGACCACATACATCAGTATGTATGATTTCCAATAACTCTGTTGCTCGCTCCATTGTTCCGGAGAACAGAGTTTTAATCTTTCCCATGAGGCATGGTTCGCAAGTACCAAGTGATTCATAATCAAGTGATTCCAGAAGTCCATCGGAATGGAGTTTCTTCATGCGCTTTACACCAATATGACCTAAACAGCAGTGCCACACATAAGTTGCACTATCATTATCAACTCTGCATCTTTTGGCTTCAATACTATGAATATGTGTATCACTACTATCAAGATTTAGTAAAAACAGACCACTCATCAGGGGTGCATGACCATAAAAGATATTACTCATATAAATAGAACAACCATTATTCTCTTATTTAAATGAATAACCGTCTCGCATCAAACAAGATCCAGATATAATGTTCATGCTCAACGCTGGCACCAAATAACAATTATTTAGGTATAATACTAATCCCGGAGGTAGATGTAGAGGTAGTGTGCCGACGGCGATCACATCAACTTTGGAACCATTTCCCATGCGCATCGTCACCTCGTCCTTAGCCAATCTCCGCTTAATCCGTAGCCCTTGTTTCGAGTTGCAAATGTTAGCAACTGAACCAGTATCAAATACCCAGGCACTACTGCGAGCATTAGTAAGGTACACATCAATAACATGTATATCAAATATACCTTTCACTTTGCCATCCTTCTTCTCCGCCAAATACTTGGGGCAGTTCCGCTTCCAGTGACCAGTTCCTTTGCAGTAGAAGCACTCAGTCTCAGGCTTAGGTCCATACTTGGGTTTCTTCACTTGAGCAACAACTGGCTTGCTGTTCTTCTTAAAGTTCCCCTTCTTCCCTTTACCCTTTTTCTTGAAACTGGTGGTCTTGTTGACCATCAACACTTGATGCTCCTTCTTGATTTCTACCTCCGCAGCCTTTAGCATTGCGAAGAGCTCGGGAATCGTCTTATCCATCCCTTGCATATTATAGTTCATCACGAAGCTCTTGTAGCTTGGTGGCAGTGATTGAAGAACTCGGTCAATGACACTATCATCAGGAACATTAACTCCCAGTTGAGTCAAGTGGTTGTGGTACCCAGACATTCTGAGTATATGTTCACTGACAGAACTATTTTCCTCCATCTTGCAGGTGTAGAACTTATTGGAGACTTCATATCTCTCAATCCGGGCATTTGCTTGAAATATTAACTTCAACTCCTGGAACATCTCATATGCTCCATGATGTTCAAAACGTCGTTGAAGTCCCGGTTCTACTGTAGAGCATGGCACACTGAACTATCAAGTAGTCATCAGCTTTGCTCTGCCAGGTGTTCATAACATCTGGCGTTGTGCTACCTCTTGAGCACTGCGTTGGTTTTCCCTTGAAGAGGAAAGGGTGGTGTAGTAAAGCAGCGTAAGTATTTCCCTCAGTTTTTGAGAACCAAGGTATCGATCCAGTAGGAGATCACGTGCGAGTCACCTCATACCTACACAAACAAATAAGAACCTCGCAACCAACACGATAAACAGGTTGGCAATCCCTTCACGGCCACTTGCAAGAGTGAGATCTAATAGAGATAATAATAATAAGATAAGTATTTTTGGTATTTTTATGATATAGATTGAAAGTAAATATTGCAAAATAAAATAGATTGGAAACTTGTATGATGGAAAATAGACTCGGGGGCCATAGGTTTCACTAGTGGCTTCTCTCAAGATAGCATAAGTATTACAGTGGGTGAACAAATTACTGTCGAGCAATTGATACAAAAGCGAATAATTATGAGAATATCTAGGCATGATCATGTATATAGGCATCACGTCCGTGACAAGTAGACCGACTCCTACCTGCATCTACTACTATTACTCCACACATCGACCGCTATCCAGCATGCATCTAGAGTATTAAGTTCATAAGAACATAGTAACGCCTTAAGCAAGATGACATGATGTAGAGGGATAAACTCATGCAATATGATATAAACCCCATCTTTTTATCATCGATGGCAACAATACAATACGTGTCGTTTCCCTTTCTGTCACTGGGATCGAGCACCGCAAGATTGAACCCAAAGCTAAGCACTTCTCCCATTGCAAGAAGGATCAATCTAGTAGGCCAAACCAAACTGATAATTCGAAGAGACTTGCAAAGATAAACCAATCATACATAAAAGAATTCAGAGAAGATTCAAATATTGTTCATAGATAAACTTGATCATAAACCCACAATTCATCGGATCTCGACAAACACACCGCAGAAAGAAGAGTTACAACGAATAGATCTCCAAGAGAATCGTGGAGAACTTTGTATTGAGATCCAAAGAGAGAGAAGAAGCCATCTAGATACTAGCTATGGACCCGAAGGTCTGAGGTAAACTACTCACACATCATCGGCGGAGCCATGGAGTTGATGTAGAGGCCCTCCGTGATCAATGCCCCCTCCGGCGGAGCTCCGGAAAAGGCCCCAAGATGGGATCGCTTGGGTACAGAAGGTTGCGGCGGTGGAAATAGGGTTTCGTGGTGCTCCTGGATGTTTGCGGGGTATATGAATATATATAGGAGGAAGAAGTAGGTCGGTGGAGCAACGAGGGGCCCACGAGGGTGGAGGGCATGCCCAGGGGGGTAGGCGTGCCCCCCTGCCTCGTGGCCTCCTCGATTTTTTCTTGACGTCCACTCCAAGTCCCCTGGATCACGTTTGTTCCAAAAATCACGCTTCTGAAGGTTTCATTCTGTTTGGACTCCGTTTGATATTCCTTTTCTACGAAACACTGAAATAGGCAAAAAAACAGCAATTTGGGCTGGGCCTCCGGTTAATAGGTTAGTCCCAAAAATAATATAAAAGTGTAAAATAAAGCCCATTAACATCCTAAACAGATAATATAATAGCATGGAACAATCAAAAATTATAGATACGTTGGAGACGTATCAAGCATCCCCAAGCTTAATTCCTGCTCGTCCTCGAGTAGGTAAATGATAAAAACAGAAGTTTTGAAGTGGAATGCTTCATAACATATTTCTCAATGTAATTTTCTTTATTGTGGCATGAATGTTCAGATCCGAAAGATTCAAGATAAAAGTTTAATATTGACATAAAAATAATAATACTTCAAGCATACTAACTAAGCAATCATGTCTTCTCAAAATAACATGGCCAAAGAAAGTTCATCCCTACAAAATCATATAGTTTAGTCATGCTCCATTTTCGTCACACAAGAATGCTCTCATCATGCACAACCTCGATGACAAGCCAAGCAATTGTTTCATACTTTAGTAATCTCAAACTTTTTTCAACTTTCACACAATACATGAGCGTGAGCCATGGATATAGCACTATGGGTGGAATAGAATATAATGAGGGGGGTTATGTGGAGAAGACAAAAAAAGGAGAAAGTCTCACATCGACGTGGCTAATCAATGGGCTAGGGAGATGCCCATAAATTGATGTCAATGCAAGGTGTAGGGATTGCCATGCAACGGATGCACTAGAGCTATAAATGTATGAACGCTCAACAAAAGAAACTAAGTGGGTGTGCATCCAACTTGCTTGCTCACGAAGACCTAGGGCACTTGAGTAGGCCCATTGTTGGAATATACAAGCCAAGTTCTATAATGAAAAATTCCCACTAGTATATGAAAATGACAAAACAAGATACTCTCTATCATAAAGATCACGATGCTACTTTGAAGCACAAGTGTGGAAAAAAGGATAGTAGCATTGCCCCCTTTTTTATATATATTTTGGGCCTTCTTTTTTTGCCCTTTCTTTTTTCTCTTTTTATGGGACAATGCTCTATTACTGATGATCATCACACTTCTATTTATTTACAACTCAATGATTACAACTCGATACTAGAACAAGATATGACTCTATATGAATGCCTCCGGCGGTGTACCGGAATGTGCAATGACTCATGAGTGACATGTATGAAAGAATTATGAATGGTGGCTTTGCCACAAATACCATGTCAACTACATGATCATGCAAGGCAATGTGACAATGATGATGTGTGTCATAATAAACGGAACGATGGAAAGTTGCATGGCAATATATCTCGGAATGGCTATGGAAATGCCATAATAGGTAGGTATGGTGGCTGTTTTGAGGAGGATATAAGGAGGTTTATGTGTGATAGAGCGTATCGTATCACGGGGTTTGGATGCACCGGCGAAGTTTGCACGAACTCTCAAGGTGAGAAAGGGCAATGCACGGTACCGAAGAGGCTAGCAATGGTGGAAGGGTGAGAGTGCGTATAATCCATGGACTCAACATTAGTCATAAAGAACTCACATACTTATTGCAAAAATCTACAAGTCATCAAAAACCAAGTATTACGCGCATGCTCCTAGGGGGATAGATTGGTAGGGAAAAACCATCGCTCGTCTCCGATCGCCACTCATAAGGAAGACAATCAAGTAACACCTCAGGTTTCAAATTTGTTACACAACGTTTACCATATGTGCATGCTACGGGACTTGCAAACTTCAACACAAGTATTCCTCAAATTCACAACTACTCAACTAGCACAACTTTGATATCACTATCTCCATATCTCAAAATAATCATCAAGTATCAAACTTCTCTTAGTATTCAATGCACTTATATGAAAGTTTTTATTATGCCTAAAAGCAAATTGCCATGTTGTTCTAAAGGACTCTCAAAATAATATAAGTGAAGCATGAGAGATCAATTATTTCTATAAAATAAAACCACCACCGTGCTCTAAAAGATATAAGTGAAGTACTAGAGTGAAAACTATATAGCTCAAAAGATATAAGTGAAGCACATAGAGTATTCTAACAAATTCCAATTCATGTGTGTCTCTCTCAAAAGGTGTGTGCAGCAAGGATGATTGTGGTAAACTAAAAAGCAAAGACTCAAATCATACAAGACGCTCCAAGCAAAATACATATCATGTGGCGAATAAAAATATAGCTCCAAGTAAAGTTACCGATGAACGAAGACGAAAGAGGGGATGCCTTCTGGGGCATCCCAAGCTTAGACTTTTTGGTGTCCTTGTATTTTACCTTGGGGTGCCTTTGGCATCCCCAATATTAGGCTCTTGCCACTCCTTGTTCCATAATCCATCAAATCTTTACCCAAAATATGAAAACTTCACAACACAAAACTTAACAGAAAATCTTCATGAGCTCCGTTAGTAAAAGAAAACAAACCACCACTTAAAGGTACTGTCATAAGCTCATTATTTATTTATATTGGTGTTAACCCTACTTTATTCCAACTTCTCTATGGTTTATAAACTCTATTACTAGCCATAGATTCATCAAAATAAGCAAACAACACACGAAAAACAGAATCTGTCAAAAACAGAACAGTCTGTAGTAATCGGTAGGTTCCGAATACTTCTGGAACCCCAAAAATTCTAAAATAAATTGTTGGAAGTGAGAAATTTATCTATTAATCATCTGAAAAAAGAATTAACTAAATAGCACTCTCCAGTAAAAAATGGCAGCAATTCCCGCGAGCGCTAAAGTTTCTGTTTTTTACAGCAAGATCAAAAAGACTTTCCCCAAGTCTTCCCAACGGTTCTACTTGGCACAAACACTAATTAAACACAAAAAACACAACCAAAACAGAGGCTAGATAAATTATTTATTACTAAACAGGAGAAAAAAGCAAGCAATAAAAATAAAATTGGGTTGCCTTCCAACAAGCGCTATCGTTTAACGCCCTTAGCTAGGCATAAAAGCAAGGATAGATCTAGGTATTGCCATGATAATGATAAGATAAATCGCGAAAGATCATCTCATACTCCCTACGTTCAACAGCAAGCTTCCTTCGTGGCAAGCAAAAATAATCAAAAGGGCTAAATTTAATGGGACAAAAGTCCCCAAGATCAAGCTCGGGAGGTATTGGTTCCTCCTTTGGCCCCTCATATTGCACAATCAATTCATCATTATAAGCATTCTTTTGGAAAAAAAATCATGAGCCTTTGTTCAAGGGAAAAACCTAGCCCATTGTTCTGGATGGTAAAATTATCATTAAGTTCAGAGATCCTATTAACAAGATCATCGGTAGGAACCTTTTTTCTAAGGTTTTCATTAAAAGCAACAGGATCTAAAGATCGTAAACGCATAATATCTTCTTGATAGAAAAGAATTGCTTCTATGGGAGGACGGCCGGCATCCACCCTATAATGCGCAAAAATTTCATTGGCCTCTTTTATTATAAATCTGAACTCATGAGCTAAAAAGATGGTCGCTGCTCGCTTAACAGAAGAATGCTCAATATTAGAAAATTCTAGGAAAATCCTTTGTATGGAAGGATGCATATGTAAAAATTGTCTCTCGAGTTCAACTATGAGCAAGGATATAGCATCTGCGAGACTACTAGTTTTATGAAGGATATATCCACTCATAGTGGGCAAAGCACCGACACAAGTAAAGAAATCTTGAATAACTCCCTTCCCAATAATATTACCGCTGCAAATATGAAACTTTTTAGTGTGCAAAATAATAGGATTTTCAAGAGGATCATCAATAGCATCAAAGTTTTCCATATTATTATCCTTATCAATTATAACCTCCCCAATTTCAGACATGATGGCAACAAAGTGCAAAAAGAACGAGCACACAGAAGGCAGGAAGGAAAAAGAGGCGAACGGAAAAAGAGGGCGAAAGGAAAAGAGGGCGAATAAAATGGCAAGGGTGAAGTGGGGAGAGGAAAACGAGAGGCAAATGGCAAACAATGTAATGTGAAGGATAAGAGTTGTGATGGGTACTTGGTATGTCTTGACTTGGCGTAGATCTCCCCGGCAATGGCGCCAGAAATCCTTATTGCTACCTCTTGAGCACTGCGTTGGTTTTCCCTTGAAGAGGAAAGGGTGGTGCAGTAAAGCAGCGTAAGTATTTCCCTCAGTTTTTGAGAACCAAGGTATCAATCCAGTAGGAGACCACATGCGAGTCACCTCGTACCTACACAAACAAATAAGAACCTCGCAACCAACGTGATAAAGGGGTTGTCAATCCCTTCACGGCCACTTGCAAGAGTGAGATCTGATAGAGATAATAATAATAAGATCAGTATTTTTGGTATTTTTATGATATAGATTGAAAGTAAAGATTGCAAAATAAAATATATTGGAAACTTGTATGATGGAAAATAGACCCGGGGGCCATAGGTTTCACTAGTGGCTTCTCTCAAGATAGCATAAGTATTACGGTGGGTGAACAAATTACTGTCGAGCAATTGATAGAAAAGCGAATAATTATGAGAATATCTAGGCATGATCATGTATATAGGCATCACGTCCGTGACAAGTAGACCGACTCCTGCCTGCATCTACTACTATTACTCCACACATCGACCGCTATCCGGCATGCATCTAGAGTATTACGTTCATAAGAACAGAGTAACGCCTTAAGCAAGATGACATGATGTAGAGGGATAAACTCATGCAATATGATATAAACCCCATCTTTTTATCCTCGATGGCAACAATACAATACGTGTCGTTTCCCTTTCTGTCACTGGGATCGAGCACCGCAAGATTGAACCCAAAGCTAAGCACTTCTCCCATTACAAGAAGGATCAATCTAGTAGGCCAAACCAAACTGATAATTCGAATAGACTTGCAAAGATAAACCAATCATACATAAAATAATTCAGAGAAGATTCAAATATTGTTCATAGATAAACTTGATCATAAACCCACAATTCATCGGATCTCGACAAACACACCACAAAAAGAAGAGTTACATCGAATAGATCTCTAAGAGAATCGAGGAGAACTTTGTATTGAGATCCAAAGAGAGAGAAGAAGCCATCTAGCTACTAGCTATGGACCCGAAGGTCTGAGGTAAACTACTCACACATCATCGGAGGGGCCATGGAGTTGATCTAGAGGCCCTCCGTGATCAATGCCCCCTCGGAGGAGCTCCGGAAAAGGCCCCAAGATGGGATCTCTTGGGTACAGAAGGTTGCGGCGGTGGAAATAGGGTTTCGTGGTTCTCCTGGATGTTTGCGGTGTGTTTGTCGGTGGTGCAACGAGGGGCCCACGAGGGTGGAGGGCGCGCCCAGGGGGGTAGGCGTGCCCCCTACCTCGTGGCCTCCTCGATTGTTTCTTGACGTCCACTCCAAGTCCCCTGGATCACGTTTGTTCCGAAAATCACGCTCCTGGAGGTTTCATTGCATTTGGACTCCGTTTGAAATTCCTTTTCTATGAAACACTGAAATAGGCAAAAAAACAACAATTTGGGTTGGGCCTCCGGTTAATAGGTTAGTCCCAAAAATAATATAAAAGTGTAAAATAAAGCCCATTAACATCCAAAATAGATAATATAATAGCATGGAACAATCAAAAATTATAGATACGTTAGAGACGTATCACGTTGCTCCTGTAGCGGGTTTGTCACCTAGCGGTGCTTTCAGGACGTAATTCTTCTGTGCATCAATGAGGATAATCCTCAAGTTACGGAGCCAATCCGTGTAATTGCTACCATCATCTTTCAACTTAGCTTACTCTAGGAACGCATTAAAATTCAACGGAACAACATCGCGGGCCATCTATCAGGTACTAAGTTCATGATAAATTAAAGTTCAATTAATCAAATTACTTAAGAACTCCCACTTAGATAGAAATCTCTCTAATCATCTAAGTGATCACGTGATCCATATCAACTAAACCATGTCCGATCATCACGTGAGATGGAGTAGTTTTCAATGGTGAACATCACTATGTTTATCATATCTACTATATGATTCACGCTCGACCTTTCGGTCTCCAGTGTTCTGAGGCCATATCTGCATATGCTAGGCTCGTCAAGTTTAACCCGAGTATTCTGCGTGTGCAAAACTGGCTTGCACCCGTTGTATGTGAACGTAGAGCTTATCACACCCGATCATCACATGGTGTCTCGGCACGACGAACTGTAGCAACGGTACATACTCAGGGAGAACACTTATACCTCAAAATTTAGTGAGAGATCATCTTATAATGCCACCGTCGAACTAAGCAAAATAAGATGCATAAAGGATAAACATCACATGCAATCAATATAAGTGATATGATATGGCCATCATCATCTTGTTCCTTTGATCTCAATCTCCAAAGCACCGTCATGATCACCATTGTCACCGGCTTGACACCTTGATCTCCATCGAAGCACCGTTATCGTCTCGCCAACTATTGCCTCTACGACTATCGCTACCGCTTAGTGATAAAGTAAAGCAATTACATGGCGATTGCATTTCATACAATAAAGCGACAACCATATGGCTCCTGCCAGTTGCCGATAACTGTGTTACAAAACATGATCATCTCATGTCTTGACCATATCACATCACAACATGCCCTACAAAAACAAGTTAGACGTCCTCTACTTTGTTGTTGCAAGTTTTACATGGCTGCTACGGGTTGAGCAAGAACTATTCTTACTTACGCATAAAAAACCACAACGCCGTATAGTGATTGCTTTTTGATCTTCAGAAAGTACCATGTTCATTGAATCTGATTCAACTAAAGCTGGAGAAACAGACACCCACTAGCCACCTGTGTGCGAAGCACATCGGTAGAACCAGTCTCTCGTAAGCATACGCGTAATGTCGGTCTGGGCCGCTTCATCCAACAATGCCGCCGAATCAAGAATCAACTATTGACGGAAAGCAATATGTATATACCCACGCCCACAACTCCTTTGTGTTCTACTCGTGCATATAACATCTACGCATAAACCTGGCTCAGATGCCACTGTTGGGAAACATAGTAATTTCAAAAAAAAAATCCTACGCACACGCAAGATCATGGTGATGCACATCAGCGAGAAGGGAGAGTATCGTCTACGTACCCTCATAGACCGTAAGTGGAAGCATTATGACAACGCGGTTGATGTAGTCGTACATCTTCACGATCGACCGATCCAACACCGAAGGTACGGCACCTCCGCGATCTACACACGTTTAGTTCGGTGACGTCCCACGAACTCACGATCCAATAGAGCTTCGAGGGAGAGTTTCGTCATCATGACGGCGTGATGACGACGATGCTACCGGAACAGGGCTTCGCCTAAGCACCGCTACGATATAACCGAGGTGGATTATGGTGGAGGGGGGCACCGCACACGGCTAAAAGATCAATGATCAACTTGTGTGTCCATGGGGTGCCCCCCTCCCCCGTATATAAAGGAGTGGAGGAGGGGGAGGGCCGGCCTTCTCTATGGCGCGCCCTAGGGCAGTCCTACTCCCTCTGGGAGTAGTATTCCCCCCTTCCAAGTAGGAGTGGGAGAGGAAGGAAGGAGGAGAGAGGGAGGAAGGAAAGGGGGGCAGGCCCCCTCCCAATTCGGATTGGGCTTGGGGGGCGTGCCTCCCTCTTTTCCCTTCCCTCTCCTCTATTCCACTAAGGCCCAATAAGGCCCATATACTCCCCGGGGGGTTCCGGTAACGTCCCGGTACTCCGGGAAAATGTCCGAACCACTCGGAACCATTCCAATGTCCAAATATAGGCTTCCAATATATCGATCTTTACGCCTCGACCATTTCGAGACTCCTCGTCATGTCCGTGATCAAATCCGGGACTCCGAACTACCTTCGGTACATCAAAACACATAAACTCATAATACCGATCATCACCGAACGTTAAGCGTGTGGACCCTACGGGTTCGAGAACTATGTAGACATGACCGAGACATGTCTCTGGTCAATGACCAATAGCGGAACCTGGATGCTAATATTGGCTCCTACATATTCTATGAAGATCTTTATCGGTCAAACCACATAATGGTATACGTTGTTCCCTTTGTCATTGGTTTGTTACTTGCCCGAGATTCGATCGTCGGTATCTCAATACCTAGTTCAATCTCGTTACCCGCAAGTCTCTTTACTCGTTCCATAATGCTACATCTTGTAACTAACTCATTAGCTACATTGCTTGCAAGGCTTATTGTGATGTACATTACCGAGAGGGCCCAGAGATACCTCTCCGACAATCGGAGTGACAAATCCTAATCTTGATCCATGCCAACTCAACAAACACAATCGGAGACACCTATAGAGCACCTTTATAATCACCCAGTTATGTTGTGACGTTTTGTAGCACACAAAGTGTTCCTCCGGTATTCGGGAGTTGCATGATCTCATAGTCATAGGAACATGTATAGTTATGGAGAAAGCAATATCAACAAACTAAACGATCATCGTGCTAAGCTAATGGATGGGTCAAGTCAATCACATCATTCTCTAATGATGTGACCCCGTTAATCAAATGAAAACTCATGTCTATGGTTAGGAAACATAACCATCATTGATTCAACGAGATAGTCAAGTAGAGGCAAACTAGTGACACTCCGTTTGTCTATGTATTCACACATGTACTAAGTTTCCGGTTAATACAATTCTAGCATGAATAATAAACATTTATCGTGATATAAGGAAATATAAATAACAACTTTATTATTGCCTCTAGGGCATATTTCCTTCAGTTCTTTGTGTACTTCAGTTTGTTTTGGTCACCGTTGTGTACATGATTGATCATCTTCATATGCTTAGTTTATATAGCCCAAACTTTCATTTGCTTTGTAACATTAATGAGGTCATGTAGGTTACAAATGTACTAAGAACCGTTTAACGACTATGTATGACCGCTAGGTGAACTATTATTTCTTGTTATATGTTCACTTCGCCCATATGATTTCAAGCAAATAAATCTCTAGTATTTTTTATGGGATGATGACCTTTTGGGGGCCGTCAACTTGGTGTTTATTTGTTGGTCCATGTGATCAACCTATGTATTGGACATATGCTTAGTTTTGAACTATTTTCCCTTTGTCTATTAAAAAGAAGTGGAGTTCTCACTATGTTCTTCTTTTGAGAAAGACCTGCCACTTGAAGTATTGTTAGAGTGGATGAGTTGCCTCCGTCTTGGGATCCGGTTGCCCATGCCTAGCTTGGGTAATGTACACAAGCGTCACCCGCTGTCTTTCTTCATGTCTACATCATATTTGCTTGGTAGTACAATGTAGTAATGCCCCATATTTCTGTAGAACATCATTCATCGCTATGTATGCATTATGATTCTCTATCATGTGTTCATAAATAACTCGCTTCAAGTCAAGTAAAACAGGAATTGTACTATATCTTTAGTATACATCTGTTTACAATATCTTATTTGATATCTCTTGTAGTCTTATTTGTTACTTGTTTTTCTAGTTTTATTGCTGAGGTGAATTCCTAAATTGTTGATCTAATTAGGAATAGGAGAGGGGAGGATGACAATGACATGTTGTCTTTATTTGGCCCGCATTTCAGTGAGTGTGTAATAGATGAGTCATCGAGAAAAAACAGCGACATAGCTCCATCTTATGTGGCAGGAAGCATCTTAATGATATCCTTACAGGGCATGTCAAGAACTGACTGGTAACTCATAGGATGGAGCCACATATCTTTATGGCTTTGGCATCTTATCTTAGAAGAGAGAACTTGGTATCAGATACATGAACCAAGGTGGAGGAGAAGTTAGTTTTTTTTTCCTATACAAGGTGTCGCACAATACATGTGATAAAGATTTTCAGATAGAATTCCAGCATGGTGGCTGGACATTTCATAAGTACATTAAAGATTTCTTCGACATCATCCGCGTCTTAGTTAGTCGGATTTTGAAGCCTCCAAACATTGATGAACCACATGCGAAAATTTCAACCGATCCAAGATTCCATCTTTATTTCCATGTTTTTATTTTTAACACTTTAATAATTCTTCTCTTATGTACCTCAAAGTTATCTATTGGCTTGCAATCTATTTTCTTTCAGAATTTTATAGGAGCCACTGATGGGCCTCATGTACCTATAATTGCAACACCCGAGATTGCCACTCAATTTCGAAATAGAAAATGTCCTTTTAGTCATAATGTCATGATTGGATGTGACTTTGACCTAAGAATCACTTCTATACCATGTGGCTAGGAGTGTAGTGCTGCTAAAGATGCCAGAGTACTTCAATTAATGGTTAGCAAAGGCTTTAGAGTACCGAATGACTAGTTTTATCTTGGTGATGGGGGTTATGCAAATACACAATCATTCTTTGCACCTTACTGGGGTCTCAGTACCATTTGAAGGAGTTCAACCATTTGCTCCAAGATGGTTGTAATCGATGTGGGATACTGACATCTAGAGTGACGACTAATAGTTGGTGTTTTACACAACACACTTGCTTCTTTATACTAAATATTTTCACTTTTCTAGTTTGTCCTATCATTAGGATTATGTTTATTAATAGATACATTCCTCAATATATTACTCCCTCCGTCCCATAATATAAGAACGGTTTTGACACTAGTGTAGTGTAAAAATGTTCTTATATTATGGGACGGAGGGAGTATTGTGTAAACAATATTTTTCTTTTTCTACTAGTGTGACAAATCCACACTTTTAAATGTTATGCAAAAACATTAAGATATCATGTTCTATGTTACACTTCTTTTAACTATTTGTCATTACAGACACATATTCTCGCACTTGATTGAATTCTTTGTTTTCATAAAAAGAAATCATTTAAGTTCAGGTCGGATATTTACCCAAACTGTTACACCAAGTTTCTACGTATGTCTAAACATAGTAAACACTTTCATCAGCAAAACTACTTTGTGGCACTTAATGTGTTATATAGTCTAGATTTACAACCGCATGTAAATAACATATGTGGTATCCTTTTAGAGTGATATATCTCGTTAGAGTATTCTGGTGTGTTCGAGCCTACCGAATATATTAAGAGAGATTTACGCAGTACAAATGTGTCATATTATGAATAACCAAATATTGAATTCTATAACAAGTGATTTGTCCTCAAATCACCTACACGTGTCGTCCCTTAATTGTTGGAGATTTCTTTGCCACCTCCTTCATGGGGCTTAAGAAATAAAACTACAGATCCAAGCTATACACACACACACACACAAACACAAACACACACACACACAAGTGATGGGTTTGGCGGCCCGTCGATTACTTCGATCCGGTTAGGATTGTCTAGTCTCATTCCTTCTTCCCTACATATCTAAGTTTATCAAATCTACTAGAGGTGTTGTTCGCTGGATTTTGATGGCGCAAGTGTTAACAATGATGGAGCGTAAAGTCGTCAGTACCCTCGGTAGGGTGCCGAACATGGTTGGAAGTACCCGAACCGAGCCCGCACACATAATTTACCTAGGGTCGGGCCTCCGGTGAGGAGTAATACCCTACATCAAGATGATGCTTCACCACTGAGCCGGGCCCCTAGACTGGACACTTGGATTAGATCATCGCTAGGCCTCCTGGGCCTTGAGGTCGGCCTAGTATCGGGCTTCTGGTCCATGCGCCACCCTCGATATGCATATGTTGCACTGTCAGTTGGTCCATTGATGAAAAAGGAAAGTAAAGCAGATGATTGATTCCCTCATTTTGTAAAAAGGGAAATATGTCGATGTATCAAAGGACTCAAAGGGTTTTTAGTTTTATTTGAGTCTTAGGAAACCCGCGCTATAAAAAGGGGTTGAGGTGGTTGTGTAAGTGTGGGGATCATGCCAACATTCAACTACACGGAGCCCCCACTTATCCTAATAAAATGGGTTAAAACCCTTCTCAAATCTCTCTGTTGCACAGACCCCCAGGTCCCAGGTTCGGTGGCTTTACCTCTGGACACTGATACTTCTCCAATGTATCTATAATTTTTGATTGTTCCATGCTGTTATATTATCAATCTTGGATGTTTTATAATCATTTTATATCAATTTTTGGTACTAACCTATTGACATAGTGCCAAGTGCCAGTTGCTGTTTTCTGCATGTTTTTTACATCGCAGAAAATCAATACCAAATGGAGTCCAAATGCCACCAAACTTTACGGAGATTTTTTATGTTTTAATTAGTGTTTGTGCCAAGCAAAGCCTTTAGGATCTTCTTGGGTGATTGTTATTTGATCTTGCTGTAAAAAACAGAAAGTATGCGCTCACGAGAATAATTTTATTTTTTACCAGAGAGCGATAAAATACCAATTCCAATTGCAGTAGATCATTATACAAATTATTTAGGATGTCCTAATTTCTCAGTATTTTTAGAGTTACATAAGTATTCTAAACCTACATATTGCTACAGACTGTTCTGTTTTTGACAGATTCTGTTTTTCGTGTGTTGTTTGCTTATTTTGATGAATCTATGGCTAGTATCGGGGGGTATGAACCATAGAGAAGTTGGAATACAGTAGGTTTAACACCAATATAAATAAAGAATGAGTTTATTACATTATCTTAAAGTGGTGGTTTGTTTTCTTATACTAATGGAACTCATGAGATTTTCTGTTGAGTTTTGTGTTGTGAAGTTTTCAAGTTTTTGGGTAAAGATTTTGGAATAAGGAGTGGCAAGAGCCTAAGCTTGGGTATGCCCAAGGCACGCCAAGGTAAAATTCAAGGAAAACCAAAAGCCTAAGCTTGGGGATGCCCCGGAAGGCATCCCCTCTTTCGTCTTCGTATATCGGTAACTTTACTTGAGGCTATATTTTTATTCACCACATGATATGTGCTTTGCTTGGAGTGTCTTGTATGATTTGATAAGCTTACCACAATCATACTTGCTGTACACACCTTTTGGGAGAGATACACATGAATTGGAATTTATTAGAATACTCTATGTGCTTCACTTATATCTTTTGAGCTAGATAATTTTTCTCTAGTGCTTCACTTATATCTTTTTAGAGGGCGGTGGTGGTTTTATTTTATAGAAATTATTGATCTCTCATGATTCACTTATATTATTTTGAGAGTCCTTTAGAACAACATGGTAATTTGCTTTGGTTAAGAAATTAGTCCTAATATGATAGGCATCCAAGATGAGTATAATAAAACTTACATATAAAGTGCATTGAATAATATGAGAAGTTTGATACTCGATGATTGTTTTGAGATATGAAGATGGTAATATTAGAGTCATGCTAGTTAAGTAGTTGTGAATTTGAGAGATACTTGTGTTAAATTTTGTGATTCCCATAGCATGCACGTATGGTGAACCGTTATGTGATGAATTCGGAGCATGATTTATTTATTGATTGTCTTCCTTATGAGTGGCGGTCGGGGACGAGCGATGGTCTTTTCCTACCAATCTATCCCCCTAGGAGCATGCGCGTAGTACTTTGTTTCGATAACTAATAGATTTTTGCAATAAGTATGTGAGTTCTTTATGACTAATGTTGATTCCATGGATTATACGCACTCTCACCCTTCCACCATTGCTAGCCTCTCTAGTACCGCGCAACTTTCGTCGGTACCATAAACCCACCATATACCTTCCTCAAAACATCCACCATACCTACCTATTATGGAATTTCCATAGCCATTCCAAGATATATTGCCATGCAACTTTCCACCGTTCCATTATTTATGACACGCTTCATCGTTATCATATTGCTTTGCATGATCATGTAGTTGACATCGTATTTGTGGCAAAGCCACCGTTCATAATTATTTCATACATGTCACTCTTGATTCATTGCATATCCCGGTACACCGCCGGAGGCATTCACATGGAGTCATATTTTGTTCTAACTATCGAGTTGTAATTCTTGAGTTGTAAGTAAATAAAAGTGTCATGATCTTCATTATTAGAGCATTGTCCCATGTGAGGAAAGGATGATGGAGACTATGATTCCCCCACAAGTCGGGATGAGATTCCGGACGAAAAAATGAGGCCATAAAAAAGAGAGAAAAAAGGCCCAAGAAAAAAATGAGAGAAAAAGAGAGAAGGGGCAATGCTACTATCCCTTTACCACACTTGTGCTTCAAAGTAGCACCATGATCTTCATGATAGAGAGTCTCCTATGTTGTCACTTTCATATACTAGTGGGAATTTTTCATTATAGAACTTGGCTTGTATATTCCAATGATGGGCTTCCTCAAAATGCCCTAGGTCTTCGTGAGCAAGCGAGTTGGATGCACACCCACTTAGTTTCTTTTGTTGAGCTTTCATACACTTATAGCTCTAGTGCATCCGTTGCATGGCGATCCCTACTCACTGAAATTGATATCTATTGATGGGCATCTCCATAGCCCGTTGATACGCCTAGTTGATGTGAGACTATCTTCTCCTTTTTGTCTTCTCCACAACCACCATTCTATTCCACCTATAGTGCTATATCCATGGCTCAAGCTCATGTATTGCGTGAAGATTGAAAAAGTTTGAGAACATTGATAACCCACAAGTATAGGGGATCAATTGTAGCCT